>NW_028186424.1:6933112-6963704 GCF_003343005.1 Rhea americana | reverse complement strand
TGGTGGTGTGGGGCTGGGGACCCGCCTCTGTGAGGGTTGGGGGGAGAGGTTTGGTGGTGTGGGGCTGGGGACCCGCCTCTGAGTGTGTGTGGGGGTGTCTCTTGTCAAGGGGTCTTGGGGGCACCCCAGTGAGTTTGGGGGTGCCTCAGGCACACCCTGGTAAGCTTGAGGGTGGGGCTGAGGGGTCTCTGGTGTAGCTGGGGGTGTTGGGGCTTCCTGTGACTTGGGGGGAAGAGTAAGACAGGGCTTGGTCACTTACTGTAAGGCTGGGTGCCCTGATGCGTGTTCCTTGCCTAGCTCAGAGCGGTCCAGCACGCATATGCTTCACAGCAGCATGTGTCTCAAGTATTTATGAATTGTGGCAATACGTGTGTTTTAGCCTGGAACACTAAGCATGTGCTTTATTCTGGAGGCCAATATTCTGCAGCTCCTCTGCTAGAGGATCTCAGAGGATAATTAAAATTTTTAAAAAATTCTACTCTTTGCCCTGCATGTTCAGTGACCTCCTTAGGCATATGTGGATCCAATGGAGTTCTAGGTATTTCTGTTTAACGGTCATCAGGGCACAAGTAGCTGCTGTGAAGCTGTAATTAAAGGAGTCTAGCATCCTTTTCAGGTCTTAAGCAAAGCCTAGTCTTAGAATTAATGGATTCCCATGATTTAATTACCTGATATCATTGGATTTATGTTCATTCTCAAATATGGAGTGAGAGATTGCCACTTGTGCTTAAATGCATATTATTTTAAAGTATGAAGTAGTTTCATTCTGGGATCTTGAAATGGCCATAGTGGGAAAACTTGCTGGTTTTCACAACATGATTTTACATGCATCGGACACTAACCACTTTAAGTAGGACTTTTTTTTCTTTATTTTTGTTTAAAGATTTCCTCCTATTTCCTGCAACTGCTAACTAATGAGACTGTGAAAATCGAGATCAATTCTTGCTTGCACATATTTGCACATAAAGTGGAGTGTTCCTAATATACCATATTCACTCACAGTTTTAGATATATGCTTTGTGTCAGTATACTGTGTATTTAATCTGATCAAGCAATGGGGTATAAACATCTCAATGTAATAAATCTAAAGTCTTCTGTGAGCAACGGAGGCTCATTTGAGGTTGTGTTGGAAGGTACTGTCAATTTTATCTCATCTTAGGCTTTATTTTTAAACTAGCTAGCCACATTAAATAATCAGAGGTTTTTAAAGATTCAGCTTTTAATCAGTTGTCTCAGTTTTAGTTTGGAGTAACAAAAGGAAGCAGTGAAGCTGATTGAACATTAAGTTCTATAATTTGCTAATACAACTTAGGTATACAACACCTTGGGCTAAAGCATGACTCAAAGAAATAACAAATGCAGTTGTAACCTGCTTGCTATAGTTTGTGTTGTGTTGCTGATAGTGTAACATGTGGACATGTTGCAAGATAAATATGAGTAGCTGAGCCCTACTTGCAAGTGTTCTTACCATGCTTATGTCTTAAAAAGCAGCAAATGCCTTAGTCTCAGAGGGAGGCGGAGGGAGGAAAAATAGTGTAAATAGTGATAGTGTAAAACTCCAATCTAATTTGTCTGTCTTGCACACAAAGCAGCAGAGTTCAGTACATAGTGAAGCAAATATCTGCGTAAGGATTAATGTAAGAGTGGGAGAGACTTGAATGCACGAATTTAAACACATAGACAGTAAATTTGAAAACATAATAATGTTTTCATTAATGTTTTTGTTACCTTTCTGAATTATTGTTTTTGTCATAATCTTCAGATGATTTACTTTCGGATGGTTTACTTGACTGATCTTGGCTCACTGATGAATAGAAAACAAGCTAATTGTTAGGTGTTTGATCTTAAATAAAGCACTTGCTTTCTGGACTAGATTACTATTTCAAATGATCTAGCATCTCCTCCAGCTGATGATCCTGATTATCTTTCATAGGTCCTTGTCTGCATCTCTCCAGTGTGTTCATTCTTATGGAAGAAGTGGCTTTAAGTATGACTGATAGCTATGCACTTATGAGGAATCATCCTTGTTGGGCAATGGTTATGCCTAATTCTTGCTATATGCTTTCTATTATCTAATTCCCCCCCCCCTTTTTTTGTCTTTTCAAACACCTCCCTGCATCCTGCCCCCTCCCCCCCAGCCCCTTCAAATCCTCAGTGAGGCTACTACTGATTTTTTTTTTAAAACCAACCAGAGCAGGCTCTAATGGGAGGTGGACTGAGTTGAAGTTCTGTAAGTGTTAGCTTGCATGAGATACTTGATTGTTTTTTTTCCTAACTTGTTTTCCTCCTTAATCTTAGATGTAATGCAAGCTTTAGTTCTTCACACTTGAAATACTAGTGAAATTATTTATGTTAGAGATATATAAAACTTTACAAGACCATAAAAGATAAAAGCAATGAGTAAGAAATATGTATTTCTATTACAAGCGTTGTTTTTTCCAGATTTTTCTACCAATAATGCCTACAAAACAAGGATTCTTATGCACTATGTACCTTTAYAAAATCCATGTATGTTTAGACAGTGTAGGGAAAGTTTGAATAACTTTATTCAGAACTTTGCTCCTAAACACATTTGCTTTGCTATTTACTGGTGGTATGGTGTGGTAATGAGTCCATGTGAATAAAATGACGAAATAGTGATTTGCTCCTTGCAAAGACTATTTTTCCTAGTTAGATGTCTTACCATAAGACACAGGACTGCACCTCAGTGGCCCTACTGGCCTTAAGGAGTTGGGAACGAAGAAAACACTAAATGACAGAGCTCCCTTTAAAGGATTGGCAGCTCAATTAATAGGCTTGTATGTCAACTGCAGAAAGTATAGTATCAGCAGTTAACTTTTCAGACTCGTATCAAAAGAGGAGTGTCTGTGGAAATGCTGCATTTAGATGCCTGCAGGGTAGTCTGAGTTAGCTTTCCATATCAGGATTTTTAATACTCTTAAAACTCCTTTTGCAGCTGTTAATCTCACTTTGCTAGTAAGTGCTARGCTTCCAGTGTGTTTGATTATCTGAAAGTGCATCTGGCCAGCCACACCCTTATTCATGGTGTGATGTTGTATATGTGCTGATATTCTAGAATGAGTCTGCAGATTTTAAATGCGGAAAATGGGGAAAACTGTGAAAACATCAGTGATGATCTAACAGCGGAAGACTGTAACTTTTGCTTTACGCCACCGGAACCTACAGGAAGACCATCCATTCTGCGCCTGTCACAGAAAGAAAACTTGCCACCAAGAAGTGTGGCAAAAGCTATGAAGGTAAATATGCTTTTGCATTGATTATGTTCTTCCTTCTATGGTCTCTGACATTGAACTGAACACGTGTGCTATCTGAAGCTTGAAAATACTGTGTTGTTCATGTTCTTCCCCTTTCCTCTTCTCGCTTCCCCCTCCCTTGCCAAGGTAACCTTTCAGACTCCTCTAAGAGATCCTCAGACTCGAAAAATCTTAAGTCCTACCATGACAGACAAACTCGAGGCTACTTTTACACTGGATGATTGCAAGGAAGGACCAGAGGATGATCTCTTATCTGCATTCAACAATGTTGAGTGAGTAATGTCACTGCTAATAGTCTTAACAATGCAGGATATAATCAAGATGATTGTCCCTCATAAACTTGTTTATTTAAAATGTAATTTTTTAGTGATCTAAACTGCATGAGAGGATCAAAATTAGTGTTGAACTTGATGCACAAACTTTTTTCAAAGTTAAAACTTTCTGAGAAGTAATGGTAGTTGTCTTGGTTGCAGTACTGATTGATGAGCTCTGTTTCCATCTCTGCAAGTATATTAGGCAGAATACAAAACTATTTCCTACGATAACTTTTTCCTAACTTTTCTTCCTGAGACTGTATAACTATCTGAAGCTTATCTGAAGTCTTCTAACTTCCCTTTTGAATGTCAAGTACTATTTTATCTCTTTAAATTTAATTCTTAAAATGTGTCTTAAGTGTTAGCTTGAATTAACACTTTGAGTCAGTGAGTGCTAAGTTTTTTAAAAAGCAACCTGAAGTGAATGTAACGTCAAYCCCAAGTTACAGCTAGTTTGTGCATCTCTAACATAGAAGCCTGTGCCCAGCATGGCTAATGCCTAGAGGAGAGCACAAAGTCTGCGGTGTTACAATTTAGTGTTTTGCAACTCTTTGCTAGAGATATTGTTATAATAGTGTAGCAATGATACAATGCTATTATGTTATTTAATAGCTCTCAGTGGATATTTTTCTTACTGAATTTTTCAACCTTGTTTTAAGCTTATGTAAACATCTGTAAGCATCTGTAATGCCTAGCAGCAAGAAGTTTCAGAGGTTAACTTCCTCATCTGTGGAGGAGTATGTCCTTTTGTTTGTTTTTAAACTACCTGTCAGTTTTACTTAGCCTCCTATTTTTTCATTTGGGAGGGGGAGAAGGGAGAAAGATGGAAAACAGCGGATGATTAGTCCTTGACTTCTCAGTGCCCCTTAAATGGTTGGATTCACTTCAAGTTATTAACTTGCATGTATACTGTAGCTTAGAAAAGTACTTCTGAGTAAGCCACTGCATTTTTTTAAACTATTTGCTTACTGCATCTAACTCAAACTTACTGTTCACCTGAAAATCATATATATTATACATATACATGTAATATAAACACACACAGAAAATTGAAAGGGTTGGCCACTAACTGTTTTTAGTTAAAGGCATAATTGTGTGTCAAGGCATTGCTTGTACTGTGTAGATATCCTTTTTTTTCTTGCTACAAGCAAATGTATATTTTAATTTTAAAAACTTCATGTTGCTAAATTACTTTCTTTAGAGAGAATAGTAAAAAATCATGTCCTTTCAAGTTTCAAGCAGATATCTTGTTCTCAACTGGCATTTATTAGGTTAAAAACTGAAAGAAAATGGGAGGGGCTTGACTAGTTAGACAAGTCTGGGGCTGAACTGTTGCAGGGAAGCGGCACTCAAACCGGGTGAGAAGAACTTACTGACCTTTATCTCCAGCCTTTGCTTTCAGGTTTATCAAAGTAGTATTTTTACTGAGCAGCTTTTAATCATGTTCTGCTTTATAGCAGATATGAATGGCACACAAATAATTACTTTGCATAGGGACAAAACAATGGGAGGAAATCCTGTTTCAGGAAGTAATGGCTTAACTCTCTGTAGTCTGAGGATGAGCCTCAAAAGTTAACCTTGGGGAGATAACATGGAGAGCAATAACTTGTAGAATATCCAGCAGTAGTGAGTATACAAACTCTTTAACTTGTTTCTTCTGTTAGAATCTTGCCTCTTTCTCCTACAAGAAAATAATTTCTCTCTAGTAAACTACTTTGCTCTTCAACTTTGGTGTTATACAGAGTTGAGAATACCTGAAGTCCAAGTTTTTTTCTGACATGTAGGACCTCATGGATGAAATGCTGGTGCACGCTTTCAGACACACAAAATCAGCCAGAATGACCAGACAAAGCAATGGATGAAATGGGAGAAGTGAGTCATGATCCTAGCCTTGTGAGTTAGTCATGACTCACAGACAAATCACCATAAAGATGTACTACTAGTTGTGCCTATGTTTGAGCTGATTGTTGATAACTCCTGAGTATTGCATGTTTCAGGCTATTCAGTGAAAGGGAAATGTCCATTTCACTGTAAGTAGAACTGTCAGTGTTGAATGGAATAAGAGAACCTARCTGTATCAAATGGATAGCTTAGGAATACTGAGTACTTTTAAGGACTGATTCTTTTTCCTGTAGTTCATGTACACCATCTGATAATTGCAGGTTGTTAGGTGGTAACTGATTCTTTGTTATGCTATTCTTCTATCAGCTCACACACTACATCAAAAATTCAGACTGTTCTAAAGCATGCAAAGCTACTTGAGCAAATCATCTTTTTAAACATGATTTGAAATGATGTCTGGAAAAAATAGTTAATCATGTGTGATCTGACTCTTCCAATGCAGTGGAAGTCTTCAAAAAACTGAAGCTGAAGAAAGTAATAGAGAGGCAAATATACAAATGCCAGAGAAGGTCAGCATTGCTCCTTACCCGGATGATGAGATGCCAGTGAAGAGCCGAGGTTCCTACAATATTGACTTTGATAACTTAAATGACATCAATCCATTTCAGAGTTCAATGCAGCTGCCCAATTCTCCTGGAAATCTACAAAAGTCTCTTGTGTCTAGCAGCCCTGAGAAAGTTTCTGAAAAAAGTAGTAACTCTCTTCCACTAGAAGATAGAGTTCCTTTTCCTTCAACTTCAAGTAYGGAGAGCACTAGTGCAGAGGAAAACAGAGTCTTCTCTGGAAAAGAGCCTGTTTTGACAGAGTTGGAGTCTAATAAACACAAGATGACTCCTAAGCAAGCAATCAGTGACTCTGTGCAGGATGTGAAATCTACTTCCAACATAGTAAGCCACACTGATAACTCTGTGCAATCAACAGAAGCACCTACATGTTCTGTACAACTATCCGATGAATTAGATTCTAGTAGTTCTGATGTAAGCAGTTCTTCTAAAACTGGGGAACTGAAGCTTCAGAATACTTTGGTAGCAGAAAAAACCTCCACAGAAGAGTCAAAGCCTGCAGAGGAGYCTGGTATCTCCAAGGAGGAGCCTGCAGAAAAGCCTGAGATCACCAAGGCTGGACCAGTAAAACTGGAATTTGACTTTGATAATAGCACTGTTAGAAAACCACCTCCTAAGAAACTAGGTAAAAGAACTGGAATTAAGCCACCTTCCAAAAAAATTACTAGTGCCAGAACAAAAACAGAGAATACTGAAGTGAAAAGTGTAAGTAATGTGGAAGAAGAAACTCCTGTTCCCARAGCATCCTATAAGTTTGACTGGGACAAAGTTGACGATCCAAACTTTAATCCATTTGGAGGAGGCTCTAAAATTTCCAGCTCACCCAAGCACCCTAAACCTAGCTCTCAAAAAGTTCATCTACAAGAGGAGCAGGATGGTACCTTGTCAAAGAAGGAGTCTCTTCCAGTGGAGCAGGATAACACACCAAGTACCTGTGAGGTCCTTGAGGAAGGAGATCCTGAAAGTCTGTAAGTAGATCTGCTTAACTGATTGTAGAAGTATCTTGAACTCTTCTGTGAGAAAAGAGATGGTTTGTCTCTTACAACAAATGTATTCTAACTTCTTGAGTTTCTCCCTCATGTAAATGAGTGGACTTCTGAAATGCATTGTAATCTCTAGCATAATGGGTTGTGATGGTAAAGATCTTACTGGGGAAACCATCTGGAAATGGCTGGGTCTGTGCAAAAATTATTCTTAAATCATGAGGAAGGRAAGAGAACAGACTTATGAGAAGAGCATTAACCCCCTTGGTCGAATGTTTCTTTATCCTCACTCCTCAAATTAGAGTGAAATACAGAGGACCAGGTAGCAGCTGCTATCTTTTAAGAGAACTATGTGTTTTTGATGTGACTGGGGAATTAATTGGCACAATTATACTTTAAGCAACTTGAAGAGGGGTTAGACAGTTCTGTTACATATTTACAATGTAGAATTAAGGACTAATTGAAGTGAGCTAAAGTACTGGCTGAGCTTGGTGGTGGTGTTCCTTCCTTGCATTGTCTTGGGATTTGAATGCTATCTCTAATTCAACTGCTTCCCATGAATATTGCATTTTTATGGCACCAAATTAGAGTTCTCACTTGAGAATGGGAGATGGTGTGTTTTATTTACTAGGAACTGTAACTATTATCAGCTTTTTTTTATTTTTTTTTGGGTTACTATAGGCAGGTACTTGCTTGAAGTAGACTCTCATGAGATGTAAATTTGGCAGAAATGAGTGTCTGCTCTCTTACTCCTTGTATACCATGATCAGCTACTTGTAACTTCTTACTTGGTAAATATTTACACTGTCATCAATAAATGAAGTATTGGACTTCTAATGAAGCTTTCCACCAAAATAATGCAACACAACTAGTAGTGTAAAGAATAGCAGGCTGCCTTATAAATCTTTAACTTTTTGACCTATCTTGTGCTTTACAGATGGAAATAAGTCAAAGGTATTAAGTCAACTGTAAGACTCTTCTGTGATACTACTGTGATTTTTCTCCCTTTCTTTCCAGATAGCATTGATTATAATGAACTGAGCTTTCTGTTGCTTAAGTGTCACCAGGCAAGACAGTGAATTTATCTCCACTCTTGAAGCTTTCTGTACTACAGCAGTAGAAGCTCTCAAATAAGCTTACTTTAATTCAGTGTTTCAATATATCTAGCAAACAGTTCAGAATTGTCTAGGTGACTTGGATTTGGTGATAACTTTTTTTTTTCTTTAGGGAAATCAGTAAGCAGAGTGTGGCAGAAGACAAGCCAGGAATTCAAGAAGACAAGCTAGGAGTTCAAACAGAAGCTGAACCTCCAGGGCAACTAGCCATGGTAATGTATAGCAAAGATATCCATTTCTTGGCCAGTTGTTTAGTGAATCAAAATTATTCTTGACTTCATTATGTCCCTTGTTTGATACTTTGTGCGAGAATTGTTTTTAAGCATCTTCACCAGTTTTAGATCGAATATCTACTATGTGTAGACTTCTTTTGAAGGTAACATCAGAGGCAGCTAAATTAGTAGCTTAGTACGTAGTATCTTTCTCTGATCAGCAGTATTGTATAAGGACAAACCTACGGGTGTGGATTCTGTGATTCCTGTCTACTGTGAGCTATGCTCAAACAACACCTTGATAATACTGTTTAGCTTCCCTGCCTATAACTTCTGGAGGTTTATGTTGGCAGCCTAGCTAGTTTAAAAACCAATTGATCATTATTATGATGCTGAATATATTCATGCTACTTGTAAAGTGTTACATTAACAATAAAAAGTGGTGCTTTTCTTCTACAGGAGAAGAAAATGAGTCCCTCTAAACTGTCTTCAGCTAATGTCCCCTCTCAAGATACTCTAGTTTCTGCTGACAGTGGAAAAAGCTCAATGCCTGCAGAAGAAGTTAAACTTAGTTTTGACAGAACTGACATAATAGCAGATGACCAGACAGCTATCACTGAACCTGAAGAGCAATTCAGACCATCAGCAGAAGGTAAGAGTGGTTTTTTAGAATCGCCTTGGAAAGATGCTATGAAAATAACTGCTCAATGTATTTGTTCTTCTACTTCAGTACTGACAATTGATACTACTTTTTGTTGTCTCCTTTTGCTATCTTTGAAGGATTGTAAAAACCATGATAAATAGCAGGGGTGGGAAATATTTGGAAGATTACTTCTAACCTTCTCTGTATTATACTAAATTCCAGTAGCTAGTTACTAGCAATAATCTGTTACCTGAGAGGTTGAACATTATTTTGGCATAGAAATGGTATCTTTGGAGCTTTGGTGACAGCTTTCTGTGCTGAAAATATATACTCTGCCCTCAAAATCACTTAGTGTTAAGCACTTTCTAAACTGAGAACATTAGAGCCATATAACTGCGTGCCTATATTTGAGTCTTGTAGCTTACTGCAGGCCCTCAGCACTGCTTGAATGCTGCTTTCTTGTTGCAGCATGGGTCTTTCTGCACTTGCATACGCATCTTGAAAGCTTACTGCATAGCCAAGGCTTTGAGCCACTTGGGAGAGTTGTTGCTTGTGGGAGCATTGTGTGGCAGGATGAGCAAATGACTTGACTGCTATACAGTGTGTCACATAGTACTTGAGTGGAATTGATGTATTGAGAAATGTCCATGATAACTTGTGTGATCACAGCTGTAAGATGTGTATTAATGTTAATGGTCAAACTGGTAACCTTAGCCTTTTATGTGGCACTGTGTGAAGAAGTAGTGTGCTTGCCACTTTRACCACAGAACAACAGAATTTCTTCAAATGTGTTAAATTATATGAATTTATCATGCATTTGGGGGCAGATGGAGGCTGAAAGTTCATTTGACTTAAACTTTGCCTTTTTAATTCTGTTTTGAAGTATAAAGCTTTTAGCAAGTAGAAAACTAGAACTTACTTGCTTTTTACCTGTACATATCTGTTTCTATCTGTAGATGCTTCACTGTAAGATCATATGACAGTATCTCTTGTGTAATTCTTTTTCCAGTTCTTGGAATGGGCATAGAAATAGACTATCTCGAACAGTTTGGAACTTCATCAGTAAGTATGATACTGAAATATTTTGTTACCTTTCCTGCCTAAGGGCAAAGGAAAAGGAAACTGTCAAGCCTTAGGTGCTTTTATGCAATGACTTGGCTTTGAATCTGACTGTAGAAATATGTTCTATTTCAAAGGAATGTATCTGTAAGGCTGGGGGAGGGATGTAGTTTCATGCAGTTCTGCTAAGGAACAGAGGTCATTGCAAAGGTGCTATTTCTGTGATTGGTAGCAAAAGTGAAATGGATGATGTTTCACATCTCTGCTCACCAAAGCTGTGAGAACATAATGCTTTGGAAGTGCAGGATTACTGTTGGGAAGCAAACTTTCAAAGTTTTTTTTTTTCTTTTTTCAGGAAGTCTGTCTAAATCAGGAATGTCATGTTTAAATTAGTACAGCTTAATTACTTTCTCTTCCTTTGGACCAGAGTAGCTATGACTATACAGTGAATTCAAATTGTTTTTTAATCCCATGATATTTGTTTTGTTATGATAGCAAAAGCAGAGGCTGACGTACACTGCTCACTCAGTTTACRTGCTGTCTGTCCATGTCAGATATGTCTGCTAGTTTTGAAAAGTTCATGAAATTTGCCCTTTTGGCTCTATCTGAGCAAAGGACTTTGAGTTCACTTGATGTTACATAAGGACTTAAACTTGTGGGCACCAAGTTCTGTTATATAACTTTTCCCCTGAGAACAATACTCTGGCCACAGAAGAATAGGCTCACCCTCCCTCCAGAAGACTGTGTGTGTTAGTAGATTTACTGCTTTATAGCATAACACTAGTTTTGCCTCTTTCTCCTCAGTTCAAAGAGTCTGCTTTGAGGAAGCAGTCACTGTATTTGAAGTTTGACCCTCTGTTGAGGGACAGTCCCAGAAAACCAGTTTCTGGTACTATTGGAACAAATACAAGTTCTATGACTGCTCCACTTCAGTGTAGGTATGTATTGATTTAATCTAACTTGTAATACATAGCCATATAAAGAAAGGCATCACTTGAGCAAATGTAGGCAATTGTGTTCATTTTAGTTCTGTTGCTGGTTTAAGCAGATTGCTTGAGGAAACTGAAAAGCCTGCAGTGAGTCTTCAAAATGAAGAAAAACCGAAAGGACTTGATCTTCTGGGAACATTTACAACTCCTGTAAGGATACTGGAAATGATACCAAGTGACTTCTTTTGTGTGTGTGTGTGGGGACGGGGAGGGGCAGCAGGGGGAAGGGGTCAGGTAGTGTTCTGGATTCAAGATTTATCATGCAAAACTTCTATGGATAACAGAATACTTAATGCTTATTTAAACTGTCATCTTAGAAATGAGGTTGGGACAGCCAGTTATATCAAAGCTGAACTTCTTGATGGACTTCATGTCCTTGCATATCATCTCTTTTGTAGAAACTAGTAACAGTACACATCTTCTAAGAACTTAAACTATTCTTAAGACTGCTTTATATGAGCAGTTTTTCATGCAGCTGAAGCCACAAAAATAAGATAAGCTCTTGTTAAATGTACTGCTAGAATGAAAAGCACTAAACTTCAATTAAACTTGCTGCTTTACAACTGAAGGCTTATAATGTGAGCATTGCTTCTGAATAGGGATCTGCACAGCAGTTTGGAATAAACTGGTGCTTAATTTATTGAGGATATAGTGTGTTGTCATGTTTCTGCTCGTCATGACTGGTAGATAGCAGTTTCTTTAAGGCCTCAAAAATAGTTACAAAATATCTACAAGGTAGCAAAGTTGTAACAGTTGTGGAGGTAGCTTGAGATTTCTTAAGTTAAATATGTTGAATTAGCTTGATTATATTCTACATGCAGCCAGGCAATTGTGTTGAAATCAAAATCTGTTAACTCCAATTTTTCTTTCCTTGCAGGATACAGGTCCTCTAATTCCACAATCTCTGATCAGTGATGTTTCACCACTGACTTTTGCTGCCTCTACAAACACTGCAGTGGATGCTATTATAGATGTGCTAAAATATAGTCAAAAGGACATGGATGCAGCTGTCGATCTGGTTAAAAAAGAGGTATGATGATCCCTCCAAAGCAAAACTTTAACCTTGAAAATCCCCTTTGTGTGGTTTATGGTACACCTCTCTACCTGAATCTTTTTCATCAAACTTAGAATAAGCATCTCATCCAGAAAAGCTTAATGTAAGCTTGATGGAAGTAAGAGCTATAGAACTCTTCGGGGCTGATATCTAAGGAAATATGGCAAACTTCATTTTCAGTCAGCTTCTGACTAGTATKAAACAAGGATCTACTATCAAGAGGTGGAATGTATGGAGGCTTAATATCGGTGGTCTAAGTACTCTTCATTAAACTGGGTAAGAACTACCTGTCCTTGCCTACAGGAAGGAAGGCTGCTTTGATTATAACTATATCCTTAAAACAAGGTGAAGCTGTAATGGCAATTCAGTGAAGGGGTGTGGTGTCACTTTTGTGTGGAATGGGGAGGCACAGGACAAAGGGAGAGGACAGTGTGTCCAGCTGCTAAATTAAGAAAAAGTCTGGAACACACTGGAGAAAAGTAATGTAAGAGGAAGGAAGGAGTCAGATGTCAAGAGTCTTCTGCAACTCTATTGCTATGGAAATTGCTTTTTACCTCACTTTCTGATGCAAGAAGAGTAGTATATCCCCTCATTTCAAAACTGAGTGCTGCTTTTGTTATGGTTTTTGGTTTATGTAAAGTTACCAATACCAATTAATGTAAAACAAATATTTATACATAAATCTTCCTAAATCAACATGGGAAATGATGCCATTAGTTTTCAAAATTAACTTCTTCAGAAGCCTTCAAAATGACTGACCAACTTCACTACAGTTAGTGAGRCTAAGGGTACCAAATGATCTTTAGGAAGATTACCAGTGCCTATGGCTGCTTGCTGCTTTACAGCGCTCTTCCTTTAGACTGCAAAGGTGCACTTCTAAGAGTGAAAATTTTGCAGAACTGCTTTGTCTGTCATTTGGGAGCAAACTTTTACCTTGTATATTCTATRGTGCATGAAATGGGAAATAAGTACAACTTTGGCAGGGGATAGATTTTAGTGCAGTGAGCAAAAACAAGCAGAACTTACATAACAGAGTAAAACTTTGTAATAGCTTAGTTGATGGTCTAATTTCTGTTTTCAAAGAACCATTTTAAACAGGTAAACATAGTTGCAGTAAGATAGATGCTACTGGATGACTGTAGCAGGATATACTATACTAATCCAGAAGGACAGCAATCTGAATTTAAGATGACCTTAAGTTTCTGTGAAACTACATGTGTGTGGAGGAACCCTGTTTTCCTTCTGGATATACATAATTCATGAATATTTGCTTTTTGAGGGGTTTATTGAATTATTTTAGTTGACTTAACAAATAAGCTTTGAAGTGTTTGTCATTTCATGCGTTTTGCTTTTGTCAAATTTTATTTCTRCCCTCACAGTCATGAATACCTTTGTTTAGTTCCATAATGAGTTTAAACTTGTCAGGTTCTCTATCTTCTGATACTTTATCTTTTACAATTCACTTAAGGTATGACTCTCAAAACTACTGAAAGCCAGAGCTTGCTGAACTAYAGTATACTGGGCAACTTTGAGGGGGAAAATGAGAAGTAATCAAGTGCTCTTATTTAAAATTCCAGGCTGGTTTGTGYGTATGTAGGCTCCTTTGTCCTTAAGTAGCTTCCCACCTAAAGTAGACTATCAGCATTACAGTTTTAAAAAGACACTCCACCCCCCCAAGACAAACAGTTTCCTGTAGTTCAAGGCAAAAGATACTACCTTGCTTATAGTGTCTAATACTGTTACTGTGAATACTATTACTGTGAGCTCTGCTTTAATTTAATTGTTGTGATATAGGTATGGATATTCTTCAAGATGGAGTACAAAGTTTGAGAATGTGATGGGGGGGAAGGTTGTTCATTGCATAAATAGCTTCAAACTGCAACCTCATCTTGATCAGAATAATTGTATATATTGTGTGTATATCAAGAGATTCAGTTGAAGATCTCTGCCTAAGGAATAGACTATCCTTATTACAAATAAAACAGTATTTTAACAAATTCAAGTCCTTGTAATGGAGAAAGTTTAACTTAATTCAGAAGTTCACTAAAGTTAAACAAAATGCAGAAGAATGTAACTCACATACAAAGTGATGCAAACAACAGAGTTATCAGGATATATTACTTTTATATTTACTCAAATCTCGTGCCCTTTTGGCACTTTCTATGGCCAGTTATTTCTTTCCTTAATGCCAAAGTATGTGTCTCAGAAATATCTTGAAGATGTATTGATTGCCATGTGGTGTGCCTGAAGGCTCTTAGCATTCACAGTTGATAGATTGTATTTGCACCACCAGTGAGAACCTTAAGTCTTGGTAAACTTAACAGCAGTGACTTCTATGAGTGAATAGATAAGTTTTTAAATGCAACTGCCTTCTGATATTTGCTCTTTTCTGTGTTAAGATTTGTAGATTCCTATGGCTTCTTTTCTTTCTCTTTCATTTAAAAGAGAATAAGAGAATATTACTACTATATGGTTGAAGATCACTGGCCAAGGAACAATGACCTGTATGTCAGATGAATAAGAGTAGTCAAGAGGTGGGCTGAGATTACTCAAGTCTTGCCACTTAACAGATACCAGTCACATTCAGTTGGAATTACTTCTGTGAAACCAGGGTATCATACTAGTTCATCTTATTTAACCTAAACTTTAAATGAAACACTTAACTTTGATTTTGTTGAGCAGTTAGAATTTAAGTTTTCCCCATAATAAATTCTAAGTACACCTAAGTTACCTTTCAGGCTGTGTTGATACCAATGTGCATCACTTCCTGTGAAAGAAAGCTTTACTTTTCYCTCTTTCCCCCAAGGTTCAAGAAAAGCAGTTGGAGACTCTAGAATGGAAAAAGAAGTATGACAAGCTTCATATGGAATACAAGGAAATGGGGTAAGCATCTGCCTTTATGTATCTGCTTAGAAAAAGCAGCTAGAGGAAGTAACTTATGTTCAACATTGTTTTTCATGTGTTATTTCAGAAAAATAGTTGCTGAGTTTGAGGGTACCATAACACAAATGATGGGTAAGTATCATATTTACATAATAACAGTTTGAGGGGGGCATGCTAAGCATAAGACTAACTGAAGTCAGTACTTTCTTTTAATGGCATAGCATTTTAAGTGCTTAGGGGTTGTGTATGGCTGCAGACAAGACAGCCATAGGTCAACTGTCTTATGTGTATTCAAACAGTCATGGTAGTGTATACTGATATGCCTTGATAGGTAATAATGACTTCCTAAGTTAGGCATGAGCATACTAAGCTTTTTATTTGACTCTCCAGTTGAGTGGGKTTKKTTWKTTWWTTWWTTWWTTWWTTTTAAGARYTGGCAGATCTAAATGCCTGCAGCTTGTGTTAAATGAGGTCAGGTAACAAACAGTGACTAGATGTCAATAGAACTTTATACTCTTAGCTGAAAGCTGAATTTGCTGAATCTATGCTTTACTTAAATTTAGTTCTTCAAGGAGACTTGTATATCAGCTTTTTTCCTACTTTGTCAAAAAGTTAGCCTATGGAAAAACATAATTCAAGTGTACTAGCAAAAATTTGACCTGAGAGAGCTTGTACTCACCTAGCTTGTTGTTCCAGTCTCCTCCCAGATCTTTCAGCTACTGTGTATCCTTAAAGTGAAAAACATCTAAATGTTGTCTTARATTCCTGGTTTCTATTGTATCATCTCAGGCTTCTGCTGTGGTAAACTCAAGTGCAGTRTCTTGATTACATTGTGGTAGAACTAGAATAGAAGCCTTTTAAAGTAAAGCCATGTATTTGGACAARCTCCTTATAAGCACAACCCTTAATGACATCTGGAGTTAATAGGAGGTAATATGCAGCAGATTAACAGAGTAAAATCTCTTCCCTAAACATAAAGGTACAGTATCCTTTGGGAGGAGGACTAAAGTATGAAAGCCTCTTTTTAGTTAAGAGAAAAATAAATTAGAAATGTGGAATTATGTCCATGTCAGATTTCTTTTTCTTGTTACTTGCTGCATTAGTGTAAAACATAAGAGYGTAACACTGTTGCCCTGTCTTTCTYAGAGGATGCTCACAAGCAGAAGGAGCTGTCAAAGAAAGAAATGCAGAGGATGATGGAAGAGAAGCAACAAGTTATTTCAGATCTGAACTCTATGGAGAAATCTTTCTCTGAACTGTTCAAACGTTTTGAGAAACAGAAAGAAGTGCTAGAAGGTTATCGCAAAGTAAGATGCTATAATGCAGATCTCCTTCAAGACAAAGGAGACTTGCCTTTTATAAGAGTTGGAGAAGTGATGAATTTCTAGAGCAGCGACTTGTTACTATAGGCACTACCTGTAAAACAGGATACTGGGTTGTGGCCTGTTTAAAGATTTAAGAATTGAATTACTTAATAGGTATTAATTCTGGCTTAAAGARTGATTATCTGTTTGTTAGAAGCCAAAGTTTCCCTCAAACAAATGAATGACACTTTTTTTTTTTTCCCCTGGATGCTTAAAAATACCACTGTTAATCACAGACTGACTCAAATGTAGTGACTCTTGCACAAGGGCAGCTTGATTCCCTACATTCTTGATGGATGTTCAAGAGGTTTTGCTATTGCAAAGTGAAACATGTCCTTTATTGRGTGGGCTCTTCAGCTTAAAAACAAAGCCTAGTAAAGTCAGCTTTTTGTTCTAAAACATCTACAGCCATTTCTAGAGATGGGGGAGCTGAAGTTTCCAAGCTAATTTTCCTATGCAGGAAAGGCATAAAAGCTGCATCAATTTCTATGAAGAGGATGTACCTTTAGATGAAACTTTCCTCAAGTTATCCTTTACTGTCCTCTTTAAATTCAAAATCAGTCTTATGAGGTTCATGGTAGTCCAACTTTTAGGAACAGGCATTGTCTGTCTTGCCAYTTACATATTAGTGTTGCAGAAACTTATGTTGAGGTATCCATCTTATCTCATGTCCATTTTTGCTCTCTACCATGAATGTAGAGGCTTTCTCCTTAGCATAGAGCTAAAACATCATCTGGAGACAAGAGTTGCTAARTCTGAGGTCTAGAATTAGTGGGAAGTCTTAGCACTTTTTTCCAAACAGTTTCAACTTGTGATAATAGTTCAAAATAATAAAGGAGCGATAAAGTTAGCTTTGCTATTTAATGTTGGATGCATTTGCACCATAGCCTAAAGCCTGAATCTTTCCATGGACTCCTGGAAGTACTTGGATTTTAGTTATTCTCTGGACAATCACAAGCTAAGATGAAGCTGATTGAAAGAACAAAAACTGATGAGAGATAATTAGCAAGGRCCCAGTGGCCTTTTCTTTTTACCAGAAGCTTTCTACTAGATAGGAATGTATCTTGGAGGTGGGGCAGAGGATAAATTTAATTTGTGCAAAATAAGGGAGGTTGAAAAGAGCAACTACACCCACACCCATTTGGGAAGTGAAGAGATTTATTCACCTTATCTTTGCAGACATGTGGCCAGGAATCTGCAGTCTCAAAAACTTAGCTCCTAGCATGTAAAAAGCTAATTAAACTTCTCCCTCCTGGGATAGAATGAAGAGGCTCTGAAAAAGTGTGCTGAAGACTACCTGGCCAGAATCAAGAAAGAAGAGCAGAGATATAAGGCCCTAAAGGCACATGCTGAAGAAAAGCTGCATCAGTAAGTACCATGACAAGGAGTCGGAGCGAAGTACTTTGCCCAATTGGAGTTGCTGCAGAATGTGGTTTGTTAGTGCCAAAAATTCAGTGTGACTTCAAACACACTTAGTTTGGGGATTAATCTTCAAAGTGCAAGAATCTGCTGTGATTCGATGTCAGCAGTTCTGCTCTGCTGTCTGAGGGCTTAAACACTGTCTTGCTTCAATTCCAGAGCAAATGAAGAAATTGCCCAGGTACGGAGCAGAGCCAAGTCAGAGACTGCAGCATTACAAGCCAGTCTCCGCAAAGAACAAATGAGGATCCAGTCCTTAGAGAGGAGYCTAGAACAAAAGGTTAGTCAAAATGTCACTAGTGAGTCTTTTAGTTACTTGTCGAACTAGTTTAAGAAATACCTTGTACCAGTGCTAGAAATAACCATGCTAACTAGCTATGCTGTTTTTGATGACTGTTGCCCAAGCAGATGCTGGGACATAGCCACTGAAACTTAGGGCACAACTCTAGCATGTTAGAACTCATGCAMAAGTTCGTATGAGCAAAAGACTTGTTACCATAGGTGAGTCACAGAAGTGATTGATCAGGCTACTGTGTTGAAGGTTATCTACTACTCCATCCCCTTCAACAGTTCAGAACTTAAACATCTTACAGGGCAGGATTTGAGAGTGAATCTTGAATAACTGAYGGGTGCAGCTTGTTCCTAAGCATATGATTTACAAGCCATTAGCACTGATACAGGGTTTTTTTTTTGTATTGGCTGAACTCTCTCAGTATCTTTCAGGCCATTAGGCCTGATATTCAACTGCAGTGCTTTGTAATGCATAGATGAAGTTTTAGAATGCTTTGGGAAGGCACATGAGTTTGACTTAGAACCTTTTAAAGGAAAAACTTTAAAGGTTTAAAAATTATATTGCTGGAAATGCCTGCTGCTAGTTTTATGTTGCATCATAGCTGTAGTTTTATGAGCATTGGAGACTCAAAGTAATGCTGAAACATTCCTGCATTTCTGAAGAAAAGTCTCATGGCTGTGTTAGATCTTCAGGCTTAGGGCTGGRTTTTTGGTAGTTGAATAAATAGGTCTTTAAATAGTGAGATGAGAAGAAGCCAATTAACTCAGAACTAGTTTGGCTCCTGTTATAAATTCAGCAACACTTTGTGTTAAGAACCCCATTAAAATGGGTAGCCATATAAAGAGTAATAACTGATATTTCCATATCAGTTATAGAAATAGCAGTAAGTCTCCAAATGTCATCCTACAAAAGTTTCTTGTGAAGATTGAAATCTAAAYGGTCAATAGTCTCTTGAATTTGAGTGTGTCTAACCAAAAGACTTGAAACATAACTTATCACACTCAAAGGTTGCTGATGTTGATTATGGGGAAAGTCTGCAGGAGAAGTAAAGAGATAATATCAAGTAAATTCTGTTGGCTCATTTGTCAAGCCTATTAAAGGTACCTTATAAGCTTCTAAAAGTAGACTGTCCTTTAGAGTAAATTTCTGTAGATCAGTAGCATGTAAATGGACTTTCTATTCCATGTGTTGGCAAAGATGACTATTTGGGACTCAAATCACTGTATCATAGCTTAGACATAACAGAAATTCACTGTTCTTTTTTTATTCTTAACAGACTAAAGAAAATGATGAACTAACAAAAATCTGTGATGACTTGATTTTGAAGATGGAAAAAATCTAATAGCTGAACTGTCTTGTAAATATGTAGTCTCTCTGAATTCTTGTCCTGTGTGTTCACTCTATTTTTAATTATGACTGTGGAAAAAATAAAACTCTTGATTTTCACTTTTGTATGTTATTGACTATGTCTTTTGTATGGAAGACCAATTTATTGATAAGCTCATAAATACTCAAGCTCAGTTGCCCCTTCTGGTACGTATCAATGTTCATTGTGAAAAACGTGTTCACATAAGTCACTCAAAGTTGTAATCCTGTCATCCTCAGTCTCTTTTCTCTATACAGGAATGCCAAGGTTCTGTACTGACAGCTGCTGGCTTTGCTGGTCAGGGTCAACATAGGACATGTCTCTATTTTGCACATCCTTCAGTCTCCTCTTAAACAAAATGTTCTGGAGTTACAAGATTGTAATAGAGCTTGACCTGTCACAGATGCCATAAAGTAAGAACTGAAAGCTTAAGCATACTGGATGTTATGCTCTTGCCTAGTCACTTATGTTCCTTCTTTATAAGAGATGCTTGCTTACTGGTGTGAAACTTAGACTTATCATTTGCAGTAAACAAGACCAGTTAGTAATGTTGAAGGTGAATAATAAGTGAAATATCTCTTACAGGTTTGTCTTACGGAGGGCCTTGAGAGAAATACAGTAGGTTGCCCTCATTAAAGGTGTCTTCMTCTCAACCTCTGACCTGCAATAACTGATATCTCAGATGTCCTGTTTTTACTTGACGGGATTGCCTCATTACTGGCTACTGCTTTTTATTTATTTATGCTGGGAATTCACTCCTTCACTTGCCTAACTAGTTGTTGAATTTTTGCTCTCAGGAGTGTTGCTGGTATGTTCTTAGCTCTTCTTATTTTGGAGTGGTTTGTATGTCAAGGTAATTCTCCAGGAAAGGAGGAAAAATGATAACAGTCCCTAGCAGGCCTGAGGTCTAATCTAGATAGCTAGCAACCTGTTAGTAGCATGTATATTGGCTATTGTATGTAGAATGAAGATCCTATAGCTCAGAGCAGGTTTACAGTTAACTAAGGCTCCAAATTCATGGTACATGGGCTTTTCTCTATCTTCTGCACTATCCTGAAAGTGTCTGTATAAAAAAGTGATAACAATGTTGTACGCTCAGCTTCTGCTGAAACTGCTCTACTGCTTGCTTGAATTTAAGTCTTAGTAAAGCGCCAGATATTAGCAGAATAAACTTCTTACAGARAAGACTGCATATAAAGTTTGTTGCTGTCTTAGCTTCAGATAGCAGGCATTATTCAAGGTTATGTTTTGGGAATTGATGTGGTCACAAATGATAGATCTGTTCTTCCTCCCTTGGTAAGGGGAAGTGAAGTGATAGGAGTGTCTTACTGATAGGCTTACTAATCTGGGGAAGGGGTACTGACTGGGAGAAACTTTTGTACTGGGTCACTGCCCAGTGCCCTTTGGTACATCTTACACAAAAAGGGAAGGGTAGAATAGAGAGGAGAAGTATTCCAATTCAGCAGAATTTCAAGCTAGATTAATGTAAAATTAAGCTGTAAATTCACACATTAGGAATGAACTTGCAATACTAAATCTTTCCAAAAGATGTAGCTGCTGCTCTTTGGTCTATTGATTGTAATAGACTGGACTTTGCTTCAGCGCATTGCAGAGATGGAAATTGTCCCTCTCTACTCTGGCTGCACTTAACGGTAAAAAGACAACTGTTGTGATAAAGGATCCTTGTTGGAAAGGACAGAGAAGTGCAGACTGATACATACCAACAGACTATGTAAATAGTGATAATACCATCTGAAGCTTCTGTGCTGCAGATACCAAAGTGTTAGCATTCCAGTGATTATAATAATTTTTAGAGTTTGGGGGCAAGGTCTCTTGTCATTGCCCTTCTATTCTGCTCATGAAGTGTGTGGGTGGATATAGCCTTTTCCTCTGTGTCTTCAGGCAACAGTGGAAGCTGCAGCATGAGAGAGTCCTGGGATCCTCCATTTGTTCCTTGAGGTGACCTGCCCCAGGATCCCCTTRTGGATTCCTATTGACTGCATATGCAGAGTGTCTCTGCTCTGGTATCCTGCTGGGTGAAGGGAGGAGAGCTGCTAGCTGGAGAGAGGAGGGGAGTATTAATTCAGCTTATGTTTATCCTGTTGCTTGAGCATATAGTCCTTGCAAACATCACAGCCCTCAGTCCAGTAATTGAAGTGGATGCAGAGGAAAAAAAAGTCCRGTTGAATGAGGCCAGCATATTGGATACAGATGCTGCGGTAGGATCAGTGCCTGACAATTTTCATTTTGTCTGTTATCAAGCATGTTATCAAGAATTGCACATTGTGCAGCAAGTTATTGCGTCTTGCTGTTGCGTAATAGAAGCTGTACAGCAGTAAAATGTGAAAGATAATCGAGCACACTTCCAAATGCACACAAGATAACTGATAGTATCTGAAAACCAATACTTGGATGGAGATCACTGTTAAATGTCTGAATACTAAAAATGGATGAGTGGGAAGTTCTTGAATGCGTGAGGTCCCAAAGCTTAGCATCGAGGCATTAGCAGGCTTTCAACCTGGACGATTATTTTGCTTGCCAGAGTTTTTTCCTACTTTGCTTGATTCACTTTGGCCTTTACTTAAACAGCTCAGAAGGAATAACATTTTTCTGTGCATGTGCAGCATGCATTTCCAACTAAATCAATTCTCACCATCTGTAACAATTTATTATTTTGCAATTTGTAACTGAAAAGTATTGTGTAAATGTTGCCCTCCTTAGTTTAAAGCATATATACATAGTTTAAATATATAGATATAATATATATATATCATCTCAAATGCTGGACAGTCCCTTACAAAGGAATTCACCTTGAGGACATACAATGTAGGTGGCAAGATRCAGGTTAATAAGCCTGTGTGAGGTATGCTTGTTTCAGTGTAATTTGGTTGGTGTACAATTCCTCAGATGAGAATCAAGCTGGCCAATTTGTTACTTTAATACTGTTTAGTCTTTGGCATCTATCTGCAAGTAGATAATAGAAAAATGTGATATTGTCTAATGCCTCTCTCTGCTTGCTTGGCTCTCTTTCTTATTTGTACTAATAATTGCTAGGTGCTGTACAAACAGAAGATGACAGTTCTTGCTCCAGACAGCATGTTCCTGGTTCGAGTGTATGGGACAAGCAGTAATTCAGAGCTAGCAAGGGTGGATCAATGCTGCTGAACCTGCCAGTGTAAGCTCACTGCGTTTCTGTGTTTGCAGTTAGGGTTTCCAGAGGCCTTTTGCTTTTAGTACCATTTTATGGCTTTGCTGGGTTCCCTGTAAGGGTGAAGTGTCGTGAGGATGCACAATTGCCCTTTGCCTACGTGGCAGTATGATTGAGAAGAGCCAGTMTGTGCTGTTAACCTGCACTGAGCTGTACCTGGATGTTGGATAATGTTTTCATGGGCATGGGACTTGTCTGTTAGACTTCCAAAGCAAATTTCATTGTGTAGCCTTGTCTAACGTGGTCCAAAGTCGTCGTTTTCCCAGTCATTTCAGCTCTTCTACCATAAACAATTTTCATCAGAACTGTCTTAAACTAGAGTGGTCCAACCCCAGAGTATTCAGTGTTTTCAATAGTTAAAGACTTCTGAATCAGAAGTCTTTAGCTTAATGCCTGCTAGATTTGGGGAATTTCTCCTGATTGACCTCAAGATGGATCCCCCCGAAATCAGAGGTTGGATTTCAGCCAACTTTCTGGTCCTCTGATGATGCCCAAAAYAGTTAAAGAAATGCCATAGGTGGACATAGAGTTATCTCAGGGTGAAATCAGAATCGAGGAAGGCTGACTCAAAACACTAATTTTGGATGGACATTTAACTACATAGCTTTACTTTTAAGATTGCTGTTTATATGTCCAAGTCAGGTGTTACTTTTTCTTCCTGTTGTAGAAATTTAAATTGCACAGAGAATGCCAAATAGTGGAACATCTATTCCTTTTTTTCAGAAGAAGAATTTGTTACCTGAATGAGTAAAACAGCATTTTGAAACCAGTGAGGGAAACTAATACTTTCTGTTAAAAACAAACTTATAAAACATTTTATCACTGTATTTATATGAAGAGCTTACAGCCTTTTTGGAAGCCCTTAGATCATGACATGACTAATCTTATGACTCTGAAAGATCTATGGGGCTTTAACTTTGTCAAATGGATTCAGTCACAGTTTCTACTCTCTTACAGATTTCTTTTCCTTTCCAGTATGCCTAGTACAGACAAATTAAATATTCCACAGGAGCAGGAGCGAAGGAAGTTCCTTGCAAGTTTCACCCTACTTTTGAATGATTTTGGTGCCAGTAAAATTAACTGTAGTTTACTTCATGTATTTGTTCTTCAGCACTTGCTGCCAGGTTTTTGCCAGTGATGTCTGATGGCTGTTTGAGTGTCTTGCTAGCAGTCTGCAGACTAGGCATGTGGATGTGTCAGACCTTGAGATAGATAGATAGATAGATATATATGTGTATATATATATATCTCAATATATATATTTTATATATATATTTTTTTCCCTCTCCTTTGGGAGAGGGTAGTGGTGTAACTGCCCATTTCTGTCCAAATATACTTGTATGGTAGATCTCAGTGGCGCAGAGGCAGGTATGATATTTTAATGGGGCTAACGCATTATGGGTTGTAACACCCAACAAATGTGTTCAGATGCACTTTGTTTGTTAGGCTTGATGAAGGAGCCACCTGGGTTACAAAGTATAGTAAATCTTTCTCCCTGAGTCTCTTTAAATCCACCTAGACTTACAGTGTAGGATTGGGTGGAGGGAAGATCTCCAGATCCTTTCAATATGCACTCATATTTTCCCTATTCCAGACTAGGTGTCTAGTCTGCTTCTACAGTGCCAGGACAGACTTTAGATTTCTGTGATGGGACAAATTTGGTAGGATGGCATGGACTTTTCTAATCAGCCATTTAACCCCACCCCCCCATATTCCAAGTTTGTTGAGCAATATTGCCTCCTGGAGCCTAGTTAACTACTTTTCATTTTATTTTAATGGCTTAATAAAAAAGACTGCTTTCCACTGTCTTAACTTCTTCCCCAAAGAAGTATAGCTTGTCCACAGTGTCATGTCATGTTTTTCAAATCAGGAGCCTACATCACTCCTCCTTAATACAAGCAAATGTTTCACTTCTGAAATTCAGTTAACCCATTTTCTTTTGTACAAGTTGCCACTTCTCTATTATCTTCCTAGGAGATGCACAAAACAGGAGGAGAACAGAGTTAACAAAAAGGTGATTCTGGCCTCAGGGAGTAAAGAGCGTGTGTTAGCAAGTGTGAAAGGCCTGTGCATCCCAAAATGCAGGAGGACTTCACTCAGTGAGGGAATCCAGATGTCTCCAATGAATTTCTTCTCAGGGACATGCCCCCCAATATAAGTGAACAGGTACCATCAAGAAGAAAAAAGTATCATTGGATGGCAGACCTACAAAAACCACTCTTCTGAACCTTCTAGTTATGAAAAGTTCCATTATGCAGAAAGTTCCACTTCATATCTTTCTTTTGGTTTTTAAAACAATAAATCTCTGCCTTTCTTTCCATTAGTAAATCCAACATGACTGTGTTTGGGAGGCAAATGACAAGTGTTACCCAGACTCTTGCAATGAGAAGTTGTCTGGGAGCACACATCTGACAGCTGATAGTTTTATTTATAATCATGGCGCCATAATCTGGCATTCCATCTGAAAGCAGCTGGTATTAAAAGGGAGAATTATGTTTGGGTTGGAAGAGAGGTAAATGTAGGTCTAAAAATAGAACCACAGCCTAGCTCCTGAACTGTGTTCAGCAAAGCTAAGGAGATGGAGATGTGATGGTTGTTCTCCATTTTCCCAGTCATGGTATCATCTATTGCTACCCTGAGGTTTTCTGTGTTTTTTTTCTATGCCCCATCTCCACCCCACCCCCAAGCCTTTATGCAGCAAGTCGTTGGAGATCATGGATAATGCTAATAATATTGATTATTAGATATTGTAATTAAGATAGGATTTAGTTTGTCAGAAGGTACAATGGTCTAGTTGATGGGGAGCTGAATTTGAATGCTAGGATCGAAGTGCTGAGTAGTAATGCGATCTTGGAGAAACCTCTTTGGTGCTCCATGCCTCACAATGCACTTTGAGATTTTCAGTTCCAAAAACTAAGTGTGTTGCTAATATTTTCCATCCGATGGGCAGCCTGGAGCTAGCACTGCACATTCTAACTGCCCAGATCCCAYGATAGAAAAACCATTGTTTCAATAAATGAACTAATTAACAATGAAGCATCACATCTGGTCAAAAAATCTCTGCTGTAGTTTCTATGTGGATTTCTGTATATAAATAAAATCCTTTCCAAAGCAGTGTTTTGATCAGCAGTTGTTTTCAAACAATGGAACTTATATCTGTGTACCAAATCTGAAGTCTCYTGCTGAGATCTAGTCCTCCCAGAATCTAGGATATGAAGGCTATCRAGTTTGCTGTAGGTTTAACTCTTTAATGGAGGTGACGTACATTTAAAAAAAATGTGAGTGAAAGAATCCCACTTTTCCAACTGGAAACCTGATTTTAACTGATCCATAGTTACCTGTGATAACTCTTCTTTGTGATGTACAAGTGGCCTCTGTTCATTGTAGAAATTCACCTTTGTTTGCTGTCTTACAGCTGGTGTCTCTGGCAAGTTTCAAGTATACCTCATACTGTCTCAAGCTGCCTCCTAGCTTTGCTCTAGGTGTCAGAAATCATGCTCCCCTTGGAGGACCTGTAGGTAATGTGCTTAGTCACCCTAAAGGAGACCAGCCCCTTTGCAGGTGAAGATCAGGCAGAAAATCTTGGGGTATGTGAAGTTGCACCAATATACTTGAGGATCTGACTTACGATCAGTTATTAATTAAGCTTTCTTTAATCTTGGCTTGATCAAGATGACCTTCAAATCTGAATGAGGAGACTGAGGAGTCCTCTGCTGGCTGCAGCCCTGGGATGAGATCAGCCCCGGGCTGTGTTCAGCAGCACCAGAGAAGTGGTGAGGGGGAAGTTTCTAATCAGAAAAATGAGCTACTTTTACATACAAATGGAAACAGCCCCATGTTTAAAAGCCTCCATTTTACAGAAAAGAGTCTCGAAGTGGTGACCACTTAAGGTTTAGAGTAGCCACTGCTCAGAGCAAGGCAGAAGCCYCTTGTGGGTGTTTTGGAGGCCTGGCTGTTGCAGAGCCCTCAGCAGCTGATGCTTTATTGTGTGTTGTTTATTTAACTGGCAYGACAAATCCATTGCTCAAACTCTTGACATTTCAGTACTTGGAGTGAGTCAACGTGAGTACTGAGTGTTATTAACCTCTTTCTGGTGCCTTAAGTCCTTTGAGTGACGATTATGCAAGGAGGAGCCTGGAGTCTGCTTGTCTGCTTGGAATCTGTAATTCATTCCTTGAAGTTTTGCTCTCATCTTTTACTATAAATCCAAACTGAGACACCCTGGGAAAGTGCTTATACTTTCTGCTGTAGTTAGTGACAGTGTGGAGACAAAGGAGGATACTGTCAGAACATCAGCTGATGGTGTGGTATGAGGTGACTGAGTAATATGTCTAACTGATAATTACCTGGACCAGCTGTAACCGTACTAAGAAATGTTCTCAGTTACGTTTCCACGTATTGAGAGTATTACGTCCACCCAGGCCACAGAAAAATAGGTTTGGAWGTCTCTGGAAACACTTGAGAGTATACATTGTTCTTGTTTGGCTAGATCCTGAAAGGGAAAGAGTCTATCTGGAAGGAAATGAGCTCTCAATGACCTTTAGACTTASAGGTGCTCAGTATTTTATAGGATTAAGTTCTAAACTGAGCATCCGTCCTAACCTAATGCTTATCTGTCTATTTCTATCTGCATATATATGTGTGTCTGTATCTATATGTGTCTACGTTGCTCCTTGTTGTCTGGTCAAACCTTTCCAGGATGTCAGCAACAGTATGGATAATGTGTATGTATGTTTGTTGGGAAGTACAGGTAAAGATTATTTTTAGTATCTATCTATTCTTGGTCAAGTTGCTGCTCGTAGTGTTTTGYAGAGATGGAGCTGGGGTCCCTAATGTCCTTGTTGGGATCTATGAGAATGAAGTCATTGCGCAGAAYTGACTATTCCCCCTTTTCAGTCTTTACTTGCAGATGAAGGTTAGCACAGTCAGAAGAGAGATCTTCAAAGCAATGTATGGGACATASGCATCCAAATATTATTACTTTTCAGTTAGAGTCAGGGTCCAACTATCTTCTGAATTTATAAAAGCGGCTAAGCTTCTTGATTCCAGCAGCCATATCCCAAAATCTTCGTGTGGCTGACAGCCACCAGCCTTGGCCTGCGTGCCASGGAAACAGGAGTGTAGTTCATAGGCAGGAGATGATAGGCCTTCCTCAGAGGTCCGACTGCGAAACAAGAGTGATCCTGGCATGTAGYCTGGTCTCAGTGACCCCAGCTCCCACACAGCTGGGGATTTCAAGTGCCCCTTACAGCCCCCAGTAATCACAGTTGGTTCTACTGTTGTGAGGCAGAAACCCTCACTTCAGAAATAATGCTAGAAAGGGAATTTTCCTCTGTAATTAACTGCTCCAGAACTTTTCTGTGATTGTGAATGAAAAGGGAGCCCATCCTCACCCCAGAAAACTTCCRGATGAGAGGCCAATATGTTTTCCACTCTGTTAAGACAGTATTTTACCAGGTCAGAGAACTGCTGTAGCTAAAYAGTACCCCTGACCTATTGGCAGCAGTCATGCACACTTTGTGTTTGTGACTGCTGGGTGTTTTCCAGCTGATTTGTGGAAGGACAGGGAAAAAAGTATCTTGATTGCTGTAGACAACCTGTATGAGGAATTAGGCTACCTGTGACTATCTCCTGTTCAAGCGTGAAACTGCTGAACACTTTATTACTTGCTTTGCTCCAGTTCTCAGCTTTGTGAGGAATTTATGGAAACTTTATCTCCTGACAACCACTGAAGTAATTACTTCAGACTGCATCTTTCAGTTAGATTCTGTGGTGATTTAAGACTGTAAAATCCAGAAGATGTTGAAGAACTGGATAGAAGGGATTTACATTGCAGATTCTTGTATGTAAAGTGCAGCTTAGATTTTAGTTTGATCAGTAATGAGTGAAATACAAAGSAAAGGGCTGTCACCAAGAGATTGCAGGAGAGATGAACCAAATACGAGCCTGGTGAACCAAGATGAGCTAAATAGGATTACAGAAGGTTTTCTGTAAAGACTTGGACAGGGTTGTAGTGTTAGCAATGAGCATATCTCCAGGACTATGCAAGTGGCCAAAGGGCGTTTGAGCTGTGAATTCACAGAAGACTCTGGTGGTCAGTCCCCAGAGCCCGGGGCACCTGGCAGCCATGGGCTGCCAACCCTATGGGCACTACTCTGCCTGATGTCTGGCAGAATAAGCTAGCATGATTTTCAACCTGTGGTTTGTGAAAGGTTGGGGCTCCRTGAACGGTAATTATGTGTTTTAAGTGGGCTTAAATTCTCCAGGCAGCAGTTCGCACCTCCTTTGGTATGCTGGCAGAGATGTGCAAGTAAGAAAAGGTGAAAAACAAATTGCCTCTTTCTCTCTTCCCTTACAACAACCAAATCAAGACAGACCAAACTGGCAGTACATACACAGTCTGCAGTAAGAGGCAGGAAGGAATTAGTCTTTCGCCTTGGCTGTAAAACTACATGCCATCAACTTGCTCCATTCCCACTGTGAAAGCTAAAATACTGGGTTAGCACCAGTGGGAACCAACAACAACTCAGTAGTAGTTATAAATAGATTCAAGGCGCATTTCAGTGTGGATCTCATGCATGGGAAGCTAGAAATACACTGGTGCTATGAAGCCAGATCCTCAAAGGGATTTAGACACATAATTCTCATGGATTTCAATTGGAATGAGGTACCTCCTCATGCTCTGAAGACCTGAGCGCTATTCCTTCTCTACAGTGTCCCCGCTCTATCCACTGCTTCGCGCATGGAGGGATGGGAGGCTGCTGTGAATTGCAATGAACTCCCCTGCACTTGGCTGCAATTTCCTTCTGCTGCAATATGTTTGTTTATGATGATATATTATTTATGATTCCAAAGGTATCTGTGTAAAGACCCTATAAATAAATAYATAGCTGAAGCAAACTGGTATTACCCCAGTGGAATCAAGTGTTTCCTCCTAGTAGAGAGCTGACCTGCTTCCCACTCATTTCCTCCGGCACAAAATGTTTGCAGCTTCTCTAGCTCAGGAGGCTAGTGCTGCAGTAAATTGCCTCTCCTCGTTATCTCTCTTTTCACAGCTCTGCGGATGGTTCRATAGACCACTTTCAACTCTCAGCTTTCTTTTTAGGCCAGTGGAGAGATGATCTCTCTTTTATAAACACAGCTAGGGAGGTGACACARGAAATTCTCCTGGATTAGATCAGCTGATCTGTCCCGGCAGGAGTGGAGRGTGACCTGCAGGAAGGAATCAGCATGTTGTAAAAACTGTGACTTTCAAAGATGGGTAAATTGGAGCCTGGTTAAAGGTCTGCAGAACAYACCCAGGAATTTTCTTTCAAATGATCTACCTGATTGAGGAGATGACATATGAACTCTGAGTGCCACAGGGCAAAATCACATTTCTTTCTCTCTGTCCTGTTCCAAAACACTTCCATCCTGATAAAAGCAACAAAGACCCAGCATCCCCTTGCACAGAAATAACTGGAGTTAAGAAAACTTCCTTGCCAGAATAGGCCAACAGAGATACCCTCTGCATTTTTATATACTGCTCTAGGGGCTTGCAAATTTTAATCCTGCAACCCTTCAGCTTCGTGCTGACGAGCAAAGGGGACAAAGGTGCATCCTGGGCAAGGCAGTGTTGATGGGTGCCACCCTGTCACCTTTCTGTAAGTTTACAAAAGCAGATGGTTTAGCAAGGGAGGCAGAAACCTCAGCTCCCCACTTGTTGTTGCAGGAAGGAATTCTGATGCTCCTGGTGCCCAAGAAATTCTTGCAAAYGACCTCAATTTTACCTAGACTTGGAACTTTCAAGCTTCTTAAATAAGTTTTAAGAGGCGCTCTCAGACCGAAACTCGCTGACTGAGAGAGAGTGCCACCACAACAGGGGCTTTATTTCCTTCTAATCTCTTTTTTGCAGCTACTGGTGAGGAAACAAGAAGCTTTTTTTTTTTTTTTTTTTTTTTTTTTTTTTTTT
>NW_028186424.1:6660808-6932977 GCF_003343005.1 Rhea americana | reverse complement strand
AAAAAAAAAAAAAAAAAAAGAATAAGCTGAAGTTTCTTGCGAGTTCAAAAACCATATGCTCCTGAACCTGTTTGCCAGTATATTGGCTGTCACTCTTTTTTGCCAGGGAACTGTGTGTATGCCTCTGCTTTCTCAAGAGCACATTGTGTGTGTGCTATTGAGAAGAGGCAGTTTGGCGCCAAAATACTGCCAAAACACTTGTTCAGCAGGGAGAGATTTTCTTCTCCCACCTTCCCTCTCCCTCCCCCATCTCCCCTCTTCCTCTTTGCCTCTTCCTCCTTGCTTCTTCGTCTCCTCCTCCCTTCTTCCTCCTCTCTTCTTTCCCCTCTCTCCTCTCCCTGCTCCTTCCTCCACCTCCCTCTCTCCCCTCCCTCTTTGCTCTCCCTTCTTCATCCTCCGTGTCCCCCTCCCTTTCCTCTCTCCACCTCCTTCACCCTCCCCTCTCCACCTGCCCCCTTCTTCCCTCTCTCCCTCACCTCTTTCTCCTCCTCCCTCTCCCTCTCCCTCCCCTCTGCCCCTCACCTGTTCGGGAGAAGCGCGTGGAGAGTGGCTGGAGCTGGGTGTCCGATCCGCGCAACGGCGCGTCGGGATCCGAGGCGCGACGGCGGAGGACGAGGAGCTGCTGCTGTTGCTGTGGCCCGGGAAGTTTAATGTGAAATGCAAATATGGATAGCTGCTTTCCCCTGGATTTTGTGGCTCTGGTTGTAATATTTTGGTTCAGGAATGTCTATTAATATAAAATAATACACTTGGGTGACTTTTGTAGGTGGCAGCCAGAACGGATTTCAAAGGCCTCCGAAAGGAGGCCCTCCGTAAAGGAAACAAATAATTATACATTGTTTTTTATTTTGTTATGTTTTTATCTTATTTGCATCCAAGAAACTTTAAATAGACTTTCTTTGTTTGTCCACACTGGAGCAATATAACCAGGGAATTTGGCAGGATCCCAGATCCTGGCAGCAATTGCCAATAAAAGCTCGCTGAGCAAGTACAAAAATAAAATCACACAGTATCATTTTTAACTTTGATTAAGTTGTGCTGGATTGCTCCAAGGGAGGTAATAGTGAGCTCCAAGGGGTTAGGACCAGCATAGAACGTGAAGCACATTTATCTTGCAAGTGTTTGCTTTGTGCTACATATGTAGTTCCCATGCTGGGGGAACACTTTCTCAGCAGCCCACTAATAAAAGACTTCAGGGAATAAACATTGCAACAACAGGAACAAATGAAAACCTTTATACTATAATGCACATAACAAGCTGCTGTCAAATAATAAAGCTGAATATGCTTTCAAATGCTCCCTGCCATTCCAGGCGGGGGTTGTCTTAGCTTTGCCAGCAGGAGGCTAAGCTTTCCTTGGAGGAGGCCAGGGATGGTGCTACCTCCTCCCTCCTCCATGGCCCTGCAGAGTGGGAGGCTAGGGAAACCAGCTCCTGCTTTATTGGCATCATAGTCTTAAAGTATGGTGGTTCAAGAGCTTCTCTGGAAAGAAGAAGGAGGAAGGCAAGTGTTTGGGGGATGGTCATCACCACCAGCACCTTGCTGTGCCTGTTGGTACATGAGGCCAGATCTGAGGGACAATATGCCTTTGCTATGCCCCGCGGTACTGTGTTCTTGGCCAATCCCCCCTTGCCGCACATCATTTCATGTGAGTCATGGGGACAGTTAGGTAATTCGTGTCAGCCAGGCTTGTGTCTCATGTTTGGCAAGATGGGGAATTAACAAGGAAAGACTCTGAATTCATAAAATTAACTAACAGGAACTATTCCCAGGGATGTCAGAGATGTCCCCATCTCTCCCTGAGGCCCTGGAGGCTGCTGGCTGTGCATCAGCGCTAACCTTATGCCTTAGCCATGCTCTGGTCCTCAGTTCCTCTTCACTCCTCTGGGATTTTAGGTCTAGTCTCTTGCTTAGGATGTTCTTTGCTTTCCCTAATGCCTGTCCCCAAACATCTCTATAATGCCTCTTTGTGAGTTACCTCTGAGTACGTGTTCAGAAACCAGGAGAGGTGTCAGCCTAATTCTCAGGCTCCCTCAAATGCTTTATTTATTTTCGTAACATCTCAGGGTCTTTCCTCAATGCCCAGGATACCAGAAATGATGGCGATCCGTTCTTCAGAATCAGCCTGTTCCCACTCTGTGCCCAAACCCAAGGGGGACGTGGTACAGCTTTGGGACCGTGGTTCAGGATTGCCTCTCCTTTGACTTTTCCTGGAGTAAAAATGCCTTTACRTGGGAGGCAGAGAATTGGAGAGGAAAATCCTCTCACCCTTTACTGTTCAGCCCAGCCTTGAGGACTGCTTAGACACCTGCTGTTGCAGTGGAAGGCTCTAAAGCTTCAATCACTCAATGTCCTGCTGCTTTTTTCTTGCCTAGGGACTAGAAACAAAAGACTAGGTGGGGACACAAAGGAGGTCTTTTTCCCCATGTGCTGTTGTCCAGAACTTAAGTACTTTTTTTCTTTGCTTTTCCACATCACTACGCTGTACTACAATATATGACTTCCTAGTTGATCACTCCATCCTGATTCACAGCTTTCTTTAGCTTGAACCTATTCAGCTTGAGTGGCTGTTGATTGCATTAATTCCCTGGACATTTCTGCTGGCCTCACTGTTTGGAAGTTTAGCTCTGTTGCCCTCAATAATTCCTCTTGAAAATCTTGGGTCCCACAAAGMGATCTGTCTCAAGCCAGGAAGTGTTTATGCTTCTCAGGTCACATGTGGATGCCAAAGTTCTCAGCTGTGGAGCATAAGTTTCTATTTCATCCTCCATTTCTTGTTTTCAAGTGAAAAAATGAAAAAGAAAAAAGCCACACAATAGTATTTCTCCACATTATTCTGGTTGCTTCAGTCCCAGCACTCATCAGATAACTCCTCAGCCTTTGTATTCCTTTGGACGGTATTCTCGGCAATAGTACCCCACTCAATTCATATACTTTTTTCCACAGTGAGACAGTAAAATCAGTTGCATCTACATTTCCTCCCCTTTATTGCCCTCTTCTATTCTGTTATACACTCTCTGTTCTTGTTTCCACATTGGTCTGAGCATTTTTTCTCTAGAAAGCCATAATTCCCAAGAGCCCAAGCACCTCTTGGCACCAGTTTCCTTGGTTTCCACATCGTACATGATTTGCCTACTAACATACTCTTTGCCTGGTCCAGGATGTCTCTGAACTGACCTCTGTCATCATGTTTCACAGACCACATGCTGATGTGACTTACATGCCTTATAATGGAGTTTTATTTTTTAACATAAAACAAGAGAGTTAAACTGTGATGAAGACWTTTTTTTTAGGCAGGGTTGTGTTTTGCCTTTCTACATGTGTCCAGAGCACAGTAGGCCAACTCTGTTYGGGGCTGCAGAGCAATCCTTGCACTAGGAGTTTCCCAGAGGATGGTGAATTCCCTGTGCAGTGAGCTCCCTACCTACAGGGAGAGAGGGAGAGATTCAGTCCCCAAACTCAGATGTCTGGTTCTGGGGGCTGCCAGCAGGGCTGACTGGTTAGGAGAGGTAGCCAGAGCCCACAAGGGGGAAACTTGGGTGACTCAAATGGCCCTGGATGCCATGAACAGGCAACCTGAGCCTGTGTGGACTTTTCTTTGTCCCCCAAGCACTGGTGGAGCAACAGCTGGCAATCTGCAGCTCACTGGTATAAAATGTGCCAGTTGGTTAACACAGTCAGTGGCTTGTGCTGAAGTTTTATGAGAGGTTTTGTTTGGGCCAGCAGGCTGTATGTATGGGTTCACCTGCCAAGAACCATGCTCAGCTGAGTGTAGGAGCAGGGAGACGTGGACATGGTCCTGGAGCCTGTGCTAGGCGATTCTGCTTTGAGCAGCGGGTTGGACCAGAGGATATCCAGAGGTCCCTGCCATCCCCAGCTGTGCTGTGACTGTGATGACCATTCCCTGGGGTGGCTGGTGTGTTAGGGCTAAGCCTTGCCCAGRCTTTAGGGGTGCAGCAGGGAGATCTGGGCAAGGACATGGGGTCAATGGCAAAGGATACTGCTCAGGACAGAGCTCACTCTCATTAGCTCATCACTAATATAAAGCTTCCTCATTGCAAATAGGGAATGGAGGTACTCACCCTTCTACTTCTAGCCAGACTGCACCCTGACTTCAATTTTTTATCTTTGGCTACCAAAACAAATCTTATCTTGTTTTGATGGTCTTTTCTAGCTGTGGAGCTGTAAAGCTCATTTCTTTTCCCGCTGTCTCTATCCATTTCCTGAACACTTCATCCCCTGGCCTCTCTTTTTGGCCTAATTTAAAAAGCAGCCCATTAAAGATCTATAAAAGTCTCTCACCATTCCTATATCCTGCTAGCAATCTTAGAGTATGTTTTCTACTTATTCTCTGTACTAGGAACAATATTTTTACTCTGTTTGTGCAGCATTTAGTCTTACAGAGTTTAGACCAGAAAAGAAAGGAGCTCCCTGTGGCTGCTCCATGTTCCTTGTATTTGGGAAGGTTTATTGCTCAGGCATGACACAGCACAAAGCCAGGTAGCCAGCTCAGATCTGGCTCTGTGGCCAAGCAGATTGGTCTCCAGGGCCTCTGGTTCAGAGCTGTGCACTGATGGCTCATGGCTATCCCGGCGAGCTTTGTCCCTTAGGGGTTGGTCTGTGACTGTAGATAATAATGTGGAACCCTGAGCCATGAAAAATTCTGCCAAATCGTTATAGAGAGGAACAAGTACAGATGTGCTGTTTGTAGCTACAGTTGAAGACATTCCTCTTGCTCATGTATAATGTTATTGCAGCTGGGAGGAAACTGTTGTCACTTTGGTGACCTCAAATTTTTTTCTTTATTTGCACTGCAGTGATGGTACAACTTTGCAAGCTCTTGCATAGTAATGGAGGTAGCATCTCGGTCATGCACCTCCACCTGGCTGCATCATGGCACCCCAGCCCTAAAGGTGGGTACTTGCCTGATTCCTCTGAATGCTTGTGTGAACCAACCTCCAATGACACCCTATCTCAGACCCCCTCCAATGGCCACCAGCAAACTGCAACTGCAAAAGATGGATGTGAAGCACAACCTCCATCCGCTTGTCGCTGCATCTCTGCAAGCTTTCCCTATGCACATCCTAATCTAGCTGCTTCCCTGAGACTGGCAGCAGYCCTTGTGGGTTGGCTGTGATGCTAGAGGATCACACATCACTTCACCCAGATTGCAGTGCTTTAGTTACCTCTGGTCCAGCTCCTCAGGAGATAAGGGTATCACATTAAAAAAATGAGAAACTTTTCTTTAGTAGATTTTGGGCAAACAAATCTGTAGCAAATGCACTGGCTGGGCAAACCCCTCTTCTGACCCTCTCCCCTTCTCTTACTGGGGATGGGGACAAATTTACTCCAAGCAAGAGCTGATTAACTCTTGCCCTGGCCAGTTAGTTACTGGAGAGAATGGCAGAGAAAGGAATAAAAAGCCAGACTCTKGGCACAACTCTGTCATCATAAATGAGAGGAGAGACATTTTTGTAGGCAACATAGGAGTCAGAAGATAGCTTGGCTTTCTGCTTCTGACACGTGCTGTCCTTTAACTTCTCTCTGTTTCAGTTCCCTAGCTGTAGAAAGGGTCATTCCTCTCTGTCCCCTGCTGCCTCTTTCACTTCTTCTGGCCGTAAAATCTTGCTGCCAGTCAGTGTCTCCCAAGACAGGACTGTCTCGTGGGCTCCTCTGCTTGGGGACAGGCCAGTGGAGCCAGCTCCTGGGCTCTACTGCTCTGTCCTGCTCAGGGTGTTACACCAGCTCCCAACTCCAGAGTGACTGCTGCAGGGGCTGCCTGGGCTCAGCCCTTGYTGTGGCACAGTTGCCCCATGAAAGCTGCTCCAGGAGTCATTTATATTTGTCCTTTCTTCGAAGCCCATGGACATTAGTTCGACTGAGAGGCCCAAGGCTGCTTTTTTGAGCAATAACGAACAAATCATGTTCCCRTGAGGGAACAGAGGGGACGGGGCTGCAGCCTGGCACTGCTGCGGGCTAGCAGGATTTCTCGAGGAGAGGAGGCCTATATGACTGTACCACCTGTCTATCATTCTCTTCTGCTCCAATTTGTCCCAGTTTGAARGAGGAGAAAAGAGCTGTTGTGTTTCTGACTACCCAGGCAAGCGAGCCATCTCATGTTGCAAAAAGCCTGAAGAAGCTATAGCAAGCAAGGAAAGATCAAAATAGTACCCTCTAATGGACATGGGAAAGTTCCTGTGTTTCGGGAGGGAAGGTTGCTTAAACAAGAGGGGTCAGTCTGGTGTCTGCACCGGCAGCCCAGCTGGAGACCTGCCAGCTAAAGGGTGAAGGAGGCACCTGACGCGAAAAATTTGTCGCAAGGCTGTGAACGCAAAATTCTTTTCATGTGAGAGCATGTGAGAGGAGAAGRGCAAGGAGGTTTGCTTTCATTGATTTTCTTTATGAAAACCCACAGATTTTCTTTGGCTGCTTCTGAATCATTCTGTAGCACGTTTGAAAACATAAAAATACATTTTTCAGGGAATAGCCAGTGTTGGGCAATAAGCCCTTCAACTCCCAATGTGTTTCCATTGACTTTCACATATTTCTGTCATATTTCTGTTGGCCTGTGCTGTAAGTTAGATGCTTGCTTCTATGCTGCTTTRGTTAAGGTTTAAATGGAACTAAAATCCCATCATGCTTTGCTGTGTAAACTTGAGCCTGGCTAAATTTTTGAGGATCTTTAGCTTTGCTGAATTCTTTTCTTTCTTTCTTTTTCTTTTCTTTTCTTTCTTTTTTTTTGGTGCATAGAACCATTGGTCAAGAGCTCTTCTTTGGTAGTAAATGAATGTCCGGTTCATATTTATTGTGTTTCTTCACGCAAAATTCCAGTAGCTGCTGTTAGAAAAGATTTACCAGTAAAGGTCTGTGTGACTTCTACGTTTTTATACTGGTATTTCTGCTTTCAGAATAAGTAGATGCAGGACACATGTATGTTCAAATAGCATCGTTCCTCCAGTGCATCTGGCAACTGACTTCTTGTGCAACCTGTTTAATCTCTCTGTGCCTCAACTTCCACACGGTAAAATGCTAACAGTATGGGAATCTCAGGAGGAAGCCCCAACAGGCTGATCAGAGAGCACAGTCATAGGGGACAGAGATAGAAGCAGAGAAAAATTAAATTGACTTTCACATAAAGAGCTGTAATATCCCCTGATACAACAAATTACCCCTGGGTGTTTATTTTTATAAACATTATGAAAAGAACCTACTCAGGGTTATGGTTAYGAGGAATTCAAAACTGTTAACCCACAAACGCATGAAATTGCAATGCGTGGAGCAAATGCCCCCCTAGCATCTGCACTCCCATCGCTGCGTGAAGYGATGCAGCCAGCATCTGCCACACAYGATTTGCTCCCTCCTTCAGCCTCTCCCTAGAGGAGGTGCTAGGCATGCAGGTGAGGATTTGGATCCATCAGAGATTGCCTGTTCGTTTAAACCCACGTTGTGACTCAGGCCTCAGAAAACTGCYGGATGCATTTAAAACTACTTGTTCTAAAGAAACAACCAATTTTGGGTTCTTTTTTGTCTGTGTTTTTTCAGCCTTTCTGCCCACTGTGAGGTCTCAAAGCTTTTGCTGTYCACCATGCTGAGATACCCACCTGCTTACTTGACTTCAGGGATTACAGCTGGAAGAACAGAGCCCAGGGGCTAATTCAAGGTGCATATTAAACTAATGAGAGTGAGAATCACTGAGTGGCCATGAACTGAACACAAAACTGAAAGACTGAAAAGTTGGCATGTTAACCCACCTTTCCACCCTCTTTTATAAAAGAGACTGACAAAGCTTGAAAGGATGTTTATACTGGAGCCAGATCCCATTTAGTGAGTTGAACTTCTCCTTCCCCCTTCCCCTGAATCTGGCATCAAAACACTTCACCAGAATAAATCTAACAACTATATAAAGCCTACTATTTACTTTTGATCCACTTATTTGCTACATAGTGCATGCTTGCCCAGTTAAATCACTGGCTACTCGCTTTGCAAGCTGAGCCCATGCTTTCCTAGGTGTGTGCTCAGCATACCTCAGCGCTGAAAAAGGTTGTAGGCTTGTGTCCTCACCTAGAATTTGACAGCCCTCTCCTTTGATGCCTCTCTTAGAMGGTCCTTCCACCCACACAGACAGAGGTGTTAATCTCAGTGAATAGAGCTTTCTAAAAGGGGAGAGGTCTCTGATCTACATAAGATAGTTGTCTTGCCCCTTCCCTCATCATGGGGGAAGGAAAAGGCATTTCCAGATGGTTACTCTTCCTGCTTAGCATCCTTGGTTTGGGATAAATTGCAGCCCCAGCAGAGCTGGAGGGAAACTCGAGACTGGTTTTAGAAAATCCCATGCTCCAAGACAGGGTTGACTCCCRTAATCACCAGAAATATCTGTCCAGTAAGTTCTGGGAGTAGGCKAGGCTGGCAGTGGAGAATCCAGTGCAATCCTAGCACTCTGCTAGCTCTGCTTCTAGAAAGTTTTTCTAATGCACAGCCAAAGTCTTCACTGCTACAAGGTGGTTCCACCCTTCACTCTGCTATCTTGAATGGATGAAGAGGACTTTTTATGTACCAGAAGAGCTATTCCTCTCCCCTCTCATGTCCCTGCGGGGCTCTGATAACTCACCTTTCCTGCACTGGTATCACTGAGGAACATTCCCCCCTGGGATCTCTGGGGACAATCAAGCCCAGGTGCCTCCAGCTTCGTGTGGCTGCTCCAACCAGCCTCGAGGTTTCTTCTTTCTTCTGAGAATGGGTGGGGGAAGCCTCAGCAGAAACCACTCTTGTCACCCTGAAAAACACCCTTTTGGTACCACAGCCTCTCAAAGAGCTGCAGTTAAGAAAAACACTGAGGCTACTCTGTCATCTTGGTTGGAAGCCTTCTTGTCAGTCAGAGATCCTCAGGGAGATGGTAGAGAGGTGGCAGAAAGTGATATGTTTGTTAAGGATTGTCTTATCACTGCCATGTGTCCCTGGGAACAGACTGGCACTCTTTCTCTCCTCTCTTACCTCTGCTCTACTGTGTGCCACTGGGCAAATTCAGGGTTGGGAATCAAGGCAAGCAACTGCACTGTCAAGAGGTTGGGAKGGAGGGAAGGCTAGAAACAAAGCTGTTTGCTCAGGCTTCCTGTGTGTGTGCTGTGCCTTCAGTAACACGCAGGAGGGACTTTCTGTATACATCTGCCAGGATCTTTAGCATATAAGACTGAAGAATAACCTCCAGTCCTTGGCRTGATGGTTCTATGTCACTGCTATAAATCAATGTCAAAGTTGGAGTTGGGGTTTGGTGATTTTGAAGGTCTAGTCCCCAGAAAACCCTTGCAGACTTTGCATATACTTATATCCCATAAAACTGAAGAGGACTGATTTCTCTGTACGTATACAAGGTGTCAGAAAACATGTACTTCATATACTGCCACTAGCAATGTGTTAGACTAGAACTATCTAGCCTGACTTGTTGTAGGGGGAGAAAAGCTGGAAAAATCACAGCTTGGCTGATTGAAGTGCACAAGCCTCTATCCCTTCATACTGCTCAGTTATTATAGMTCCCCCCTTAAAAGGAGAAGATTAGCACTCTATTTAACAGCTCTTTATATGACAACACACCATAAATTAAATTCAGTGTAGAGGGAAGCATGTGTGCCTCCGGGCCTAGTCTCTGAGCCTTCTTATTAGGAATATCCCAAATCAAGATGCTTTAAGAGCTCTGGGCTTTGCCACAATTAAAACATCTTCAGATCTGAGACAGTTTCTCCTGAACAAAGCCCCAGAAAGAAGTGAGAATAGGCTATAATGGGGGAATTTGCCAGATTGCTTACTTTCCAGGGAAATGTTTCAGCATAGATGAAGGTATGAATTGTCTGGGAAGAATACAGAAAACTAAGAAGAAAAGATCATGTGCAAATGGGGGAAGGAGAGATTTGGAGTAGGCTGTTCCAGTGGCATTCTGGAGAAATTGGAGGGAGTAGCTTTGAATGTTACACTTGTGCCAACAAGATCAGCATCGGCCTAAGGCAGTCAAAGGCTGAAAAGGAGTTGAGTGAGGTGGTTCTTGGATGTTTAAGAGGATGTCACGGAAAGAAAGTAAAATAAGAGGCAACTGAGTGATTAATTAAAATGTTTTCCTAAGGGCTATTGTAGCTTTTTCATTACTTAAAGTATCTCAAGCTCCTGAAATACTCAGTAGATGCAAACTCTGARAAGTTCTGCCTTGAATTCTCAAGAGAGTCCTATAAGAGATGTAAACCTTCATAATTCTGAGACTGGCTCCCATGAGGATGCATTCAGCTGCTGGGCAGCCAGCAGATGTGTGATGGGAGGATGTGCCAAGGGAAGAGCTAACRCATTTGGTGCATTATAATTTTATGCACTTAGTGACCCAGAACAAGTAGGAACCCAAATGCATCTGGATTCTGCTTTCCTGGTTGTAAAGACAAAAGCCAGCTCTCACTCTAAGGCCCTTTTAGTTATGGTCAAGACAAAGAATACAGATTGGTCTTCCACAGACTGCATAGTACATGTTTCTTCCAGTGTATTTTATCTAGTTTATCTCCTGAGATGGCAATTACAATTCCTCAGGCACAGGCACAGTGAGCAGAAAGTCACACCACAGAGGTAACAAAGCTCATATAAATACCAATAAATAGAGCCTGGAATTAGAGATGCTTCACTTTGCTCACTAAAGAATGTGGCCAGTGCGTACAGGCATTGAAATGCCATTTATTTATGACTGTGGCATTGCTTAGCCAAGGAGAAATGGTAACAGAAMTGTGCTTCTGCCTCTTATTAATAGGGCATACTTTCAAATACAAGGCCATATTCTGACCTCAGTTACTCTAAATGGCTCCGTGTTGATAAAGGAGGGACAYTGGGTTATGCTGTGATATAGAGATAAGGATCTGTCCTGTTATCTGTCTTTATATTTTGATCTTAATTTCAAAACCATTGAAAGGCTGATTGATCTTTAAAATAACAGTTGCTCTCAGGAATTGTTCCAAGTGTGTTTAAAATTGGGCTGTAGAACTTATAATTAAAAGGAATGTGCAAATTTTAGTCCATTCCAGATTCAGCTGCAATTAACATTCCCATTACTATGCTGATTTATTCCTGTACAGTCCCTTGCTTCTCAGAGAGAGAGAGAGAGAAAATGAGATCAAAGACGCACAGTCCTAGGAAGTCTCTGCTCTCTCCTTGCAGAAGTACTGCTTTAGCAGTGCAACTGAGGGACCACGCTCTGCTCGCTGCTGCTCCTGCGTGCCTGAGACCACGGCGTCCCGCTGCATCCGCACGGCAGCTTGCACCAAAGCGCTGAAATCTCCTCCTCAGGAGCGGCAGAGAGCAGCCTGCATCCATGCAGCTGAACTCCCTCTCCTCTCCAAGAGGAGGTTTCATCCATTCCTGTTGGGAATGGGATCTCTGGTCCATGTTGCCTTGTTGCTGTGCACGGGCATCATGTGGGAGGCCATGGACAACCACGGGACAGCTCTTGCACTGTGCTTTAATCCCATTTACGCTACCGAGACAGACGAAGAGCTTAGTCTGGTGACTGCCAGTGAAGTCTAACTCAGCTGTTGCCAAAATAGCAGATTCTGCTTTCTGGGGAGGAAAGGGAGGAAGAGGAAACACAGACGAAATCTATCAGTTTGCCYGGTTTTGCTGGTCTACRGCTCCTGCAAAAGCGAAGCAAAGCACAGATTTGTTGCAAAAACAGACAGGACATATTAGGACTCTCTCTCTCTCTCTCTTTTTTTTTTTTTTTTTTTTTTTTGTGCATTCAGATCTTTCTCCAGCCTCTGTGTGTGTATCATGATGCAGATGCACACAGCTGCTGTAGTGTCATCAGTGGTGGCTTAGAGCACTGGGGCCATGCAGGGCTATCCTTTCTTATACGTTCTTCAGTGCTTTGGCTAACTCATTTTTCAGCATATGAAGTTTCCAGCTCATTCTGGGAAATGCATCGTGCTACTCTGTGCTCATTTCCAGCACACCAAGTCCTCTAACTGACAAAGTTCCTCCCAGGCCAGGCTGCTGATAACACTGCAAACATCTAATGAAACTTTGAATCCTTTTTGAGCAGCCAAAGCAGGCAAAGTGCAGCTGCACACTTTGATAGCTACTTAAGCCACATAAAACCGTGATGGAGCTAGTGAAGAATATACCCATCTTTCTGAGCTGAGCCTGCTTTGCTTAGCTAGGAAGTCACATCACACTTTGACCAACTATGCTTATTAAGGCAGCATTAAAGACAGCTGCAGGGTGCTTTGTAGAGGTTGAAGTGGTTGGGCATTAGGAAGGGTTTTCTCCTAGACCAGAAGACAGAGGGAGTAGGTTGTTATCCTTTTGCTCTACTCCATGAGCATGGGGCATGCCCCATTTGCTAGCATTACCTCAGGTTTTCATCTCAAAACTCTGATTTTATCTAATCAATTCCTTCCTGTTGCAGAGAACTACAAGAGCTTGTGAGTTAAAGATTGATTTCTCCTGCTCTTTTCCTGGGGCCTGTTAGAGTGATTTCATATGGTTTTCAACTACAGGTCCTGAGTTTGCCACGTGGTCCCTGGAAGTATTCACAGGCCCCCAGCACGCCACGGTGCTGGGAGGAGTGTGCAGTGGGCCCTTGTTCTGAACAGGGTGGGTGTCTGTAGGGATGCACAGAATGCAGGGACCCAGTTAGTTTGCCTTTAGAGAAGCAGCAGCAACCCTGCTGTTGGCCAGCAAATCAAAAGCAACATCTGCAGGTGCTGGCAGCTCTGCTCCTGGCTRTCACCAGCTGTTTTCATAACTCTCCCCAAGTTTATTCCTGCCTTTCACAGCAGTAAAACACTATGCAAGGATCGTGTACCCCCTGCTGAAGAACCTTCTGCTGCAAATACATGCCGWGCTACCTCAGAACAAGATATTAGCAGATAGCACATCTAGCTTCAAATCACATCCCTTTTGCCTTGAACTGCACAAACCACAACTCCCTTCCTTTAGTACCTCAGCCATATATGATGACATATTGGTTTTGCAAGCGCTAGAAGTGCTCTTCAGACTACCACCTTCCCTTTTCCTCGCTAACATGCTGCAATTTCTTGTGTCACCATTTTTTCCATCAGCTGCTGTTAGACGAATAGCAGGAGAAGCAGCCTTGCACATGTTGGAGCAGGCTGCAGGTGGTGCTGCTGGCCCAGGGAAAGCAAAGCTGGGCCCTTTTATTGCTGATCGTAAAAGCTCCCAGTAAAAGCAGCATTAACTGATCAAATCAGAGCAGTCAGAGAGATGGGGAAAACCAGGGCAGCTCAGAGCTATTGGTGCACTTTGAAGGGTAAATCCAGAGCTCTGGTGCTGAGTGCTGGTGTATCCAACATGGCACAAAGAGGCAGCACAGAGTGATTCTGGACCACTGACTGCACCATGGGGCAAGGTATTCCCACTGGATTGTCCTCTACAGAGCTTGGCCCACGGTGAAGCAGGACGGTGCTTCATCTAGGCCACTGCTTCTCGGGCAAGGGCTTGAGGCTCTGCTGGGAGATGTAAGAAAACAGGCCGTGAGAGATTAGGAATAACTGAACCCTGGGGAAACTTCTTCCTAATCCCCAGTTGCTGACTTAAACCTTGAGGATTCTGATCTCTTCCAAACCTCTTATTTTTTGTTTGTTTAATATTGGCTATTACGGCCAGCTAATCTTGTTAGCCATAAATGCAAACAATTCTCTTTAGATTCCTGCTAGATTTGTTGGTTATTGGAGAAAAATCACAAGCAATTGAATTGTCGTGGCCTAATGAATTACTGTGGCTCGCCCRAGTCTTGGCCACTCACTGTTTATGGGCTCTTAGCCTGTTGCAATTGCACAAGGGAGCTCAGCAGCGGTTTTARCTCACAAGCTTACTCTACGTTTGCAGAAGGGTATGATCTCCCCTGACATCAGACACTGTTTCGACATCACTCAACCTGCCAGGGCACCCGGGTATGAGCCACAATCTGCTTAAACCCCATATCTCAATGACATCCTGCAGCAATGAGTTCCACAGATAAATTGGACAGGCTGTGATGAGACAAAGTATTTCCTAATGCTGGTAGTGTGTTTGCAGCTGGCCAGGTGCCTCCAGCATTCCAAAACCTTCTAGCTCCAGCAAGAGAAAGTCAAGGTGACCACGCAGATACGTGGTGCTGTGATCTGCCACCGAACGCCCACCTAGCACTGCACGCCCTCACCTCATTTTGTGTAGAGATACTTACGGAGCAACCTCCAAAGCCCTTCATCTATCCTGTGCACAGTGCCAGTATTTGTGCCACTATAACAACATTTTGAGGTAGTTTGGATTGGACATTTTTTGTCACATGGTGGGAGGAACGATAGGTAATGCTGAAATTTCAGGGCTGAGTCTTTATTTAAGGGTTGGCAGAACTCCACAAATCCTGAATAAACACCTTCATCAGTGCCTTCAAGTAAATCAAGAAAACCAGCCCTCCTTGACTCTATTTCAGGCTTGCAAAGACTTTTTCYTTTTTGCTTTCCCTCTCTCAGAGGAAGTTTGTATCAGAATACTGCTGAAATTCAGCATCCTTCATTTGCCTCCTTCTCCCCCCCCACTCAAAAATAGAGGCACAAAAGAGGTATTAAAGGCACCGAACATGCAAATAATCAAATGTTTTCATATGCAGAAGAACGGTTGCTTTTAGTAACTCATCCTAGAACACGACGGCATTAGAGGTTTTGGAATGAGGGCCTCCCAACAGCATCAATAAAGGGAAAGGGTCCAAAAAGTAAGCTAAACAGTGCTGCTGCCTGAATATAGCCTTTCATTCAGCTGTCCCCGTGCTGTTTCAGACTCATTTTGGAGTTTTTTTGATAAATGATGGAATTTGTATTTTTTGGCTCCCATTCAAGAGTTTATATTTTCGTTCTATAATTTCCTTAAACATTTAATTTCCTACATTAGTTGACGGTTCCTTGCATCTGCCGGAAAATTAGTTCTGGTGCTTCTGTGCCTGTGCTGGGAATTTATTTTTTTTTTTATTTTAGATTTTTAAGCTGCAGAGAGAGCAAACTTGCCCGCAGGCAGAGGCTGTGTTGGTGTACAGCCTTGCAGCTTTACAGCTGATACAAGATGAGAAAAGGGAAAGAGATTTACGTCAAAGGGCTCCAGCCTTGAAGCTGTCAGAGGATCTTTTGGTCTGTTCAGCTGCCATACTGTGAGGTTTCCAACATATCTGAACTCAGCACACCTGACAGTGTGGAAGAGGTGACAAGTACTGGGAAAAAGATTTTTCATACAAATTCTGCAGTTCACCTGTAGAACTTGCTGCTGCAAGATGTTGATTATGCCAGGAATAGGCACACAAAACACAAGGCAGTATTTGCCATAGCCTCCCACCTCCCACCGCCTCCGAAAATGAGATGCTTCTCCTGTCAGCACACCTCTTTCAGATGGAGCAGCCAGCACATCTGCAAAGTGGCAACCCCAAAAATCAACACAAGGAAGCACTTTTCCAAAYRTCTTTTAGGATTCTAGGGAAAARCATATTTCTGACTCACAAAAAATGGGTGAGCATCATGAAAACAGAGACYATGGCAAGAGGCTGCAGCAGAAGTAGGAAATAGCTGTGTAGATAACAGATTAGCTAGGGACAGAGTAAYGAGAGTGAGAGGCAAACTTCTGCCAGAAGAGCATAGTGAGGGAGCGGRTCATGAGGACCTTTAACAGATCTGTAGGCCAACATGATGCAATTCTCTGAGAGACTTCATAAAAGGGGAACCCACCTAAAGCAAGTGTTGGCAGTCAGCAGACCACCTGGTGGTCTCAGGTGTCTGAGGTGTCTCAGGCTGCCATTGCYCCTGCTCATGAGAGCTCTTGGCCATTTCTTGCTGGAGTTTGTGAGAGGATGTTGTGTCTGGAAGTCTGATTCCATCTGTCCTGAGGAATCGAATGCTTTGAGAAGTATCGTTTGACTGTGTCATGACTCATGACCTGGGTCTTGAGTAAACTCAGATAAAAGAGGTTTTTGGAGCCAAAAGCCTGACCCCTATGCTAGAAGCATATTCTTGTGCAGGTTCACAAGAGAGCAGTGTATGACTCTAATGCTCCAAACGGCTCCAGCTGTCTCCAAAGGTTTCCTCCTTGTCAGGGACTCTTCAGGAGGAGGTGATCATTGATTCTACTGACTTGACACCCGCACAAGCTSCCCATCCAAGGTGAATCCTCATCAGTCCTTATTGGGCAGCTATAGGATGAATTTGCAGTGATGCAAAAATAGCAGGATCTGTCTCAAATTAGGTAAGTTGTGCATTATATACAGGTTATTAAAAAGTTGAGAAATCGTAATTTCCTTCATGCTTGTTTGGAAAGACAGGCACATGCTTTGGACTTCTGCAGAACGGATGTTCTTGTCTCTGCAGGAAGGAAAAAGAGAGGTGAAATCCTTGACAGGTGGGATTTACCATCTAAATGGGCAGGCTTTGCTGCAGTGGGACCAGCTGAACCTGGCCTGTCAGCAAGTCCAGCACTCACGTGCTTGTTGACTAGGTTACAGCATTTCTAGGATTTAGGTCCAGTCAGGCAAATCTGCTCCTGCAGGTAGTCTTGATTCTTGTAAAAATCTGAGCCTGGCTACCATGGTATCTAAGGAAATCAGTTTTGGTTTGAATCGGTATAACATCATAGGAAATAGTGACTATCTCCCAGTTAACACCAGGTGAGATGTTAYCACAGAAGACTAATCTCAAATGTACTTTCCAGTCTTTTCTTAAGTAAAAGCTTCCACTGATTGGACCTGAGAATTTGTGTCATGTCTTAGTGGAAATGACCTTATGGACTGATTCTACGTTTCTATAATTCTGTGAAGGCATAAATAATTCCCCTTGTGTATTAAACACAAAACATGCAGTTTGTTTGTGGCCATGGAGAATGTGCATTGAAATCTTCCTACATCCTGAAAATACTGGGAAGAGAAAAGACTCTTTTACAGGCGGAGAAAGTGCCTGCCACAAGAGCTGCRCAGAAGGCCATGGGCTCCAGGAAGAATCTGTATTTGCAGGCTGTACCTTTTGCCAGGTGAAGGCCTCTCTTTGGAAAAAATAACCCCCCTTCAGAAAAACTCTGCCTAATGCTCTGTTTTTGGCTGTTGGCTAGAAGCACCCTCACAGCGTGTGACATGTTGACTCACAAGTTACGGTGGAAATCAAGCTTTCAGAAAGTATGTCCACAGTAAAGGAGAGGATGTGATCCTAACTCAGTGGGGTGTGATCACTCGCTGTGCCAGGAAACCCATAGGAATGCATTCCTTATTTACTTCCAGCTGAGCCCTGGGGACAGCTCTTCACCCCACCGGCAGCTCTGCAAGAGGCTCAGACCAGCCTCAGGGCTCAGCTGGAAGTGATAAACCCACCTTTGTCCCTGTACCTCCTCAGTCTCTACATTGTTTCCTCCAGCATAAGATTTAGGCCCATGGAGAGACCTGTAAAGGGTCTAAGAGGAAGCAGTGGACACACTAGCCTGCATGGCTTACCCAGAACAGGGTCTGTGCCTGGAGGAAATGCTTGTGCACGGCTCTAGGATGAGGATCATAGGCCTCTGTCTTTCCTCTGTCAAAAACTCCACTCATTTCCTTGGGTTTTTTGATCTGAGCAAGGGCTTCACGGCTCTTTCCTGCCGATGGCTGGATTTCATCTCATTCCTTTCTACACAATGTGCTAGTTGTCTCCTTCATCCCCCTCTTGTTCAGCAGGCAGGGATGTTAGAAGAGCTGTGTGTGGTCCTGGCCAGCCCCTGATCCATGCTTGCTCCAGGAGAAATTGAGGTTTTAAAGGTAGAAGGAGGGGGGTGGAGKGGGGCTTATTTTTCTTGATACCAAAAACGTCTGGAAGAATGAAGTTTGGCTAGGAAATTCCTGTGCAAGCCACAAGTCACCTGAATTCCCAGAAAGGCAATGGTTAGAGAGCGCAAAACAATATGTGAAAGAATATCAGACATGGAAAATGTACAATAGCAGTTCCTAGGCCAGACATGTTTGAAAAATTAAAATGTACGATCAATTCTGCCATTCTTTTTTGCCATGTGATGTGAAATTTGATGCTGGGACTAGCTCACTTAAAATGGCACAAGGGCCCTTGTATCTCTGGGATTTAGAGTTACAGCTTTTTGTTGAGAACAACATTTTCACCAGTACCTCTGAAAGTGAATTTCTTCGGGGTGTCTCAGCTCACTTCTCTGCTCCCTGGTTCAGATCTATTCAGATCTCATCTRGGAAATGATATAAAATTGCATGTTGGTAAGTGATCACAAAAGAAGGACAGATTTAGGCAGACAAACTGTTGGGGACTTTAGGTGGGATTCATCCCCYTTCACTCAGCCCTCTAACCTGGCTGTCTAGGGTCCCTCTGTGCTTTGGAGAATAAGAGGTACCTTTGCAGGGTGATTCGTTGGCTTGTGAGACAGCATAGGGCAATGAACCTGCTCTGGTTCATCTCCCCTGTCATCATCTCTCTTCACGATGGAAAAGGGATCTGGCAACTACCACCGAGTCGATGCCTAGCTTCTAGCTGGCTTAAGTAAGGTAAGAGTAGTCCCACTGCCTTCACTAGGGATTTAAACTGCATATAGGAGCTCTAACACCTGAAGGACCAATTTTACATCAACGTCCATGGCAGAGAGAGGCTTTCTTGCCCAGAGCTAGACCTCAACTTGTTGCTTAGGTCTAAACACTTCAGAGTGGTAATGGAGAGAAGAGATGGACAGTTTGGGCAGCACTGTTCTCCAGTGTAATTTCACTGACAAACTGGACAATACAGAATTTTTCTGAACAGGGCATGTTTAGTGCTGGTGATCATCTTTCCCTCAGAAGGGTATAAACTGGTGTTGTCCTACAGTGAGCGTTGTGAGATGGCCTGATGCCAGCCACCTCCCACAATGAAGATGGGACTCACAAGGAGTAAATATGCCCAGTTTAGGCATGGCTGGTGTACCCTCCAACTCGTTGGCCATTAGAGGGTAAGCACGGGGAGGGGGACTCCATGTCTGGTGCTCTGCGTGTACCAGTGACTCCTGATCCAGTCCCAGAGGCCAAGGAAGKGCTGGTGTGGTGTGGCATCCATGACATTTTCTGCTGCAGTTCCTCTTTCTCTGCCTGTCTGCACCATGGAAAAACCATCATGGGTGCAGTTCTGCTACACATGTCTAGGTAGGGATGTCCCTGGAGTGCAAACAGACCAAGACAGTATTACAGCTGGCTGAGAACTGTCCATCTTCCCCCCCTCCCCCATTAAATACAGTTTAACAAAACTATAGTCCATAGTTTGATTTTACTATAAAAAATAAACAAAGTCAACAATATTGAAGTGAAACATTTGGATTCAACTATGCTTAACATTTATGTCACGTAAGATGCAAATCTGATGAGTCACTCTCCTATGTAGACCAAGCCGTTGGCTGGACTACATATCCCATGAGGGACTACAGCCTTCTGCCATGTTCCACTTCTGTGGTGCACCCTGGGAGCTGGTGATGTATTTTGAGATAGGATGTCCCTCTGCTTAAGCTGGTCTGCAGGGAAGACTGTGACAGTGAGGTGCTTGCATTGCAACCTCAAAGCAGCTCAGCCAGGTGCAATTGCAGTCTGAAACATGTCAAAATGACCTATAAAGTATTGCTTCCCAGAACACTTCATTCTGTGAAAATGCTTTGATATTTCAACATTYTGTCCCAAGTCATAAAGGAAACAAATACTGAAATATTGGAAATTCCTGTGGGATGAAATTCCTGTGAAGTTCATTTTTGCACTTAGTGAAAGTAAATATAAAAATGCTTCGTGGGTAATTTTTTGTTTTTGCTCYCTTAATTAAAGCTTCCTGATTTTTCCACAGTGTTAAGGCTGACTTCAAGAGCTTATTCCCTTCAAGTCTCATTGCACGCAAATAGGTCTTGAGAGGTCTCAATGCTGTGGAGGGAGGRGTGTGTGGAAAACTCGATTTTATTCAGAATAGTTCAGGCAGGGAGGAACAAAACCTCCTCCTTGCTTGGTTGTGGGCACCTCTTTGCAGAGCACTGATCGTTGCGCTAGTTTGCTGGCTGCTGTCCATCAACGGGATACTGTCAGGAAGAAATAAAAAGATGCACATTTTTTATTCATTTTTTCCCTGGCATATGTAAAAGTGCTGTTTGTTGGAAACCTTTTCAGTTTATTTTTAATAGTAGCGTGGGACGTCAGGAAACATTCGAATTTCAAACCTTGAACAGTGGCAGAATTCACATTCCAAGTACGTTCGMAGGAAGGCTTCCTGATAGCCAGCAAGGTGTTCACCGGTGCTGGCATTTGTCTGCAGGCCTCTTCTTTATCCTCCCCTGAGTACCAGCTCAAGTGCTGATGGCTGGTGAGTTTATTACTGCTGTGTTTTGCAAGAGTTTAACGTCAGACTGGGGTTTACAAAGCAGCTGGCATTTTTGGCAGAGTTAGTCCATGGGCATTCTGAGATTCCTGGTTTGAGGTCCAGTCTAGCTCTGCTTCACTGTTCACAAGTATAAGTGGYGATGTCAGCTTCTCCTCCAAAATCTGCTGTTCCCATCAGCTCTATAATTGCTCTAGCACAAACTCAGCACCAAAGTTGTTACCTAGGCTTCCTCTATTCAGGACAGTGAGTAGCAAAGCATGCAACACTGGCATACTGTTGTCCGTGTAGTAATTGGCAGGGCCTGGCCGGCTGGCAGCTGGACTCCCATCATTACTCGCCAGCCCCTTCTGACATGCTGATTACACCTTTACCAAATGACCATGTAGCATCTCTGACATCCACATTGCCACCTCTTGATGTCAGGCTCAGACTTTGGTGTCTTTGCTGTGTTTGGAGTTTGCAGGTGGCCCTTTGAGCAGGGTAAGTTTGGGGCTGTCTGTGCAATCAGTGGGGACTGCTGCCATGTATGTCCCTCGTTTTTGCCGGTTTTCCAGTATTAGAGCTCCCCAGCATTGCTATGTGTTACTCAGTCTTGAGTCAAGGGAGTAATTTAGGACATTCGGCTCTAAACACAAGTGGACTGTTATCTTGTGTACAGACTACTCCCTAGCATTTCCAACACACGCGTTAGGAACCTGCTTATTATGTTTGTCCTTGAAAAGGAAAATATGACATATAAGAACAAAGTCCCAGGTTCATAATAGCTGCAGGGTATAAGCACAATATTTACAGTGTGGTGATCATGGRGAGACACAGAGGGAAATGAACTTAAGGCTCTTTGTATTTTGAGTTAGGCCATGGCCCCACTCTAGCACAGGTTCAGAGATGTGACATTTCCAAGTGACTTTGAATCCACATGCAGACACAGATTCTCTTGAAAATTGCTGTGCTTCCTGTGTATCTAATTTGGGATTAGTGGGCCAATACCAAGGTAATTTGAGCAAGTGGTTTTGGGCATACAGCCCTCTGAATCAAGCTCCAGAAGGCACAGCTGTTTTTCAGCCCTTCTTTGCAGACTGATACTGGTCTGCAGCTCCTCAGGTGGCTGTTGCTGCTGTYAAATTGACCATTGCAAAGACAAGTTATTTTAGGGCAAAAGCTGGGATGTCTGAGCCAAGCAGACAAGCYAGAGAGTTAATGTTGCTGGGGCAATCCCTGTTGCAAGCCACAGCCTTTGCTGGCAGTGTAGTCTGTGGGGGTGGWTTGCTCAAGGTGATGTCTGTGGTCACTGAACTTGCTTGGCGCTGTCACGGGAGTGAGAGACCTGCCCTAGGCAGCTCTCTATGCCTGGGTTTGCCMACACTGCCTGCCTTTCACCTGTGCTTCTCCTGGAAGATCTGACCTGAGGCAGATCTTCCAGTTTCAGAGCTGGTATTTCAAAGGACTCAGGAATCCACRCATCTACTCAGCTTGTGCTTTAGAGGCATTGTCAAGACAAGCAGTGTTAGTGAAATGGAGGGTGTTGCAAATTTCCGTGCTACCACCTTCCAGACCCCAAGCTGYGTGGGTTGGACACAGGTGCTGACATCACCCAGGTCTCATCAAGTGACTAATCACCAGTCCAAGCTTTGGGTCTCCCAGGACAGACCCTGTTCCCCACACCTTTTTTCAGTAATGTTACCTGGTTGTTCAGGACTTCAGAGCATCTTCTCTTTTCCATGCCCACAGTTGGGTAGATATGCTCACTCAGAGTCCCCTGGTTCAGAAAACTCTAGTGTCCAAGTCACTTCTCTCATGGCAGTAAAGTAAAGCAGACCTACTGGACCCTCTTAAAAAAGAATGAGAGAATTACAAGTCTGTGGAAAATAAAGAATAATCCTGAATACAGTCCCCCTTCTTCTGATCTTGTAGGCCAAGTAGTATTGGTGTCSAGTCTGCACCTACGCCTCTTCCACTTCACTGCTTGCTGAGAAGTTCTGTTAACAGTAGATTGTGGGAAGGGCCCTTTCACAGAGAAACAGCTTCTCTGCGTAGAAAAAAAATGCTCTGTTTAGTGAAGAATTTGCAGTTCTCTTAGCCATAGACTCAGATCAGCAAATTGCAGTCTGCTTCCCCCAGACGAGTGTGAGCAGTGCCTTCAGGACCATTGGCCCAGCAGGTGACACAGCTGTTTTGGTGGAGGAAAGCCATTTGACACTGATAGCCCCTTTGAATCTGCTTTGAGGTATGTTGCTCCTGCTTGCTGACCTAGACAGGATGATACCATTCAATTCTGCATGTATGTGTGTTGGAAATCACCATAGGAAACTGTAGGAGAGCCTTACACTCACCAAAAAGCATCAATAAAAGAAAATGAAATCTTCCAGACAAGATGGAGTGACTCAGACTTCACTATTGCAGAAGTAAGCAGAGCTTTAGGCTGTTGCATTGCTCTGTGTGCACACTGCCACTTCTTCAGGGATGGTATTTAATGCGGCCAGAGAAGAGCAAGCAAGCATAGTTATATGGGATTGTTTCACTCCATAACAAAATGTTATTTTAAATATAACAAGTGCTACTAGTCCATAAGTAGCAATGATTTGTCAATGTTACGGTACAGCAAATACCTTAATCTCAGTTGCTGTCCCTTTTCCACAAAGTAATGAAACTTCTCTAAAATTCCCTGTGCTTGGGAGATTTTGGCCTCAGCTGGGGTGAAGGAGGGCAGAGCTAATAAGGGAATGACTTTAGGGAATCCCATGGTCCCTCAGATGCACCCTCAGATGAACCCTGAACGCCCCCACTACACAGCTCCAGCTGGTGAGAGCCCCTGGCGACTCCTGAGTGAATTAGTTCCCTTTTTACCATATCTCCTCTATTAGATMTCCAAGAGCTAGTTGCTCTTATGTGCAAGAGCGATAACACAACAGGACCCTAATCTTGACTGACCTCTGGAGAGAATGCTACCAACAAGAATATTGATGCTAAATAATGATTCAGAGAAGAGARATGTAGAGGAGATGACTGTAAATTAAAAAATCACATAGATGGAGGGATGCTTGTGGATATTTGTTTTCATTATATTTTGAGACTCCTAGAAATCAGGTTTCAATGCACTTGCCAGACACAAATATAGAAAGTCYTTTAAACATCAGAACAACATACACATTTGACTAGTAAGAGGAATGAAGAGATAATTTTTAAGCTGGATGGAAATTGTAAAGTATTGGTATGTTGAATGTGAAAAACCCATACRCAAATGCAGAGTCCAGGGAGGGAAGACAGCTAATATTGTCGATATAGCCTTAGGAACATACTTCAAGAGGTTAATGCCTGGGAAGCTGCCCAGCACTGTGGGAGAARCAAGTAGGAGCAGTTATCACTGCCTATAGCTATCTACAAGATTTTCCTAAGAGAGCAAGAGGGGATGGGAAGCAAACAGTGAGTCTTGCCCYTCTGCTCCCCCCATGCTGTGAAGCATGCCTCTCAGGGTGCCACGATCAAATACATGCAGTTGCAGTGGAAGTGCGTTTTCCTTTGCTGTGTATGGATATGCCTGGCTAAATGGCATTTGGGGCTACGTAAACTGCTTAAAATAAACAAGAGGGCAGACAGCGAAGTATCAGCAAAGCTGATACTGTGAAAGAAACTTTCTTGCAAAAAAAGGCCTGTCTTTGAACATACTGGTTCCTCCCTCAGGCGCTGAGGGATTTGCACCCTGCTTCATTAGTGGCCCGGCTGTGCTCCGGTTCGTGATTCAGAGCAGACCTGTCCTACCGTGTGCACTTCACCCTGTTCCAGGCTGACCAACTGAAGAGTTTACTGTCTGCTCGAATAGGGTGACAGAAACAGCTCAAGGAGAGTTTGTCGCACGAGGAGAACCATTTCTGCCCTGCTCCTAAGGGGCTGGGAAGCTTCGTATCATTCCCTAAGTTAGGCAAGGCTGCTGAAAGCTACCCTCTGCCTCCTAAGGGCTGCACTGACTAGGTGCATGCATCCTGCAGCTAGAGACACCCATCCTCGGATCACAGATCTGCCCTGAGAAGCCGCCATGTGGACCTGCAAGCGGTGAGGTTGCTTATCTTCTGCAACATACCTGTGCCTGGAAGTCACAGTAGATCTCTGCTTCCTCCTAGCCTTCTCACACTGGTCCATTTTATGCTSCTGCCTACCCAGTAGGAGCTAGATTAAGGGTATTATTTTTTCACTGTGCACGGTCCTGTACAAATGCAGAACACCTAGGACACACCGTGGGTAAATCAGTAACTACTCTCATTTTTCTTCCAGATTTGCATATCTTTTTGTGGCAGAGGAGGTGGCTTTTGTTCCTGAGGCAGGGGGAGACCCTCTGTAGTACTCCTAGTATTTGCTTAACTACTTTACTATGAGTGTAGATCTTCTCTCTTTCTTTCTCTCTGTGGGGGCAAAACACTGAGCAAATCCCCCTTTTCAAATCAGAGATCAGATATTATCAGCAGGCACAAATGAATTGTACATTGAATTTGGATCTCCTCCTCTGCAGGGGGCTCTGGGTCTGCTAAACTTTCGCACTTGATAGCTGAAATCTGCTTGTGATTAAACGAGAAAATGAGAAGCAGACGGCTGAGGTGAAAGGTGCGGATTGCTCTGTTTTACTACACCGCTTGTGAAGGGGGCTGGTATATTATATTGCACCGTACTGGAAGAGGCGGCGCAAGAGAGTAGAGCCCGACACGTCCACCCAGCGCAATTGAATCAAGTGGAAACACTGTGATTTCGCTTTAATGCTAAGCTCCAGCTCAGTTTCCCCTCTGTTAAAACCGGGCAAATATTGCAGCCTTAGCAATTGCTTTGACAGTGCTTTCTCCCTTCAAAGCCACGGGCATCTGCAAGCGTGTCCTGCCTCAAGAGGGCCAGTGCCACCCACTTTGCAGCTGGGGCTTGCCAGGGAGCAGCGGATGCTCCAGGGGCTGAGCTGGGTGAACTGCCCAGGAGAAGGAAAGGACCTCGCTGGGAGCTGCAGCAGTTCACAGACTTGCAACATTGCAGGAGGAGGGAAAGGTGGTTAAAAGCCYTGTGAGGGCAGGAAAGCTAGGTGGAAGAGAGAAAGGAGGAGGTGGAATTTGATGATCAAAGAGGCTGCATATGCAAAACCAAACATGTCTGATATTTGCAGGAGCAGTTTTGTCSGGCTGCTTGCTGGAATGAAGGAACCAAGCCAGGAAGAAAAGGCTGCTTTTGAGAAGCTAAAAAATTTCTTTCAGGTTTCAGACACTAAAGAGWCCATGTCTTCCAACCAGTCCAGATGAGGGGCAAGGAAGATGGATAGTAGATGGCCTGATTTGCTCATCACTTCCTGAATCTTAGCCACCGTGATAGCGAGGCACCTCCTGTGGCACGCTGGGCCAAAACCTGATCTGTGTGCAGCCCACAGAYGGAAGTGTCAAAAGAAGAGTGAACAAACTGATAAATTAAACATGTGTAGCCAGGGTCCCGTCACTGCTTCAGGACTAAGTGTCTGAGATGCTAACAAAAATGCACGATGACTTGCTGACATCGGCATTCTTGGCAGGAGCCAGCAAGGCAGTATTGGCTGAAGCAAATTTTAAGCTCAGATCCAGGGTCACGGAGTGGGAACAGCAGACTACAGAGATATCCTTTGGTACCTAATGAATTGATTGAAGCTGTAACATTTGTAAACAGAGGTGGAGTGCCAGGTCCAGTCTTCACTTACTTCTTTCCAAAAGCTTCCTCTTTTGATTTACTTCTCTCAGCTCTCACCTTGGCAGTGCACTGAGATCAAGTAGGGACTTGCACTCTCTGTGGGCTCAGAAATTGCTTCTTAAAACCGAAGACTTCAAAATACGAGCCAAATGAATCCGTACCATCTGACCAGTGCGGTCTCTCAGCCGCAGGGGCGATTGCAGCTGTTTCAAGTCTTATCACATTTCTGGAGCAGCCAGTATCTCCAGCRTGAGGAATTAGGCGAAGGCCAGAATACAAGAGGGGGAGTGGGAAATTTGGATTGGAGAAATGAAGTGAACCTTTGCCTTGACTTTCAGGCTAGGCATCTATTGCCAAAATAGATGAATAATGTTTTTGCATGAATTATAAACACAGCAAATCCTTGAAGCAACATGTCAGCTCCCACTGATTGGTTCATGTCTTCTTAGCAGCTTGGAGCTCTCTGCAGCACCGCTGGGTGCCTTTCTCCTGGGCAAAGGCTGACTATGCACAGAGCATTAAGCCAGTTAAAAGTTGTTACAAACCYTCCCTGGCATGCACTGACGAGCACTCATGCAGTACAAGCACAGCTCTTGTCTCAGTTAAAATGGGCCGTCATGGTGACACAGGATGTCTCCATAGCTCTCCTTTCAGGTGGGAGGGGGCAATTTAAGCATATTAAACTGCTGTGTTTTTACAGAGACTCTGAAGTGCATAACCCGAGAGATCCTACTACGAGGATCAGACACTTTATTCGAGTCAGTAGATGAGGTGGTGAGAAATTAAGAGGATTAGCTGCTGGTCCAAATACACGTCTGCTGCAGCAGCCAAATTACTGTTAGACTCAGGGAAAAAAAAATGTGTTAGTTCATATGCTTCCTTTTGTATTGTCTAAGATTTCATGATTCAAGGATTCAGAGTTCACAGGGGAGTTAAACTTGTGCAGCAGCGAAGAGGCAGATTTCTGTAAYAGACCCTTAGAAAGAAAATAAAATCAGACATGTCATCAAAATCACCCTTGCGGTCACTATCCAGGTAGCGGTCGGAGTCGCGGGGGGGCCCACAGGACTAACCGGGACCGGCGAGCGCTAGCGGTGCTGTCCTGAACGAACTGTCAAGCCTCTCCTCTRCCTGGCTTGCACCACGCGCCCTCTGCTCCTCAAAGTCAACAGACTTCCCACCACACCAGCTCATGTCTGACCTCRTGCAGATGGTATGAAGTTGCATCTAGGTCAGGCTGTCCTGAGAGCRGAGACCCTTTTCCCCTCATGCTGTGCTGCCTCTGTAGCAGCTTCAGGATCCCACCATGCAGTACTGCTGGCTGACTGCACGCAGGTCTTAACAGTTAAAGCAATGCATGTGGACATCCACCAGGAACTTCCTTCCTTCAGTGTCACCAAAATATAAAACCAAGGCTACAAGCTTTCCCAAGGCCTGCTTTTTCCATGATAGAAAAGAAGAAAATGGGCAGAATTTGGCCTTTAGAGCTGTCTTGCTGTTCTGCAGCCCTACTGGAGCAGGGCTGGGGAAGAGGCAGGTAGAATGGGGCAAGAGGGAAGAAGCGCAGTAGTGGCAGGGATCCGGGTAGAGACATTCCTGAAACGTCTAGAAAACCAGGCAGTGGCCTTTGTGCATGCAAAGACCCTCAGCAGGACCCTGCAGACCCTGCCCTTGTGTGAAGAAATCCCTTGGTTGCATACGATCCCGTGACAAAAGCAGATGTAGGGGGCAGCTGGAGGCAGTGCACCGTACCAGTGAGGCGGTGCGGGAGACTCTTGCTGGAATGTGCTTCGGACTGGGCACAGACAGCGAGGATCTCCCCCCAGTGCTTTATCTCCGCTTACTTCTCCTGCTTCCCACTAGCCATCCTCACCTTCCTGGGATACATTTGCTCAGGATCTTTCCCCCTAGCCCAGCAATATTCCTCTGAAACCTTGTATTTCTGGGTCAGCCCTTATTTCTTCTTCTTTTTTTTTTTAATGTGATATAAAACCAAAGGTGCAATTTATTGAAGTTACTACAGCAGTCTGTGACAGAATAAAGAGAGGTAAGATCCATCTAATTGCCCAGCTGCTAGCTATGTGCCCAAATCTGAATTCATTTAAGGTCAAGTGGAAATTTTTAATTCCATTGTTTAGTTTAACTTGTGGCTATAAAAAAAATCAGGCCTAGAATGGCTGACCCTTCAGAGTTCATTGCCTATATATGAAGCTAAGGCAGGAAACAGTGAACATAAACTACAAGAGACTATTGCTTTGGACATTAGGAAAAGTAGAAAGGCAGTGAAGACTGGAAGGTACTAACTGTGAAATCTGTTATGGGGATCTGTGAAAATAGGTTTAAATCTTGTCTTGGGGCAATAGGTGGTGTTATATGAATCCTGAGATCTTTTTCAGCTCATTTTCTGTCATTCAAGGGAAATTTTCCCCTACTTTCAGCTAGGTGCAAAATTTTTCKCTACTCGTGGTCCCAGTGATTTTGTTACTGTCTTGACATAATATAAGCTAAGGTGGTTTCTTTTCTGAGGAAGGTGATAATATCTCCATATGTTAATCTTTAATCCTGAATTCCTTTGGGATGACCATAATGATATAAGCACAGTTATGATTTATTATTCTCTGTGCTTGACACATATATGTCCCTTTCTATTCTTTTTCTGGAATTGATTCATGCCATGCCTATGCATTGCTTGCTTGTAACAAACTTGTTGATTCTAGATTTGAATTTGCAGCGTTCAAGGAAATCTGTCTTTGCAGCCTTGAACAGTTTACTTCAGCAGCCCTTTGACTCCCTCTGGATTTATTTTGTGGATATAAATAAAGCTTATTCTGCACTTCTGTTAAGTGTGCTAAATATAAATAGAAAGAAAAAGCAGCATACATAGAAGCATGGAGAGTGCAAGGAAAAACCTCTGGTTAAATTGTCAGGACTCCTGTGTGTGTTTTTATACCAAAGCTCTGCTTGGCTGAAGTCATGACCATTACCTTGATCATGATGGAAATCAAGGCCACATTTTATGTGTGTGTATTCCTTAGTCTTAACCTTATCAGTGCAAAATTGTTTTGCAGATCGTGGGGTGTTTTATGAGTCTATGAATAATTTGGTTCTCTATCAGAATTAAGTGTATTGTTACTATTAATAGTAGCAGCCCAAATGCCATCTTAACTCTCTGCTGGAATACAGTGATATCCTGGTGGCATGAGAGCCATGCACAGCTAAGAAAAGGTAGAGAAGAAAAGCTCAGGAATGAATTGTGGGATTAATGCTGGCCCTGCTGAAATCCACTTACTACTGTTTTCATCCACATAGACCTTCCTCAGGTCCATAGGGTCTTTCCTGGTTCTACAGATGTTCTTTTGCCATTATGGAACCATGTTAAATCCTTGGCTGTTCAGGGATGGATTTTGCAAGACAATAATTGTTTGGAAATTCCCAAGTAATGGCATTTGGAATCTCTTCTTTATCTTTAAAAATAAACTGTTTAATAAAAAGAAGAGTGGAATTAGAATGATAATGGTGAAGATGGAAAGACCCTTAAGAAGCTCATGCAGACTATAATTTGTTGACTAGTTCAGTCTGGTTCACTGAACCCTTCTGCATTCAGTGGTTCAATTAGCTCTGAGTGTCTAGAAGAGTTTTGCAGCATTTCCTGGTTAGAGTAGTGGATGCTAACCAGTAATCACAGAATCACAGAATGGTTGAGATTGGAAGGGACCTCTGAAGATCATCTAATCCAGCCCCCCTGCTCAAGCAGGGTCACCTGCATGTTAGACAGGRTCACATCCAGGTGGGTTTTGAATATCTCCAGAGAAGGAGACTCCACAACCTCTCTGGGCAACCTGTTCCAGTGCTCCATCACCCTCACAGTAAAGAAGCTTTTCCTCATATTCAGATGGAACTTCCTGTGTTTCAGTGGAGCCTATTGCCTTGTGTCCTGTTGCTGGGCACCACTGAGAAGAGTCTGGCCCCATCCTTACCCATAAGCTCTTTATCCACCTCTAGGCAGAGCTCAATACATTCCAGTTTCTCTCTCACATAAAGAGCAACTCCACCACCTCGCCTTCCTGGCCTGTCTTTCCTAAAAACCACATAGCCATCCATGACAGCATTCCAGTCATGTGAGCTATTCCACCATGTCTCTCTAATTGCAATGAGATCATGGCCCTGCAACTGCACACAGATCTCGAATTCTTCCTGTTTATTCCTCATGCTGCATGTATTGGTGTAAAGGCATTTCAGAGAGGTAATCAACCATGCAGGTTTCCCATGAAGGGTGCAAAAAGATCCTCCATAATCATGTCCTCTGTGCACTTCCCCAGCTACATGCACCCGCTGGAGGCATCCTGACTTGAGCTGACTTTTGCTGACTAACCTGTCCCTGTAATTCTCTCCTTCCCTCATCCTTCCTAGTTTAAAGAAGTCCCTGTAGGCAAAGAGAAGCGTGCTCTGCTTAGTGAGGTGGGTCCCATCTCTCCCCATCAGTTGTCTATCTTCAAACAGGGTCCCATGGTCATAGAAACCAAAACCCTATTGCCACAACCAGTGGCACAGCCAGTTGTTAACTTGGAAAATCCATCTACTTCTCCTCCCCTCCTTCCCTCTCACTGGCAGGATTGAGGAGAAAATAATGGAAAGACACAAACTAGACATATCTGAGGCTTGTTTTTTGCTTTTCAAACTCAAACTCAGAGAGAGAGTGTGAGGGGAAGAAGAATAAAAAAGGACAAGTTTGTAAGGCAAGGAGATGTTTTCTTAGACTACTTTAYCTAGAAAGAAAAATTTTAACAAGCTATTAGACTGCAGAGCACAGACCTGAGGAGGACTTACGTTCTCCTCAATCATGTCTGGTCAGCTGTAAAAGGTGGGCCAGATGCCCTGTAATCTGGTGTTTATTTCTAGCTTTACTTGTTACTACCCTTTGAGGTTTGCCCATTATTGATTATCACAGCCAAAACACAAGCAAATTAATATGTTATCTTGGTAACTGGGGAGGTGTGTGTGCTCTTAGCTCCCAGCAGACAGTGAGGAATTCAAGTGAGCAGAGACCTCAGTGAAAGCATGCTGAACAAATCGAAGATTAACAATATTCATTTCTTTGAGTAGTAGAATGGGTAGTTCCTTCAGTATTTTGGCACTCCTGCTTCTGATCTTGGGACTCCGAAGAACTGAGGGGAAAAGAAAGAAGAGGAGAGGAAAAATAATAATAAAAAAGCCACTTATTATTCAGACTTTTCAAAACTCCCATCAAAGGGTTGGTTTGCATTTTGGACATGTCTCAGTGTAGGTTGTYATTAGTGACAGGCTAGCTGTATTTGAATAGATACCAGTGACAACCCAAAGCCCCCTCCCAGACATTTTTTTTTACTCTAGTATATGGAAAAAAAAAAAAAAGATTTCATTGCATTCTAAAATACGTCTGCAGATGGTGTGCACTCCTTAGCTCTGGTTGGGGCTCAAAGTGAAATGCCACAAAATGCCTACTATTAACAGCACAGTCTGCCCTGCTATGGTAAGAAATTCTGTTTGCTCCCGGTAGATTTGGAACCCAGTTCCTATCCATAGTGTTTTCATATGAACTTTTTTGGATGGCACGCCAAACTTTCCGAGGTTTGCCAGTTTCTGATTATAGGCTGGTTCTTGGGAAAGGGAGAAAGGCCATAATACCAATTCTCATCATGCCCCAAACGTGGGCTGCATCCCAGGACCACTRAGGTCAGCAGATCAGTTTCAGTGGGTGTTACATGCAGTCTGAAACCACAGTAAGACTGCTGAAGCCCTTGGAAGGTGGATAAAGTTTATTGCTATTTCATCTGCAGTAACTAAGGAATTTGGACCTTGATTCAGAGAGGAATTTAGCTCCCTGATCCTCCCTGGCTTCCTATCTATGGTGCAAGTTAGAAGCTGAGTCCCTTAATAGTTGTGCCTGTAAGCTCAGTGCCTCATTGTGTTCATATCTACCTAATATTGTTTATTTTATTATTGTATAATGAGGCCCCAGCTGGAATCTGGGCTCCCTGAGATAAATGTTGTGTAGACATACAGTCTGGGATTTATCTGGCCAGATGTTGATGTTTACACTGGGCGTGCCTATATCTGAGCTATAGGCAATGGAAACAGTACAGACAGTACAGTCAATAGAGAGTAGGACACAGTTCAGCTCATCCTCAAGTACTCGTCTAAACTGATCTCCTAAGGAAGTGTCTTTCTCTCCACTGACTGCAAATGGAGCTGGGGTGACTAGCTGCAGTGACACCTGTGCTATCGATGTCTAAATTTAGGTGGGAAGTGTCCCATCCAGAACAGGATGAAACCTTCTTCCTTCTTCAAAGAGGTCACACACTCTATCGTGAAGACAGCTTTGAGGTTAGGAGTGAAATGCAGAAGCAGTGAATTTTAGTTAAGATGATCCAACAGAGCGAGGAGTTGATACCACCCGTGCTGACTCTCAGGTTTGCTACCAATTTTGTGCACATTCTTCTAGTGATTAATCTCACTCATGAGACAATCTGGTCTTTTTTAAGCTGCAGTCTTTAGAAATAAGGCATCTAGAGTTATTAGCTGCTCTTGAAATCTTGGTCTACCTGGTTTTTCTCTCCCTTCCACTTCCCCTCTATCTTTTCACTCTCACTCTCTCTGGCTCAGTTGTTTTGATTACAAGTGCTAACTTTTCTCTTTTGCAGCCAAAGTTCATTTATTCTAGCAGGAGGATTGAGGATTTTTCCTAACTTCCATCATCTTTGGAACAGAACAACAAGTTTTAGAAACCTAATTCTCTAGTGGCAGTAAATTGGCCCATTTCACCTGAGCTCAATAATGTTTTAGACCAGCTGAGACTGTAGCTTTTGATCTTCTGTAATATGCCTCAAACAAAGATGGGAAAACATGAAAATATTTGCAGAATTTTGTTTTATGGATCATAGGAGAGTTTTCATTCATTTCTGAGTTGTTGGAAAAAAAACAAACCATCAGTCTTTGCATGTTCAGTTCAGATGCTGTCTGAGCAGATGGTGAGAGAGTATTTTCACTTCAACCTCTCCGTGCGCACTCACACAGCTTAACGCAACAGGCCTTGATCTCAGCCTGGGCCTGTGGCCRTTCATGCAATACAGATGCTAGAGGACATTTTCTTTTCTCACGTCAGACACTGGGTGTGTTTCCATCCCTTAGATAAACTGTAGTGTTTTTACTTCCCTTTCCACCATGGTACTGATTATCCCAGAAATAGATAGGAGCTGGAAAACTCTCTGTTCTGGAGCTGAACTATTACTGTGTTGCATCTGGCATTGTGACTGGATCCATTTTTGGAGCTGTGATAATTTTGCCTTTGCCTTTGTGCCAAGACTCTTTTTGTCTTTAAATTTTATTATTTGTTTCCCTCCATGAATTTTATTGATTTTTCATCAAGTGCTTGTTATTTGATTTGTATTCTTACTTCATATATCTTTCCCTTTTCTTCTTCATCTTTTTACTTCTGCATCTCCTTGATCCTCTCCATTCTTTTACTTCGCTAGGTTGCTGGCTAGGATCTCACAAGAGAGGCTCTGAAGCTGAGAGTCATGGAGTTATAATACTGTCTTTAAGCTTAACCCTGCCTAGAGAGAAGCTTAAACTCTGGATCAGATACTCACCTACTGATAGCACAGAGATCTCATCACTGCAATTATTCTAGAAGGATGTAAATTTCCCTCGTAGGATGTATACCGAATTGATTCAGAAAGCTCTGACGCTCTTCCTGGAAGAAGGCTTCAGAGTTGGGGCTTCTATGCAGACAAGTGTGAAACGTCTCTCGCAGACTGTGGCCCATGCTGTAGTGATTGTTGATTTTGTTCTGTAAATAGCGAGTGGAGGGACGCTGTGTGTGGTGTGTGGAGGGAGTGAGGGCATCCATAGATGGCTGTTCCTTTCTAAAGGAAAACGAGACAAGGGAAACACAGGCGTGAGAATATATCCAGTTATATTCATTATGTGGTCTGTAGCATACCACATGGAAGGAGTATGCATAAGCATCGCATTTGTCTTTAAGGTCTCTGTAATGGGCAGCCAGGGCCATTCGGCTAAAGGAAAACTACTAGTAACATCAGTGAGGTGGTGCTGAGGCATGCTTGACTGGCGTCATGGATTAGGCAGAAGCGGAAAGGGAGGCCTGTAAGGTTTCCTAGTGATGCTCGGACATAGTTAAAGCAGAAGAATCATGGAACAAAAGGAGAAGGTACTGGGGAAAAAAACAAACAAATGGCATAGCCATTTACTGTTATGCTGTTGAAGTTAGCTAATGCCTTTGAAGATACTGGCTTAGGCATGTCATCAATATATATGTGTATTTTTTTCAAGAAAGACACTTCTGTAGTTAATACAGACCAGAAACCAGACAGGACAGATCCAAAGGGAGTGCCCAGTGGGCAGAAAGAGCTGGAAATGCAAGGATCACAAAAGACAACACAGCACGAAGTGATCCTGGAGTCCTGTATTTCAGGGATTTACTGTCCCTGCCATGTACCGCATTCAGCCATCACCAGAATACCAAGCTGTCTGCTTCTCTTGCTGGGACTCAGCGTAAGGGTTCTTCAGTCCACAGGCTTTCCTCAACTACTTTCTTCCCCAGTTTGGCACTTCCCAGCATGTAAGGCCAACTAGGCAACGACATAATGTTCTAGGATACAAAATGACATGTCACGGCACATATGAAGGGAAGCTAGACTTGGTGCTCTTCTCTGATTACCACTCTAATGAGATATGCTAGGGAGGAAAGAGCTTCTGCCTGAGGCAAGAAATGGCCCTCCTGTGTGCAGCTCTCAGAACTGGCTAGACTGCTCTGACCTTTCCTTTTGAGATGTTTTCACTCAAAGGCAACCCTTTGCCATATTACCAAATGATCGTCTAGAGCATAGGAAATTGGAGGGGAAGCCAGGAAGGTGAGCAAAACGGAGCTGAGTCTGCCTCCGCTTTGTCAACATGAAACTCCTGGGGCTATAGCCCACAGGTTTGCTGCATGGGACAGGCCACCGCTGCGGCATTGTAGAGCAATGAGGCCTATAGGGATTAAATGATGGCTTGACTCAGGAAGGTGGTCCAGGAGTAGTTTCAAGAGTGTCTTGCCATCCATAAGCAGATACTAATTTTTCTGTGGATGATCTGAGATGCAAGAGATTTTCGGGTTGCTGCTTGGGTACCTGGAAGACCACTTTTCTTATTCTCTTGCCTTTCCCATGGAAACATAACTTTATTCTCAAGGACTCTGCTATCTTGGAAGCTCCATGAGTATGAACTTTGGGTGCCTTCTGTCAAGGAAGGCAGGATCTTGTCCATGATTTGTAAAGCTCTTTCAGATCCTTGAGAAGCAATTACTATTTTGACCCTATTGTGAAATGTCCAGGGTTTTAACTCAAGACGTAATTTCCTTTAAGGATGAGTTATTTCTGTAGATGACAAGAATATCCAGCATTATAGTCACAACACTTTAAAGAGAAGATAAACAAGAGCTTTGGGAAGGACATACTCTTATGTTTCAGGGCACAACCATTGTGAGTCAGGAAGTAATTCTCTTTAAGGCCATTTATTCCATAACTGGTGGCTGCAATTGGAGCCAGACGGTCAGAATCAGTATCCCAGGGCAGAGGCACCTCTGATAGCTTGTTACTTCCAGGTTTTGCAACTATTCATTGAGATAAACAAACTTTTGTTTTCTTCTTGCAAATTTGAACATCTCCCCACTTCTCGTATTCCCATACTTTATATTCTTCTTGGCACTAATTGCTTGCTTTCAGTCAATGTGTTTCTGCTTCCCAAGCCTATAAGCCATGACTAGGGGCACAGTTAAATTTACATCCCTTTGCAGATGGCCTGTTTCTAGCAATGTCACTCCTTGGATTTTATTTTTTCGCTGTCTTTATGCTCAGAGACAGACACTGCTCAGTGGGTCTTTGTAATTCTAATCCTTTTCTTACAGTTTGAGGAGCAATGAACTTGCAAAACAAGATCCCTTTCTCCAGGGAGAGAAGGCACCTGAATTTAGGCCTGTCTTTACCACCCACTAAGGATGTGCGTGTCAGTTTAGAGGGCTGAGAACAGTGTATTTGTCGTCGTTGTAATGCCCTTTGTTGTTTCCATATAGTTCCCATTTCTGTAGACACCATCTGTTTGTTGGGATTTTTTTTATGCCTCATCAGTACAGGCTTCAGGAAATGCCATCTTGCCAGGTGGCATCTCTATTTGCTACTGCTACAGTAGCTCTAGAAGCAGGTGCAGTTTGTGGAATAATGTAGCTTTGTGCCAACCCATTACAAGCCATGGTCCATTCAGGGACTTGGATGAGATTATTACTTTAGCTCAGCTCCATTTGAGACGTGGGGATTGCATCTGAAGTGCCACTGGCAGCTGACTTCTCACTTTGATTTATGCTAACCTTAGGGCTGCTGGTAATTACATGCATGTTCTTGTATTCAGGAAGTTTATGCAGTAACCAAGGAGCAGGGACTTCATGCAACAGTAGGAGGATGAATTGTTCATTTTGATGAGTATCTCAGACACTTTGGGGCATATGAAAAGGCCTGTTTGTGTGTTCCTTCTTGTCACAGCGGAAGGGCTGGTGGAAGGAGAATTAATAATATTGTAGCTCTGTTCTCCAAGAGTTTCGGAATTAACTTGCGGGTATTTCATCAGTCCAAATAATACATGCAGAGCAACGATTTTCTATAGTGATTCTATGGCTTATAAACAAGTTGGATGGCCAGCTGGGGTTTGCTGTCTTCTTGGTATTCTCTGCAAGTAGTGTAAGTGGGGAAAGCAGTGGTCAATACACAGTTTTCCACGGCACCTCACCTTCCTACTTCAACTGAACCCAAGAGGCCACTCCAGAGAGGACAAGAAGTGATCAAAAATCCTTCCTGTACTGGTGCCTTCTCTCTGAGTGCCCCAAAAGATGCGATTTAGCTGGTGTCTTACGTGGGGATATCTGTTCTGACCTGGCCAGTGACCATTAACTCTTCTCTTCTAAGCTACCAGGTATTTCATATTTTAGATAACATTTCTGGAAACAAATCCTTAGACTCTCATTGTCTTTTTTTTTTTTTTTCCCACTTACATGCACTGCAGGAAAAGATCAAATACAGGCAGGTGACTAAATAAGGCTTTCCTGAACTCAGCATGGAGTGATGTTGTATTATGAGTACTTGGTACATTTTGCTTTGTCCAGAGCAAGTTTATGAGGAATGTGAAGTGCCTAGACCAAGTTTAGAGATGAAGTAGAAGTGCTACAAATGAGATTCCTTTTGAATCACCTGCTGATGCTCAGGTGAAGAGCTTTTCATCTGGTATAACTCAAACACTAAGGAGTCATGGTCAAGAAAACCCTAACTTTCTTTGTAATTCTGCCTTCTACACATCCTTCCCACCATTCATAAAGTCCAGTGTAAGTCTAGGGTTGTAACATAAGTGACAGTGGCTTTTAATAAGAACAGTTATTCCTAAAAGCACATGGCCTACTAAAACTAGAAAACTCTTTGGCTGGAAGAGAGAGCCTTCCCACCTCTCACACAAAATGAAGTGAGGCAGATGTTAGTGTGTTCACACCTCATCCTGACTTGCATGGGTAGTCAGTGCATCTTATATCTGCCTTGCTCCTGCCATCCTGCAGCAGACATCAAAAATGCCAAAATGGGGTGTCCCTCCCTTACCTTAAAGCAAAGCTGAAGTCTTCTCTGACATTCCCTCAGCCCATCATCACTCTCTTATTTTCATTTGTGACRTTTAGTGTAGTGTTTCTATGCACAAACGAGCACCAGATTGCTGAAGAAAGTTGTGCTCATTTGCCTTGCTCCAAGTCAYAAGGTGAGTGTTCAGAGCAGACTCTTACAGGCTGCTTGTGTTTCATGTGTCAGATTAATCCACTGCAATCAACACCTGGTCTGGACCTCTTGAAGCCATTCAACCTGGAGGGTAATACACTAATTTCCCCCAGAAGCCAGCTCTTCTATCACTGTCAAGAATATCCTTACATTCCCTTGCTGGTGCCAGCAAAGCTGTAAATGTGGAATCTATTGCAGGCTTTTATCATCTTCCTTTACAGCTGCTCTAAAAACGTTTGTGCAAGTGATCCCTACTCCTCAGCACCTTCTGCACATTGCCACAGTGCACTACTACTTGTTTTAATGCAGCTCATCGTATTAATAAAGAGAATTTGCTGATTTTTTTTTTAATCCACAGAATGGTTGTACCCAAGAAACAGAGACAAACCTAGAAACACTTTGGAAAACACTGTCTTTAGTAGAAAATATAGGGGGTCRTTCACTGTGTAGTTTCTTCAAAACAAATCCCAAACTGAAAATACCTGCCAGCGCTTGTTGCTCTTCCTGGGCCTGATCCAGAGCTCTGCAGAGGTGTTGAAGAGACAKCTCTTGACCCAGGAGGCTTTGAGTTAGGCCTTTTGTTTGTGTTTGTTTCTCCTCAATATTTAGGTATTTGCTAATATACAGACTTACTATAAAGTATGCTGTAAGCAGAGCTAGTAATAGCTCACTAATAAAGGTCCGATAATGACTTTTGACCTATGTGAAAGAAAAGATGACACAGTCATTCCCTCTGCCCATGTATCTTCCCTTTTTCCAGTCACCTAGCCAATTTCAAACTGAGATTGAAAGAAAGGGGAAAATCTCAAAAAAATTGAAACTTATGCAAGTTCTGTGAAAACTGGCAGCTGAGTTTCAGAGACAGAGATGTGGACTAGTGTCCTAAAAATGGGGAGAACTGATCAAATGTTTTCCAGTCCAGTCTGTTTGGCCATGTCCTGTAGGCCGCTCAGTGCTATGTGCTAGCTGGCCAGGCTATTAGCATGYGCCTTTGCACAAATGATGGTGTATYTTGTTGCTTCTGTGGTGTGGCAGAGCAGGTTAACGTGGGCAAAAGAATGTATTTTTCCCTTGCCTTGTGCACAGAATCTCCTGAAATGCTTTTTTTTCAAATGAACTTGAAACATTTAGCCTGCAGCAGATATCCGGAGCATAACACTTCAGCCCACACAGTTAAGGTCTGGCAAAATAGGAAGTGATTGAAAGCGTGGTCTCTTCCAGGACCATTCAAAAGGAGACTGCGAGCTGAAAGGGGCAAGCTCTGCTACTTGTTTTACCCTTGCTTGATCCCTTAAAGAGCTAGATATTACAGCCATCCTACCTACACTCACGAGAAATATAACTGAGTAGGAGTAATAGAAGCCATTTCCCRAAACAGAAACTGTAGACAAGGCTGTTCAGAGACTGAGCTGTACTGCCAGAGATGTTTCACTGGAGGCCAGCTGAAGGGAAATCTGTGGTCAGGGTATTGTTTTGGTGGAACTGTGTGTGTGTGAAATGTGCCAGAAACACCAGAGGAGGAGAGAGGAGGTGGTAGCAGAAAGCCCAGAGTTGCCACAGAGTCGGCTGCAAGCATAACCCCAGCCAACCGCTAAGAGGGTGTTTTCAGTACAGTGCTGACCAAAAAAAGAGACCAAGAAGACAGGGAGAGGCTCTTCCTTTATCTTTGGTTCCTACTGTGTCCAGAAGAAAATGATAACATGGACTTTCTCTGTTGATAAACAAGACTACATCAAAACTACTCAACTTAATTAGCTTTTGTAAGGGAAATATTCCCTATGATCCTAAGTATCACCTCTGGTCCATGGCCAAATGATACTGCAATATATTATGTATATGTGTATATATGTGAAAGACATACATATATATATAAAATAAAAGAAAGATGATTTGGAGTAAGTGTCACTTTACAGGTTTTTGAAAGAATTGTACTTAAATTTAAGTTTATTCCCATTAGTTATGTTCAGTGAGATTGATCTGATTAAAAGTAGGTGCGTGGAGCATAGATCTTTCCATGGGAGCTGGATTCTGTACTGGTATTTTCTATTCTTTTATATGCTAGGGCATAATTCTGCTTATCTTAAACTAGATCTCTAAAATAGGCCAGACAAGTGTCTCCCCCAAAATCATCTCTTTCTGTTTCTATCATCTATTGAAGGTTATGAGAGTGACCAGCTCTAACTTGTAGATATCTGAAATTAGGTGAAACGAATTCCACCCCTACAGATCATCCTGTGTATGGTGCCTAATGCCTATGCTGGAGTGGGTGGTCTGATCAGTCCGGTCCCAGGCTTTTTGCAAGTGGTTTCCGTACGCAGTCCGTGAAGTTTCCTTTGCAATCGAGTTTTAGCATCCCCTGGATGGCAGTGAGACCCTCCAGTTCTGACTRTATGCTGGTCTCTCTGCAGGAGATGTGTGTGACATGTCTCACTTCTGCATTTTAGTAGTCCAGCTGCCTAGCCTGGACACTGTTTTGCTCTCTGTGGGATGACTGGTGCCACTGGGTTTGAAGCGCAATCCATGAACAGATTTCTAGCAAGCTTATAAAAGAAGCCTAGCAGGAGGAAGGTCGTGTGGTGAAAGCACCCCACTGGGTGGCAGGAGATCTAAGCTCTGCTCTTCGTTCTGCCACAAAAAAACACTGTTGATCTTGGGCGAGTTTCTTACGCTCTCTGCTCCACCACAGTTTCCCCATCTGTAAAATGTGAAAGATTTTTACCTACCTGGCTGAAAACTGAGGACCTCAGAACTGGAACTCGAGGAACTTAGAGGGAAACTGGTCTGGATTTGCTCATGGCAGTGTCTACTAACATAGATTCAGCTGGTGCCTGGCAGAGCAGAAATATTCAAATTTCTCTTTAAAATAGCTCTTTCATCAAATGAAAGAACATACCAGGAACTGGTCAGCAATATGGTCTGCAGTGTGGCTCCTGAAAAGGGAGCAGAGCAGTGAGTTAATAGCTTCCAGGTAATGAGAAGAAAGCAGGGCTGGTGCTTCTCAGATACACAGAAATTAAGTAAATAATAGGGGAGTGACCCAGAGAGCTCATTTGTTCTGAGTGATCCCAACCATCAATTGCTTGTCACATGGGGGCAGGTTTAGCTCAGTTGGTTAGAGCRTGGTGCTGCTAATACCAAGGTTGTGGGTTCAATCCCCRTACTGGGCTATGCTGAGGGTTGGACTAGATGATCTCCAGAGGTCCCTTCCAACCKKACCATTCTATGATCTGTGATCGTCTACATAGTAGGGACAGCAAAGAGAACAAGGCAATCTCACTTCATTCTGCTGGTGGATATTAAACAATAAACAACACTGTAAAGCTTTTGACTTCCACTGGCATGAATTAAAGACTTTGGTCAGCTTGGCCTTGGAATTGTTTAGGAGGAAACCGATTCCTTTTAGCCTTAGAGAGGGTCCAATTTAAGCTGTTTAGCTGAGCAGTGTGGAAAATACAGCAGTTTAGCTATTATGTGGTCAAATTGAAGAGCAGGCTCCATTTACTGATATTACTGGATCCACAACCTCACATCCTCTCGGAAACACCATACTTATTACACTTTCTATCGTGTGTTGTTATGACCACCAGAGATGAAAATCCAGCATGTTTTATCCATCATGTTTTTTGGCTTCYATGTTGCTTAGATGTCTTATATGTCCCTCAGTACATTCGCTAAAGGGCAACACATGTTCATTGCAAGGTTTGCACTCCARTCAGAAATGTGTTTTGTGACRGACAGACAGAAAATGTTTTTTGCTRGAGCTCAATGACCTGATAGTTTGTATRTATAAGTGTAGCCACAAAGACTCTTATAAAAGAGAAACATTTCTGAGAGACCAACTACTTATTCTTTTAACCTTAGAGCTTTTTAGGTTGGCTACAACAGCATCTTGTTTTACTTCTGACGTCCAGAGATGGTATCGATGTGTACAATATCCAATTTGCTGCTTTAGATAGTCTCTGTTACCTGAGACATGGCTTCTGTTAGCAGCATTGAAAATTGCAGGTCTGTGCTTCCAGGACAGTCCAAAACCAGAGGCCAATTTTTAGCGTTGACCTATTTTACATCAGTGTGGCTTCTCTRTACTGATCCCATTGATACATCACGAATGAACTGAGGTGATCRCATGAACACTGGTACTTTGTCTGTGGCTGACAACATTTTGAAKAGAGGTTAAATGTTATACTCAGCTGCCATGAACTGATACAGAGTACAAATCTGTGAGTTTTCTCGTAGCTGAGACTATGACCTAAGTTTTGAACGATGAATAATATAAAGAAAGCAAAACGTTAATTCTGCCTGCTTTATGGAAGTAAAAGTGTTTCTCTGTTCGCAGCTTCTCTCAGGAGTTGTGAATGCACATGGAAGGGTAATGACAGAAATATAAGGAAATAAAAATTTCAGGGCAACTGCTAGTAAGTGAAGTGTTAATCTTTCCCCATGAGGAAGTGATGATCATTTCCCAGCAACACAGAGTGGGAAGAGAAAAGACAYGGTGAAGTAATAGAAAAGTCAGCTCAGTTCAGCAGGCCCTGTCTTCACCTGGATATAAAAGGAAGCGCAGGATAAAGCAAATAAAACATGGGTCCCTTTGCAGAAGAAAAGAGCCCCTGTAAAGTGACTCCGAGGCTGATAGCAATGCTCATCGCTGGTTCCTGTYGCAAAGGCATAAAACACGATTTTGAGTAGCTCCACTGCCTGAGAGGCTTCTGATGCMGTACCAAAATGAGCATGCAGGTTCTTTGGTAAAGAATTTTATACTGAGACTGGATGAAACAGAAGGGACACARTCCTATCCTGGCAGGCAATGAGCCTGGGTGATCTTAGAGGTGTTTCTCCATGTCTGTCTTCCCCACTTTGCACAACAGTGATTAAGTCTCTAAGCTGCCAGTGTTTATCCAAACTCTTAGTCTGGAAAATAGTCTGGAATCCTTTGTAAAGAGAAACTTCTGGTGCATYTTCCTGCCCTCTCTTAGTCTAGCTGTTGGAAATGCCGTGTGGCCAGCAGCGTTTGCAACATCCCTTTGCTACCACTTCTGGCCCAACTCTTAGGAATTGCAGAACCACACGAACAAACAAACACAGAATGATGAAAGCCCTAATAGCAACACACTTCAGGGAAAGTCTGAGAGTCTACAGGAAGGTCTGCTTGAACCTTTGTCCTTTGCTTATAGAGCTAGATCCTGTTCCTGCTACGAACGCTGCTAGCACAGTTTCTCAAAGTGCTCCCACTGTGCCTCTAGCTATGTGTGGGTATTATGAGGAGAAATTGCCTTCTTTATGCCTTTCCCCCTCATCATGGAGGTGGGCTTTAGGGGCAGGCAGGATCTGTGTTTGCAGCTCCCCATAYTGGTCCTCCATACACTAGCCAGAAGGCCAAAAGTGAGCAAGGACGTGGTGAGGACACCATCCTTTCCCTGTGCTATTCATGAAGGATATCACGGTCACAGTTGACCTGCAGTCTTCAGAGCAGCTCTTCTTTCCTTGTGCTTGTTTACTTTTTTTTCCTTTTGGTCAGTAAAAGCCAGTTTATTGAAGCTATGTTTCTTGTTAAGAACGTTTTTGTGGTCCAGATGGTCTGTCATGTCTTTTTTTTTTTTTTTGTTTTGTGTGGAAAAGAATTGGAAAGTTTGGTTTTCATTCAGTCATAGAACATAAACAAACATTAAAAAAATCACAAAAGAAGAGCTTGTTTACTGGTGTAATCACAGCACAGCCCTTGTGGCAGAGCCCAAACCAGCTTCTATGATGTTGATGTCATGGTGGCTGTTGTGAAGGTTACACAGGATACATGTACAACACTAACCATCACAACCCACACAGACGGATGCAGAAGTTTATAAACGGTTACCTAATATGGACACCCCATCCTCTAATCTCCTGAAAATAAATATGAGCTTTCCACTTAGACTGCTGGAGAATCTGGAAAAAGTATGCTTGTTAATTGACATGGATGGGATTATAAATTATCAATCAGCCTATAATAAAAAATGCCTTATAATCAGCACGGAGTCTGAATGAGTGAGCACTTCTGTCACTCATGTCTTCATTTAGTAGGGGATTAGGAGACATCAGCTTTATTTCTGGCACGACCAAACATGGTCTCCACTAGAGATTGGTACTGCTATTATTCACCATGATCTGAACAAGTCACTTGTGCCTGTACCAGTGTTGTTTCCATCCTGGCTAAGGAGAATCCATCCATCCCATTCACAAATAGCACTTTTTCCAAGAACTACTGTTTGGTGCCATGGATACCATGTTTCTGGAGTCTCCARGTTTCCAGAAATAATAGTTTGTATGCTTGGTTGCTTTTCTGCAACCAAGGAAGTACTGTACCAAAAGCTGTCTTAAGTGCAAGAAGAGTTTTTACTTTGCAGGAAAGTTTATTTAAYACAAATGTTGTAAATTTAGGTGACATTTTAAATGGAGCCTCCATCTAGGTTGGGACCATTGATTTCAGTAGGGCATCAAGACAACAGCAGTGATCTCAGAGGGATGATKCTGCTAACAAGCAACAGCTAAGTTTGTTGGCAGATGCCAGGGAATGGCTGACAGCAGGATGACGTGCCATGGTGAAAGCACAGGGACAGTCTAAAAATGTGTATTTCTTTGGAAAAAAGCCATGGAGGGAGAAAGTGGGTTTTATTGATAAAACATTGGCCTAGGACAAAAAGGAGTTGCGTTAAATACTATTGCTGGCACAGACATTGGGTGTGCATCCAAGAATAAGTCATGGGACCTTCTGCCCTGGTTCTCAGCCCGTAAAATGGAGATGTGGAGGAGGATAACAACAACCCTTTTCCTTTAKCCTTGCTTTGTATGTGTTAGACTAGAAATCTTGGGGGAAGGGGCGGCATCAAAGACAATAGAGGCTTGTTCCCTTTTCAGGCCTCTGTGCAYGGCTGTGCGACAGACAACAGGTTGTGCTATGTGAAGGCCTCTTTCAAGGTTATTATTTAGTTGAGATGAGTGTTTTATTCTGGGCTTTAGAAATATACAATGAAAAAACCCAACTGTTGCAAAGGTCGGTTCATCCACCTGTCCTGGGCAGGCTCTCAGGCCGAGATTGYAGTGTATACTAGCATTTACAGTATTGTGCTTTGCCAGGCTCAGATGCAAGCTCAATGTCAATTTGCAGAGCAAGGTGATAGCTTAATTGGCAAGCCTCTGAAAGTGAACGTTTGGGCTCAGCAAATTTTAACCTTCCCTCTGGGACAGCATTTCTTTATAAGCCTAAGTCAGTTTATCCAGGATTTCGCTTTCCTCAGAAGTGCTCTCACAACTGGGAAGATAACCTTTACCAAGTGAAATAATGAAAAGGGAGAGGAGGATGTGGATTCTCAATTTTACATTTCATTTTAATTTTGTATGCTTTTTATTGTAATGGCAGCATTAAGGCAGAGAGAAAACACAAGTTCACTTTTTTGGGGTTCTTTTTCAGAAGGAGAAAGCCCCGATTTTCTTCAGTAACTAAAGTGAAACAACTTAAACATTGAGAAAGATTCTGTCATTAAACTTTGAAATGGAAAGGTTTCTCAATTTCTTTTCCCCTTTTCTTGAAGAAATGCACATTTTTGACATAAATCCATTCTTGGATAGAAATTTTTTTGGCAAAGCATTTTTTAGCTAGTTGTTGAAATTCTAGATTTGTGGGTTGGTAGATTGCAGGGATTACGAAACTGACTCTAAAGAATATAAACTATTCTAAATCATATCTATAAGATGTCCATACAAGTGTCTATAATGGAAGATTTCCTGAAATATGAAATATTTCACTGCTAATTATTTTAGAAATATTAAAAATAGGCCGTGTATGTGTTACTAGGGGGGGCTAAGTACTTATGTGTTGTCTTTGGTCAATGCACTAACTGAAGGAACCCTGCTTGAAAATGAAAGAGGATTATGTTGTAAAGAAAAGAAAAAGAAATGATAAACACACATAACAAAAATTGAGAAAAGTCCAGAAATACTTATTTGCCTTACCCAAGATGAATGTACAAAGACTAAAAAAAMCACTGCATGTGGCTGATAAAGTTTAATGTTTTGTTTTCATTTTAAAATACTTTGGAGTTGTGCTAAGCAGAATTCCTGAGGCTGAAGGAAAACTCAGGTACTCCAAACAAATACTGTTTGAAGTCAAGGTTTTTTGGCAAGGTGTTTTGCAGTATGCATTGAAGAATTCCATCCAAGATATTTTGATACCTTGTTTTAGGAAAAGAAAATGCTGAGGATTCAAAGTAAAATAAGACCGCGKGGGGAAAGAAAAGCAATCTGTTTTCTTGAAACATCCTTCAGAATGTTACAGATTTTGCAGAAATTTATGGGTAGCCAGAAGCATCAACTGAAGTCCTTACCGTTTACCAGCCTGTTACGCCAAATTGGGTATTGGAGAATATTTCCCTTTTACATGTACTTGTATTATTATTTTATGATCTAGAGAGGTCAAGTTCAGACTAGCTCCTTAAGAATGTCACTCCCCAAACTCCCCTGAAAATCCTAAGCATGAGGCGGCACTTTGTGTTTTGAAAGATCTGCTCATCAATCATCACCTTSCAATATTAACTAATCCTTGCAACATCCTTGTCAGATGTGCAAAGATAAGGCAAAAAGCAGATAAATTCCAAATCATGAAAGGTTCTCTGATTTTGACTAACAAGATAACAACATTGAAATCATGGGCATTTCTAAACAACGGTCCTAACTTAAATAGTAAAGGTATATGGACACGTATCTTCCACTGAAATTAGGAGATGATGAGGAGATGCTTCTACTACAGTCAGCATTTTCAAGTCTTTATTCTATACCGCAGAGATGATTTATACGTTTGTGGGAGATATTATAGAGCTATAGGAAATATTGAGGCCCGTTAAACATTTGGAATGAGTGCACTGAAAGTTGTCATGCATTATCTGGGATTCAAGTTGAGCGCTTCCAGCCAGATCCTTCACTACCGAAAGCTAATTGGTGAAACTTGATTTTATTGGTTGGCGAAAGGCCCATGTACCTCAGCTGAAGGTCAGGCGTACCATTTGCTTGCTATGCAGAAGCAGGAAAATAGGAGAATTTCGAGGCAGCTTTTCATTCCTCCTTTTAAATTTCAAGCTCTGATTGGTCTTTAGAGGTAGGAAAAAAGATGAGAAAAATCACAATATTTCTTCCAATTCCCTGATGGAGAGGCGTATGTGGAAASGGCTGTGGAAGCCTTATACGATTAAAGGGGCTGGTATGGCCAATGGACTCTCTTCTGCCAGATGCAGTCATGAGATGGATGGGGAGTTTGGCTGTGGACACATGAACAAGCTGCACAGCCATGTCCATGGGCTTCCAGAATGTGTTTAATTTTATCCTAAGAAAGTGCAATGGAATCCAGATGAATTGACACCAAAGGTGCCTGTTTTTYTCTGCTCACTATGAACCTAGAGGTTGACATTCCAAGTTAGATGGGATGAATCCCAGGCCAGCTACTTCAGCAGGGGCTGTTTTAAGGTCTTTAAGGTCTTCAGGATGAGCTGTTGAACACTAAAACAGCTTTGATGACCTAGCCTTAGAGTGATTTTATCTTAATCAGGGGCAAAAGTAGAAATCATTGATGTTCCCAGGTCTATTTCCCAAATGTAGACAACTTCCTCCATTCCTTATGTACAAATAGGATGCATCAGGCAGTGAGGCTCCTATTTATGATCTGTTAAGATTCCTAGATGTTTAGGTCTCCACTCAACATCCYTAAAACACCTTGCCACGCCATCTCRTAGCGATTGCAACAAACCCRCCGTGCGACAGAGTCGTGGTCTGGGCTGCAGCAGAGGCGTTTCTCCACCATAGCGCGGTCATGCGCCAGGTCTGCACGAAGCGTCCGCTCTCAGCGTCGCAGAGGGACCCTGAAAGATGAGGCTGCAGGCACGAAGGCAGCAGGGGGAGGTTTCCGAAGACCTTTCTCGAAAGCTGAAAACAGGAAATGTTTAATCAATCTCTGAGAAAAAAAATAAAATAAAAAAAGAGGCTCTGAGCAGCCAGGATGTTTGTGAAATCCCTGCTCCGTTTATTATGATGCTGAGTTTCAGCTGGCTGTTTTATTAAAGACAGCTGGGACCCATTACTTGTGCATTAACACTGAGCCAGCTTTCATTTTAAAACTTACCCGTTGCTGGGAGCTTTCCTTAATACATTCCTGCTGCTGCCAGCACCATAATCTACACCAGCAGCCGTGGGGGAAGATCACCTCGCTTTACCGTACTTCTTATTTCCGGAGAAAGGCCTAATAAAAATAAGGCTGGCCGAGGAGGACCAGGATGACTCCTCTCTTTGCTGCGGTGCTGATACGGAGCAAGGCTCGCTCGAGCGAGAGGCCAGCGGTGCTTCCGCCAGGACGACATCTGCTCGCGAAGCAAACCCTTAACACTTGTATGCAACCCTCTCCTAATTGCTTTCCAGGGACATATTAGAGCTTTTTGCAATGTAAACTCTGTTTCAGTACATCACAAATCACTGTGTGATGGCTCCGGCACAGATTGCAGTGCAGGCTGGTGAGCCGCGTTGTGAAAGCGAGCCGACATGCTTTGGCAGAGCTGGAGGTTTGTCTGCACGGCACGTCGGGACGGATTGCTTGGTGAGCACCAGCGCCCGCCCAGAGCTGCAGGCTTGGTAATTGCTGTCCGTGTCCTCCCGCAYGCCAGCGTGTATCCCCCTCATGCAGGGGGCACCAGAAATCTCCATGACCTGGGAGGTGGCAGCAACCCCCCACCTCTGAGCTGCACCGGATGAATAAATTCTGCAGTACGGGTGGAGGCCAGGACTCTTGTGCCCTGCAGAGCAGGAGCTGCCGGCGGCTCTCCTGYCTCATCCTCTGCTCCCAGAGGTGCAATAAGCTGGTGCGAACTCAGATGCAGATTTTGTGCGGGGGTCGAAGAGGTAACGTTACCTTGCCGAAACTGTTTTTTCAGCCAGGTTTCATAACAGAGTGACACTTGTGCTGCCGCACAGGGTGTTGCGTTCGTGCACGCGTGTGTTTATGCAGCACATGTGTTCCTCAGCTAGCTTTGAGCTCACGAGCCAGTTACAACCGAATGTAAATGAAAGGTAGAGATTTCAAACATATTAAGTTCTTACAAGTGTAAATAGGCCATTGGCTGGGGAAGAGAGGCTCTGGTAATGCTCTCGCTAATAGACTGTACCCTGACCTCAGACTTTGTTAGACATCCCGTATTCCACCCAGCCGTGCTTCATTAAGTGTTTTAATTGCAGCAGACATTTCCATTCCTGTTTGTGCCTTATTAGATATGAGAAAGATCACCCTTCTCCCATGTCCAGTAAGAGGCATTCAGAATATGTTTCTTTTGCATTAGATCTGACAGCTGACTGTGGAGTAAACTGCCCTGAGGATGAATTTCTTTCTGACACATTTTAGCTGATACTAAGTTACTACCACTTTATTTCTTAGTAATACCATGGATGCTTCCTTGCTCTGTATAAATATCAGGATCCCTTTTTTATTAAATCTTGGTAGTGTCTCAGCCCAGTGAAATCACACAATTATGAGTTCCTCAGGTTACTAAGAGCTTATGTATTAGTATATTAAAAATACAGTATAAGCATAGTATAATATAGTATATTTGTATATAWWATATATATTATATATATTAGTGTATTTATATGTATATAACTATAATATAGTATGTTAAAGGAAGGGTTTCCCTCCTTCAGTGGTGTCTGTTTTACGTTGTTTTCATTTTCATGCATTTGCACTGTGAACGAGGATCAGAGGGCATAACGTCTTTGCTGTCTTTGTACCATGCGTTATTTTGTACCATATTTCTTAATGCTTTGTCTGCACCCAGAAAGGGAACTAACATCAGGTCTGACAGTGCTGATGTTGCTGTAGAGCCCACCTGCCTTCCCCTCGGCATGCAGAGGTAACTGTTGGTACCCAGACTGCTGTAGCTCCCCCTGATATCTTTCCTTAAAACTCACCTTTGTCATTATTCCTCCGTAGAATTTGGTAAGTAATAAGTATTAACGTGCTAGGATTACTTTGTAGTAATCTGTAGTATTTGGTCACGTCCTTGTGTTTCTCTGTTGCCTCTTACCTTAGACTTCCAGAGATCTCCAGGAGGGTTTTGGGAAGGAAGGGAGGCTAATTCAAGGAGAGGCTGTAGACTTAAAGTGCTGCCAGAAATCTCCTTTACGGAAGGAATAGTCCGTACTTCAGAACAGTGACATCCCGTCTGCCATGCAGCACGTGAAATAATTGGAGTGATTTTGAAAACTCGTGTTACACTAACAGTGTCTCGAGTCCTTGATGGCACGATAGACTACTCAAACTCCTCTCCTGTGATGCACACTGGTGTAAAACCTGTGCTGTACCTTCATGTCAGGGCGGCCACCCAAAAAGCATGCCTCAGTCTAATGGGGTTGCACTGAAGCAGAGATCGCAGCAAGGAAAGAGACTGTTCCTGGGGAACAAATTCAGCAATGCTATGTTGCATGTAACTATTTAAATTTGATTTACCAGCACGCTGCAGAGAGATAGATGCCTGGGGAAGCCAATTTTGCTTATCAGAGCCCACCACAAATTATGTGTGGAAGAGAAACCACTGAACCTTTGGAAAGTACACTGAATTTTTTGGAAAGTATTTATTGGGATCATTAAATACTAGGCCTATTACTATGGGGTATAAGCCTGAATGGAACCGATGTGTGTACAGAGAGATCCTCAGCGGGGTGTGTGTATTTGTCTGATACTTCCAAACCCTTTCCCCCCCACCTCCAAGGTTGAAAAGCATGTATTGAAAATCCTCATGAATGATTTTGTTTTTACTAGATTGGCACATTTCAGTGGAAAAGTAGTTCTCTGGAAAATTCCTGAATGTCTTCAGTGACCACTACATGAAGCAAGGGAGAAGAGGGAGATGTGTGCACGCAGTCCTCCCAAGAAGGCAATGCGGGAAGCACAAATTCCCYGTTACGTAAGTGACCTGAGCATCGCTGAAATGTCTGACCAGCTTTAGGGGATGCGTAGGTCCATGCCTGCACTGAGGAGAATGAGCTACTCTGTATTGCTTTCTTTTGGGTAAAACTCTCCTTTCTGTCTGCACCCTCTGAAGCAAAGGGTTAGGATGTGCTATAAACATTGACCTTCGTAGAGAGTGGTCTTTTGCAACACTTCTTCAATTCCATTGCCTTGAGCCACTTTCTCTTCTTTGCTCCTCTGTTGCTATGCAGAAATTGTCWCCTGAGTAAAAATGAACAGTGAACACACTATTTTGTACCACATCCCCTGCCTTAGCAGGGAATTAGTTACTGAAATTAGGTAAAAGGAAGGATCTCTGCAGTTCATTGCAGTTTGCTTTAATGAATTCAAGAGCAACTGGGTCAGGCCCTGGGCTTGAGTAAATCTATGTAGCTGCACTAAACCAGGTGATGATCTGCCCCATTATTTTTCTTACAGTGCTGCAATTTGCCTGGGACACTTGGTTTAACATTCACATCCTGAGTCTTGCAAAAAGTGCCAGGGGAAATTTATAACCACAAGTTAATTAACCATGAATCAGTTAATATTTGGGCAGGTGAAGTGATATATACATGCAAAGGATTAAGCTGTCAGAAGGGACTTCAGTTTTAAATCTCCCAGGAAAGTTGTCACCTCTAGCAGCCTGCTGGTCTCTAAGTTAACGCTGTGCAGGGTAACKGCTGGAGTATGGATTTGGAGAGAAGTGTTCCTCTATTTTCTACAGTTCCYGGAGTTTCTGTATGTATTCCCGTTCAATTCTTGCCTTGGGAACCTGCCCATGGAACTGAATTTATTCTTTGGTTGGGGGACTAGTCCCTGATAGACAGTTTGCTAGGTGAGATACGTAGGCYGGTGCTGTACAGATCACAGCGATCATCGTGCTTCCTGCTGGTTTCGGAGTACGGACACCTACAAGGTCTATGCAGACCCTGCTGTCTGCAGAGAGACACAGGGAGCAGCTGTGAGATGAGCTGTGTGCAGCACAAGGGATTCGGCGGTGAATTTGAGGACTCATTCTACGACCCATCCGCTATTGCTTCCCTTCCTGGCCAGTTCTGCCTTAGGATTTATATTCTAATCAATCCCACATTGCCCTTTTTTCCTGACCAGTGCTGGAAAGAGCTCGGTGACCATCTGACATTGCCTCGGCTCATGCTGGTTATGTTTTATCACACCCCRGACCATACCCCATAGATGCAGACAGAGGTGGGCATCTCCACAATAAAGCCAGTTGCTTACACCACCTCGTTTYTTGGACCTGTGTGCATCTACCAGGGCTTTATAACAGCAGCTGAATCAACTCTTCAGCTGAGCCACTTGAAGGGGAAAGAGCAGTAGCTTTTCTCTGCCTGGCAAAGCTTATGTATAGTCAGAGGGGACAGTGAAGAAGCCAGGACACGAGGACACAATTGCTTTTGTATGTCCAGTTGCAATGGCAGAGAAACCTAAGCTTAGGAATAAAGCAGGTGKTTTTTTTCTTTTTTTTTAATCCTTTGCATGGTCAGGGAGGCTGGCCCAGGGTGCTGTTTGTAGAGCTCTAACTGTGCTCTTTGAGAGGGAAAAAGAGAGAGAGGGACGTGCCAGAGCCAGCACAGGCTGGTAATGCACAAGAAAAACTTCTGCAACTGCATGTTTCTCCATTTTTGTGTGTCGATATGATCCAAGGGGAAGTTTGCCTAGTGAAGTCTCACGTTTGCTGTAGAGGATTTCAACGCCACGCTGAGCCCGCCCGTGGCCGGGGTCAGTCCCGCCGGCGCCGAGGCCGCAGGTAACCTGCTGTGGCCAGGAAGGGATTAGGAGCTGCCGAGAGCAGTGTCGGTGACTGCGCGCTGCTGTGGACCAGGAGGAGACGATGTAACCGTACCGCGGCCAGAAGCGACGCTCGTACTGAAAGACCTCAACGAGCACCCGGACGCGGTTGCTTTGGCGCGCTCGGCTGTTCTTTAGGACGTTGACGTGGCTGTTCGGAGCTCCCTGAGGTGGCAATAACCTCGTTTCACAGAGCTTCAAAGAGCCAGGTTTGATATAACAAGTTCATTTTTTCTGCCTACTTGAATCTGATGAATGTACCATGTCTGCAGTAGTTGCTGACTAATAGTGACAGTTTGCATGAAGAAAATGAGCGTGAATGGAGCATTAAGAAAGCTCTGCTAGCACCACTTAAGGCAGGTTTTTCTCGGAGCTAAGAGCTGATGTTAAATCTTTGCAGTTATGTAATTGAAGGAGGGAACAGAGCTGAGTTTCCTCTGCRTGGGATAACCCTTCTAAAACAGTTGGAGAAATAACATCTTTGTAATGGCACATGCCTTGATTTAGAGATTGCCACTACAAATTTTCTCTGCTTCACTGGTAAGGTTCACAAACCTTCTAAMATTTTATGACCAAAGAAGCAGAGTAATATTAAGAATGACTCTCCTTGCTACAGTAAGGCTTTAAAGGCATAAAAAGCTAGGTAAATACCTCAAATATACTCTCGTGACACCCACTGTGTCCGCTCACTAGAGCAACTATAAGTGCTCTGTATCTTAAATGTTACCTGGTTTCTGTGGGACTGATTCTGCCCGCTTTAACSCATGTGGAATAGCAGTTTGTGTTTAGTCCCAGATCAATGAGGGTAGAGTCATCCCCTTTCTCCCCCCAGAAAAACTGCACAAATCATTAACACTACAGAGATTGTCTGAAAATGAGCAAATGTTATTTGTAACACAGTCATTTTTACAGAAACTGTGGAATTGTTATTGCTGTAGGAGGGTGATTTGTCAGTATTTGGGTTGTTTGCAAGCTTGGGCAAACCAAAAAATAACTTGTAAAGTGTAAGGCCAGATGTTGCCTTCACACTCTGTATGAATAGCACCATTGAAATCTGGGGACTGCTCCTTGAGTAAGATGCTACTCCAAGAGTAGGGGCGGAAGGACCCGACTCTTAGCATRAGAGTCATGAATGAAACAGAGATAGCAGCTTTCTGTGTCTTTTTATGGAGCTGCTTTTCAGTGTGTGTCTGCAAATTCAGACAGAAAGCCTGGTGGGGAGAACAGGCTGCCATTTACTTTATGCTTCAAAATATTTACTCTACTCTAACACCTACCAGACCATCTCATCAGGCACTAGACTGCACTGTATGGGAATGTACGTGCTGAGCTTGACATGACCACAGTGTGAAAGTTTTCATGTGAGTAGGAGAACAGCGCGCAGTGAGAGAGATGGATATCCATTTGGTTTCCCACAAAACAAAATAGTTATTAACGATTCTGCAAGTTCCCCTCAACACTAATTTCCTGTTTAATTTAATAGGTGGAGAACGTCAGTGTTTTGTGGACTTAAGGGCTCATTTTTTGTCCCTGATTCCAAGTCCCTCATGAACCAGACCCCTGCAACAAGCCTATGTGATCGGATCCAACCCAGGATGTTTACTTCTTGTTCCAACACATGGTTTCTAACTTTTTGCCTCCCTTGATTATAAATCTCTCCACYGCCAAAAATCTGGAATGTCACCCAACACACGTAGGAGTTGGTTCTGTGCTCACTTACCCCCACATCCATCAGGAGCAGTGTTACTGGAGCACAGGAAGTTACACGGACATGAGATTAGAATCAGATCAGCTCTAGCTGATTTCCCCCAAAGCCAGTCAGAAAAAGGGTATTGAGTTAGCTCTTGGATGAATACCTGATTGGCAGAAGTTGCTTTCAACAGAAGAGGCTGCTATGACATTTGGAATATGGTGCTTTTATTAATGCAATTGATGAAATTGCAAAGAATCCCCATTTAGATTCACAAGGCAGAAATAGGTTGTTAACAAGACTCTACTGCATTTGTCTTAAACACATTAGTCACATTCTGGGAGCCTCATTTTGCTGTGACTTGCTCATTCATTTCACTGGTAGTGATTTCACAAGAGCACCTTCTGATTTATATCAGCATAACCAAAGACCAGATTGAAGTCTTCTGAAAGAACACTTTAATTTCCATTAGGGTCTGTTCTCTTATGCTTGATCTGCTGGCAGCTCAGAGCCTGCACATGTATATTTGTTGTAAGATCTCTGATGACCACAGGGAAAAATGCCCTGGGGAGATGCCGGAAAAGCATGCGCTGTATGGAAACTATAACTTACCCAGGTGCACAGCTCTTGAGAAGTCTGAGCCTCTAAGGAGCTGAAAAACTCCATTTCCTGTGTGGGAGGAGAAGGTTTCGTGAAGATTTTCAAATGGGAATAGAGATGTTTAAAAAATAGACAAGAAATAATTATTATGTATTCTATAAGCTTTATGGGGGTATTCGTATGAAAATTACCAAAATGCATCCCCTGCAATGAAAATGGAAGCAGCTTGCAGGGGGCAATTAAGACCACAGCCACAAGGAATGAGCTACGTTAGGAAACTTGCTTTATTACTGCCACAGTGCCTGAACACACGAGATGAATTGTAGCCCCCACCGTGCTGGGCACCACACAGAGATAGGATGACAGCTAATACTTGCTACGAGGAATGTACAAACTCAAGAGTCAGGACGACAAAGGTTGCATTCTTAGAGCCCCTTTCTCCTGTGGAAATTGTGGCCTCAAAAGATTCAGGAACTTGTTGAGACAGCACCAAAAAGTTGTGCTAAGATGAGGAAGCTACTGGAATACCAGTGTGCTGGATCTCAGTCCAGCACTCACTGCACTAGCCACTTCACCCTTGCTGAGGCTGAGCAGTCACTCAAGCACATCACAGTACCCAGGAGGCATGCATGGCAGCTGGGAGAAAGTCCTGCCCCTTCACCTCAAAGTGAAAACACACCGCTGCACATAGGTTGGCTGACTTCCCTGTGCTGTGATAAATTCCCCATGAAACCACACCTTCATCACAGGTGTTTTTGCAAGCAGGACCCTACTTCATGCTCTCCCCATGGACTCGCCTGTCTTCATATAGCCTTTCTGAAGTCACCTCAGCTTATATATAAACTCCCCTTAGCTCAGATGCACTTGTACTTTTTTGCAACATAAACACCTCTCTTTGCTGCTAATGTCTTGCTCATTGCTGCTGAAACAGAACAGCAGCAGCTATTTCCTCCGTAGGTCCGAAAGTCTTTATGCTATCCAAGAACTACTAAGTGCCTTTAATTGTTGGTAGCAGTATAGTTCTTCCAAGGTGCAGAACATGAGCTCTGTGATCCCTGTCTGCAAGTGGAAGCACTCAGTCCCGTGTGAAGGAGGCACTGCAGGGTTCACAGTTGTCAGTTTTTGGAAGAGACGATCAGCGAGAGCATCTGTATAGGTCAGGAACCTGTGTCTTAATGGTCTGAGGAGGAGGGTAAGAAGAGGGCAAATGGGTAATGGTACTTCTGTAGAATATTTTCCTTTCTGCCAGTGATTTGTAGCTAAGCCAAATGTAGCATCGCTGTATTTAATAGCTCTGGATGGAGTCCCCTTCCGTAAATTTGCCGAGTGGTTTTTTGAACTCAAACACATTTTTGATATCCAGAGCCTCCAGCGTCAAGAAGTTCCGCAGTTTAAAGGAGTCTCTTTTTGTGCACATTTTGAATCTACTCCTTCTGTTTGATGCTTAGTTGCCCTTTTATCAGCAGGGAAGGTGAGCAATCCCTTCCTGTTGATTGTCCCTGTTCCATTAAGGAGGCTATAAGCTTCCAGTGCCTCCCCTTTTCTCTCGTAACTCTTTTTCTGAAAAGACCAGCAACTTGTGATTCTAGTTGTCCCACTCCTCTGAGCTGGAGGAGGTCTAAGTCATTATTATTTGATTTTTCTTGTTTTTACTCCTAAAATTATTCTTTTTATGAGTAACACAGCTAATAGTAAATTAAATGCTTGAAAATACAAGCAAACCTCATCTTATAACTTTGCTAATTCTTCACTCTTCTTTTTCCTCCCTCCCAGCTTGCCTAGGCAGTCTGAGAAACTGCCTTAGTGCACAGCAATGAAGACAGTAGGAAGCCTCCTTAAATTACCTTTTTATGTGACGGAAACATTTATTTATGATCAATCTGTGGCTTGAAACAGGACTTTACATCTCCACAGCAGCTCTTTCACAGCTCACAGAGCAGAATATCAACATTAATGGGCTTAAGTTTACAAAGTCTTATGAGATCACCATGCATTAGACATGCTTCAAGTGTTACCATCTTACTGAAGTGATGAAGCTTCAGCTTTGGGAAAAAACAAGGAAAGKTCTGCCAAATGTTTTTTCTCCTCCTTCTTTCAGTCTTGATCAAATAATTAYCCTGATTTTAGAGACAGGGAAACTCAGGTACCGACCGATCAGGTGGCTTGGGCTGTGCTAATGGGCAAAGCTGGGGCAGAAATTGGACTAAGTTCAGTTTCCCCTGACTTTATGGTTTAAATCCAAGCTCAGCCCTTATTGAGGGTTAARAAACACTCTGCAAATTGTTAACTGAGAAGCATTGATTAGTATTTTATTTCACAGAGCAACTGGAAGCAAGGCTGTTTCTATGCATGATTTAGTAAGGAGGTAAAGGTGAAAGGAAAATACTCAACATCCATCTTGGATCTTAAAAATCTTAACTTAAATGCTAATGAAAGCAGAGGAATCTCACAGCACCACAAACCATRTCAGAATTTATGTTCTAGTTCATACCCTGGCATTTCATTTCAGGAGCAGTGACATACCTAATACACAGTAGRAAAAACTGAGATCAAATAATATATCTTTGAAGCAGAACAAACAGCAAGTACAGTGTCAGACGCTTTGAACAGTAAAACATTGATTCCAAGAAATGCCAAAGGAAACATGCTGCTTCTACARTTTTTTCCACTGCTATTTATTCAGCATAGGCTGTGAATAAATAATTAACAGTAGAAAGCTACGTGGGATTAAACTTTGGTAATGACAGACACCACAGATAGGATGTACAAGCTTGAATTCCTCCTAAGTTATAAAAAGCAGTAATTAGACCTGGCTGGACAAATGCCAACAAACCATTTTCATTGGAAAGTACAGTCCTGTTGAAATGTAAGTACTTTACTAAATCACACAAGTATTTTTAAAAATATTGTTGTGGAGGAAAGATAAAGTTTCTGAGTAAATGAATGAATGAAGTTCTCTGAGTAAATGAATCTGAGTAAAACAAAATGTTTAAAATTTTGTTCATAAGTCATGTTTTGCTTTGTTTTGAAATTTTAAAATGCTAAAATTGATTGCTAACACAAGAAAAAGAACTCAAATGACACTGTGTAATCAATYCTAAATGCAGTTTTTATCTTTCAAAAATTTCTGCATGTAATGAGCRGTGGAAAGGGAGGGAATTATATTTTAATGCAGCATGAAGACAGATGTCAACATCTCAAAAAAGATTAATCCCTACTGTCAGCAGTGCCCAGGCCACGGATCAACCTCTGGCTCCTGGGAAGTTCAGTGCAGACTGTCTTGCATCCGTATGCCTTATATTTGCAGTATGGGATTGCAACAGTTATCACCGGGAGGAACTTTTCCAAGATGGATGGATGCTCACCAAGAGCATCCTAGATTTTTTTTAAATTATGTAGCTATGGTAATATTTTTTAATGCTCAGCAGAGAAAAATAATGTGAATGGAAGTGTCTATGACTGTTTGAGAAAGGCTATCTAGCTGCAGTCTCACTGAAGAGATCGCAGGTAGGAATCCATCCTGTGTACAGCCCTGGGTGTAACYGGCTCCCTATCGCCATCTGGATTAGGTTCTTCAGTTCAAGACTGACAAGGAACTTTTTCTTTCTTTAACTGGCAGATTTTGTGAGATATGTCCGCTGCAAGCTTTCTGACAGYGTCGTTTTTGCTCAGATTTGAGCTTCTAGCTTCTGGAAGCACAGGTATCACTCTGCATCGCACAGTGCAAAAAGGCCTTTAGCTGTTCAAAATACTGCCCACCTCTCCTCTCTATTTTCCTGCTAGTCCAAGCTCTCTGGAGAAGACAGCTAGATATCAGGTTGGTCCATTATCAGAAATGGCGCTCACAATTTGTTATTATTAAAACCATTTTACCTGGGTATTCTCTAGTGAAGAGGGAGATAATACACWGCCAACAGTCATCATAAAATGTGGRGGCTGCTTGGCAAATGATTTTTCTGTTCAGCAGGTAAGCCAAAATATTGAGATTTTATTCAATTGACTTGAAAGAATTTTCCATTTTTCTGCTTAAAAGAGATTGTCACAAAGCATCAGTTCTGGGTTGCATATGGTATTTTGTTCTTGATTTTAAAGTATCTTTAGAATTATGTAAATGTAGTAGAGTGAAATTCAGTTCACTTAACTTCACCTATGGGTGATAAGCTCTCTCTGTGGTCCAGATAGAGACAGGCTTCTGCAAAGGACCCCATAGGACATTGAAAACAGTAACTTTGTAAAGGTCTCTTTTGAAAGCACTGGAATAATATCTTTGTATTTAATYCCAGATTATGATAGGTTTATGAATGAAATACACTGGGAAAAATCATTCCCAAATGTTTTTCATTTTCAAAATATTTTCATCAACTKGTATCAGCATTTTCAATGAAGCCAACTGCAATGGAAAAATCCCTTCTTGGCTGCAGTTGAGAGCCTTTTTGGCAGCCACAAAGGCAGGATATCTGACCACTGAAGCCATAGGTGCCGTGCTGATGTTGTGTGTGCACATGTGTGACTGCAGCCTTCCACACTGCATGGTGACTTCCCCAGGACCGTACGTGCACGCACAGCGGCTGTGCTGGTGCTGCCAGCCTATGCATGCAGAGCCCACGAGCCATTTCCCCTGGTGCAATGTGACAGGCACAGGAAAAAATGTGATGTGGAAAGAAAAAATAAAACACAATCATTTGYTTGTGTTCATTTTTTGAAACTTAAAAAAAGGTCCATTCAGGTCATATTTTCAAGCTTTGATCTGCAAGATTCAAGGCCAGAGATGTCTGTCTTTGGTGAAAGCTGAGATCCTCATTTAATTGACCAAGTCAAAGAGCTGATGTTTAGGAATAATGCCAGTTGTGACAAAACATAATGAAACAATGAGAGTTGGCACTACTGTAGTGTAGCAACTGCTTATTCAGGACAGCAAGCCTGAAAGTCATTTATACATGGGAAGTACACAAAAAAGTCATAATTAGACCATATGGCTGAGTGGTGCTTCTAGTGTCACTCTGTATAGCGGTACCAAATTCTGATTTACATCAGTAGAGTAAAACTGACTTATGGAAATTTGAAGGTTTAGATGCAACTTGGAGGATTTCCACTTTTTAATTTTTTTTGCAGAATTATCTTTTCCATCTCTATGGAAACCACCCGTTATTGGCTTTCTAGGGGAAAATATGTCTATATCTTTGATCTCAGCCACAGCTCACATGGTCTATAAAACTTGGAAGGCTGAAATACTGGCACATTCGTTCTTCTCTCATCTCAGAACAGAGAAGTCATTCTTAATATATATGTATTTTAAACATTTTTGTATTGGGTAAGACACAAGGCACCAATGCCCCGATGCAACTCTTGGCTCAGAGGGAAATAGTGTTTATCCATACATATTTGCTTAACACACTCTGAAAAAAATATAAACAACTCAGGGAGCTAAATGGAGTGGAAAGCTCACGTGTGAAGGGAAGGTCTGGGAATTGCCTCCCAACATGCACTATGTTCCTGCTCGGAAGCAGGCAAGCCAGGCTAGAGCTATCAAAGGAAATAATCGCAGCTATTTGTTTCAGCTAAAATGCTGTATTTGGTTCTCTTTGCTCCAAATCTCATTCTGAACAACTGCTCTGAAGTCAGTGGGGTTGTGTCAACAGGGACATGGCGAAGCTGAAGAAGGGGAACTGACTCTTTCAACTTAAGTTTGTTTATCATGTTTATCACGTTTTGTAGACCATTGAGAACTGAATGCATAGCCAGTGGGAGAGCCCAACATCTCCGTCCTTGCTTCCTTGGGGCAAAAAAAGAAAATTCTTAAGGGAAATCTCAGAGCAAGGTGTGTTAATGTTCCACTTTATTTAATTATTTAGTTAGAATGGTTTATCTTAGTCAGTTGTGGCTTGGAATTGTCTTATAATCAATAACTGATTTGACTTACACAGTGCTTCAGCAAGGGAAGAGGGCACCAAATATGTTTCTAAAGGCTACAAAGGATGGAGTCCCTGGTAAATGGATGATGGTGTCCCTGAGTGACTCAGTAAATCTTTAGCGCAATTAGGCATTGAACCACATCTGTTGGTGCCAGTCCAATGCCTGACTCGCTAGAATGCCCTTTATTTACTTGCTATCTCAGGAGTGCACACAACAAAAATATCTCATTTTCAGGTAGAGTAAAGTCTGTGGATGTAACTACTGGCTGAAATATTTCAAATTTCAAAATATTGATAACATAGGTCACTGTAATTTTGAATTTCCTTCCAAGAAACTCCAGGAAATTGGATTTTTTTTTTCACTGAATTCCTCACCATTTTTGACTACCCTTATATGGGATGTGATTGGGGTAGAAGAATGAGATATTTCAAAATCATTAAAAAGAATCTTTGACATCAGGGCAAAAGGCAAATAGTATCCAGTGCTTGCGTGAAAGTGACGCTTTAGATTTATTCAACCCTTTTTTCTTATAGTGTAGATGAARTCTAAAAAGGTCTGTGATAAATACAGACTGAGGCTATCTACCTCATATTTTTCACCCTTCTAATTACCCAGAGAAAGTTCTGGCTCAGAAGTCCTGTTGGGAATGTCTTGTTGACATATTTCATTCCTTCTGGCATTTTGCAGAATAGGCCATTGATTTTGAAGCAGAGAGCAGGCACGGCTTGTCCCCATAAGGCTGCCTGAGCATCAGAAAAAAATGAGCGTCAGTCTAGRAGCGTTACAGAGATGCCAGAAGGCCCCAGTGTTTATTAGTGTGGCTGGMGTCTTTATTTCTTTTGATACTTCATATGTTTTTGTGGTGGTGGGCTGGGGGGGGACACCTCTCTGTCTTGTGGGAAGTTGATTCAAAGAGAGGGAAAACGAGGAAAGCGTGCTCGTTCAGTCCCGTGCAAGCAGCAGCTCTCGCAGTGCTCCAAAACAGCCCTCACTCTGCTCCCTGGTGATAGAAGCAGTGCTAGGTTTATCAAATTAGAGCTAGGGACGGCTCTTCAAAGGGATCCTTGCAGCTCGTCACAGTCCCACCACTATCAGTCATACTTTATGAACGTTTCGTAGCTGTTCTGCCAGATGTGCCTGCCCTTTGTTTTCTGCATGAGCCGGAGCTCTTCCATTGCAGAGCCATCCCACGCAGAGGAAGCGTGCAGAGGAGATGGGCTTTTGGAAAGGGAAACCAGGCATTTTGGAAATGGCACAGCCCTCAGGCACTGCTTGGCTGTCTCAGCCTCCTTTATTTAGCTGTATCTGCTCTTTACAAGCTATACATTTCACTAAGGTGTAGACAGAAGTTATGAAAGACAGTTGTTGCTGGGATTTGTGGAGGCTCGCAGGTAGTAAAGTTTTGGATAGCTGACAGCAAGTGATGTTCTAGTTCAAAATCACATAGAAACAACTGTGGTTGTTACGGGGATATAAAATATCAAGTACCTGTGAAGCTGATGGAAAGATTCCCATTGATATCTTGGGGGCAAAAGTTAAGTGGGGATTTATGTTTTCTGGTAACATTTCCAGGCTGGAAGGATCCTCACAGGTAATCAATTCTGTGTTCATTTGAAACGCCAGTGGTGGAATCCAGGCCACTTGCCTATGGCGTGTAGGGGACTAGTCCTCCTAAGGTGGATGAATAAGTCCTCTGTAAAGTCAACGAAGACAGTTAACACTCTTAGGAGGGCAGGCTCTCATACAGCAGGCTTCAAACATACCTTCCTCTCTCCACAGAAGACATGTATAGGCACTGATTCACTGGGCACCTAACGTATGAGGTTGCTAAGATGAGCAGAACCTGCCTCACCCCATATTCATTCCATTCCCCCTGGTTTGGGCTACTGAAATCCGTACGGCTTCAGCTAAGTTTTGTCAGCACAACATGGAAGTGACTCTGATGAAGCCTAGAAAAGTGTTTTGGGAGTTAAAAATTGGAGAGAATTGAGCCATGACTAAAAGTTTTTAGGAAACAATCTGACTCTGAAAGAAGAATTATGCCTGTGCCTTTCTAAGCTTCTGGATCTCTTGTTTCTGTGAATTTGTACCGGTTTGCTGAAAGACAGAAGAAGAATGTAAATGGAAGTATATGCTGGAAGAGGCATAAGGAGTATATAGTGCAGGAGAGGACATGTTTTTTTCATGTATTTAATAGTCTTCAATGGATATCRGTAAAGAGGAGTGGAGAACCTGCCCTTTGCTTTGCATTACCAGGGCTGTATATAGATGACATCCTGTCATCACAGATTGCTCCCATTTTAAAGCCAATGCTGTCTCAAGGTGGAAGCCCATAAGACCCATGGTCCCAGCCTCTGTGGGAAAGGCAGGAAAAATAATTGGTTTTAGGCAACAGTGAATCCTACCACACCTCATGATGACATACTGTAAATGAATGAGTTTAGAGGTAGCCCAGTTCTTATCAGTCACTGGCTTTTGAGTCATATCTAAATACAGTTTCTTAGATTAGCCACAGAGGAATCTCACCTGTAATTTTCTACCTTAATGTGTCTGGTTTTCATTAATACAGAGGGAAGAGATCTGGAAATAAAATGATAACTAGAAATGCAGTCTGTCATGAACAGCAAATTTTACCTGATGCAGATTCATGTCTCTATGGATTCAGGCAGTGGCAAAATGACCCGTTCCTAGAAATTTATCATCAGCAAGTAGAAAGATGACAAAATCAACAAGCTTATCGAGATTTATCACTGCTTAAGGGTGCAGAATTTGCAGGAACTGCAGGGAGAAGAATTGTTGGTTTGATGCTGTTGACTCGCTTCCCTTTCAATGGCTAGAGAGAAGTCATCTCACAAGGATACATATTTTTTGTATTATATGTAATGTATTTCAGGCACAGTCCAACCAGTGGGTTAAAGAGCTGTTGGAAAGGATTGCTCTACTTTCCTTGGTCTTCATGACTACTCAGTGTCAGACTTTTTCTTTCCCTGGGGACTCTTAGTACTAATTAAATGCCTGTAAGATCAACAGAAATGACTTCCTTGCCTTTGAGTATACACAAACACAGAGGGTCAAATTCTGACATGTGCTGACTGCATGTAGAAGTCATGGGAAGTTTTGGGCACCTAACTGGCACTTAGCAGTTCCCAGGGTTTGGCTCAGTGGAGATGGATGTGGTAGCCCCCAAGAAGCACACCCAGCCTGACCTTTGGCTGGCCTAAGAAGTATGATGGCCAGATGATAATATTATGTTCTACCCTGCCATCACACRAGCATGGAGTTTGGTGGAAGTGTTACTTAGAGACTGTAGGAATGAGAATTTGGGGGCTCAGTTTAGGCCTTTGGGGTAAAATGCAGAGAATTCAGAAAATGAAAAATATTCGTGGAAAATCTGARCTGTAAAAGCCCTAGTTCTAACTGGATTTCTTACTCAGGGACACATAAAGACCCCTCCAGYCTTCTGTTCTTCTTAGCCTAAGACTTATAAACAAGATGACCAAAGCCAAAGACTCATGAAGTATACTTTCAATGTGGTTTAGCTTCTTGCTTTGTGAAAGGCTACTAGTGGATACCAATAGGCCAGACTGGTGTCACATGCTGCCTTAGGATGGATTGTGCCCCTGGGTCCCCAAACACCCAGGATCTCCTGAAAAGGAAATGTGGCTCTGTGGAGATACTGAAGAGGGGAATTTCACCTCGTGGTTCTGGAGTAGTATGAAAGAGTGGGTTAGGGCTGGGCCTGTGGTGGGTCCCCTGACCGAAGTATGGTATAAGCAGCAGTCAGAGTGCACAGCTGATGTTGGAAAAGACATYGTGTGATGACCACGAGCCCTGAGGACCCATCTGCTTTTGGATTGAAGTTTACTCTTGCACCCCAACTGAGACTGCAAGATCCTTCACTCAGTACGTGTGTGTGTGTGTACACAGTTTTCAGCCTCAAGTGAGACCGAGTATAGCTAATACTAAAGCATGAACGCACACACATGTGGACATGCACGCACACCTAGAGGGAAGCCCAGTTATCCGGGCCAGCGAGCTCCGAGCACAGTAACTCCATGTTCCCGAGTGGCTCAGGTTTGTCAGCTAAAGCACAAACCATGTTTTCACCTCTCAGTAAAACACTGCTTGTCAGTCTCAACATTTGCTTTGGTGTCTGAACCGCCGTAAGCAACGTTAGGGGCTTGACTAGCATCCAGGCTCCATTTGCTGCAAGAAGTGACGTGTTTTGCTGGCGGCCACGGTGGGAGTGGGGAGACTTCCTTGCCAGTGCGAACAGCTGCAGCTTCTATACCATAGCTTAATGTGTCCGGCTCGCCTCCGCCCGGCTCCCGAGCAACATATCATATCTGTATGGGCTCCATTCTTCCCACGGAGCAAGAAGGTAAACACCATGCGGCCCCTGCAGTTTCAATACTAAACAACTCTTTCCGCGGCCAAGCGCTGCCAAGAGGGAATTGGAGGCCTATGGGCTGTGTGAAAGGCTCCATGGTGCTCCTGGCCGCTCAGCACAAAGCCACTTATCAGGGCCAGGAGGTGGGAAGGGGGCGAATTACTGTACAAACAGTCATTCAAGATTAATTGCTTTTCATCTCTTGAGCAGGAGTTGGCCTTTCAGCCCCGGGATACAATGAGGGCCTGTTTTGATTATGTCTTTGCAGGGGCCTCGTACAGCCTCGTACAGGGTGTTTGTCGGAGGCAGGCTGAAATCTTCGGGAGAAATGAATCAGGCTATGAAACACACTGTCCTCGGGGCGCTGGRAACTGTTACGATGCTAATAGCCGTGATTACTGCGTGTTTACAGCCGCAAATGGGGTGTTTGTGTCATATCGTTTCTCCTTTCCCCAGGTTTTGTACTGCGACGCCAGTTTTGCTCCCACCTCCTGCTGTCATTTTCTGTTGCGTCCTGATCTTGCTAATAAATCCCAAATACTTGATAGGGCGACCTGTGTGTCTAGCGTTCTGGTCTTGCCAGCTCTGATACCTTTCTTATGAATCATCCAACATTTGATGTTTTCGTTAAAGCTTCAATGACTGGAGGCAAATACTTAATTGAAAATCTTAACATTAATTGAAAAGATACCTAGGCTGCCTGAGGAATCTGACCTCAAAGTGCCTGAAGACTTAAAACAAAAAAAGCAAATACCTTCCAAAGTTAGAAAAATCCCCACATTTATTCTCTTTAACTACTCCCAYGAGCATTTTGGGCCTGACTTATTATTTTGGACTACTTGATGTCAACAATCCTGTACTGTAACATCAGTAAAACACAAATCATTGGATTGCATTATAATAACGATGACTCTGGACTCCRAGACTAGAAGAACCAGAGGGGTCATCAAGTCTAGGGCTGTGCTCTTGCAGGCAGCTGAATCGTAGCCGTATCATAACTGTTGGAGTGCATCTACTTCACACCAATTCTGTTCCCACCAGCCAGAAAATTTAAGACTCTTCTGGAAATACCAGTTGCCTAGCTTGTCTAACCTGCAGTCCTACCCCTTGGGCAGTGTYTTCCCCAGTGTTGAAGCAGAAGTGCCAGTCATCATCTTGAGGGATGTCAGCAGAGTCCTCTCTCTACCCAACACTCCCCCCAACCTCTCTGTAGAGGAAAGGGTCAGCTCAGAACCTGACAGTCTCCCCAGTCTGCTGCTGCATATGACACCAATGATCTATGGCAAAGAACAGGGAATAGCGTCCTTTACTCATCTGCATGGACTGAACTAGTATTTCACCCTGCCGAAAGTAGTGTCAAATGTCTCATATTCCTGACATACTTCTAAGGCACTTAATGACTAAGTCCAGCTGCCTGAAGAAGAATCAACAGGTAATGAAACAATCTAAGGTTGTTTCTGACATGAAGTATTTTTGTTGCTTTTGAAGTGATTGCAGGTTCTAAATCTATTATTCTGTTTTGCCCACTCCTCTCCAGAAWTTGCACTGCAAGGGGAAATAAAGCACATTAGTAACTTGATTCAAAGTGTATCCTAGTGAGCTGTCAGCATAAACCCACACCGACTTGTGGCTGAGGTCAGTCCATACTGACCAAAGAGGCAAATATAGACCAAGAGAAAAACAAGATAAATATTCCCGTTATGGGACAGTACATCTTTATACTGGCTAGAAATCTCAGATCAGTTCTTCTTATGCTCTCTGTAGAGAAAAAATGAAAAACAATAAAGTGAAACAAGCACATTTTTAAAGAAAGGAAAAATATGCTTTTTAAGGGAACATAGTAATTTTTCTTATTTCAAAACCACTTGCCTCATTGATTTTTGATCCAAACCACATAAACTTCACATAAAAATACAGCTTGTCCCTATAGGGCATTTAAAAATATACACTCCTTAACTCCTTTTCTTTGTCAATATAGCATGTGTCAGTGAGGAAGAAAAAACCCAGAAATAATAAAAATGATGAAATGGGTAAATTGTGTTTGTCAGCCCAGGTACAAAGAACCAAGGTGCCTTTGATCTCTTCTGCACTTTCTACAGGTTTGGGCAAGCCACCAAACCTTTCTGCAGCTCAGTTTGCCTGGCTATGAGGCTGAGACTTAATGCCAGGCCCCTGAAAAGCACTAATGGACCTTGGTGGCCCTGCCTAGTCTTGTCTTTCCCCCCACCCCCATCCATGCGGGAGCCCATTTTGTTTCAGCTCAGGGCCCAGCTCCTGATCCAGTGATGCCAGGGTGGTGCCTGGCTGTAGCCCTGCCCGTGGACCAATGCTGCAGACTCGTCTGTAGCCTCATCTCCACCCTGTCTCCTTTGCTCCTGATGGGAGCCCTCGGACGGGTTATCTCTGGACAACCCATGCTGGGCCCCGACACTTACTGGCTTTACAAGGATGTTATTCTTTATGCATTGCTCCTGTATGCTCCTGTAAATCTTATGCACATAACAAGGTTTACAAAAGGGACTAATCCTGAGGGTCTTGGTGAGGAGCGACTGAAAAACAATCTCTACTTTTCTTCAAATGCAAAATGGTCACCTGTGAGAGCAGATTATCTGCATTAGTCCAGGATGTGCTGTGGGGTCCCATAGCTGGGGATGAACTGAGGTCTCAAGCAGATGACAGGGAAGTTAATGGCATCTTTGTCCTTGGTTTCAGTGAGGCCTGAGCTTTCATTTGCTCTGCTCCTGCTAAGGGTCATTATAGGAAGTGTGTTATTAAAATTATGCTGATATGCCTGTGTTTTCTAGCTTGGAGGCCACAGCATGCGAGTGAGAACAGAACCACAAAAGTTCAGGATGGGAAAGACATGGCACACTGATGTTTTCTGTCATACTGATCTCAGCCTCATGCAGTTAGATCTCTTTAGCTTATTTTGGGGAATCTAAATGCAGAATATTTTATGCAGGCCTTGACCCAGATCCAGCTGAGGTCAAAGAAAGAATTCTTCATCYGTAACAAGCTTTAAATAGGGCTTATCAGAAACTTTGCATATCCTCATTTCAGTTAATGTTGCTGCATCACTCTGAAATCCTAAATAATTACACTAGCAACACCTCAGTATCTTTTAGTATATGTTGTCTCATCCTTTACTTRCCTCGCTTGATCTTTGCACCCTAAATTGTGGTCATCGGTGCACACATCGTTGTTCCTCTCTGTTTCCTGTGTTGCTGGATGTAAAACTGAATGCACTCCTGATGCAGATATGCTAGTTGAGTAGAGGGGAGCATGACAGCCTCTTTGCTTCACAAAGATTCACTTTTGTACATGCAGCCAGGAATCCTTTGGGTTCTTTTTTGTGGCCAGTTGGTCTGGAGTATTGTATTCAATTAAAACAATCTTATAGGAGGAAAAAAGAGCTCATTGTGCCTGAACACTACAAAACATTCAGAGGAGTTTCTTCTCAGCAATCCTTGTGGAGTGTTGTAGGGGAGTCAGATCCTGTCCTGGAGAAGGCAGATGGGCTAGATGACCCCTCCAAGTCCCTTTGAGCCCCATTTCGTATGGATGCTAGAGTCCATCAACCTCAGGGTCATCTTTGATCTCCAACTTGCTTTTGTTTTCAATTTTCTTTACATCATAAAACTTTGCAGCACCCAACAGGCTGCTGACCTTGCTGTTTCGGGAGCACACCAAGTCATTTGTTTAGGCCTTATACTTATACCAGATGGTAATACTTGAAATTCATTTATCACAGTCATTTTGGATGGACCAAAATTGCAAGAATGTGACAACTTCTTGGGAAGCCTGGCTGATGATTTTTAGTACTCCCATCCTTGGCACTCCTGCRTTGAAATTTCTCTGAACTGACTTCCAAAGAAGTAAGTAATTTTCACTCTTAGATCTATGCTGTAAAATTTTTCTTATGAATATTATGGGATAACGGCTTAACTCTCTACTTCTTGCTGACTCCATATAGAGGTGCACAGGATATATAGGTATTCATCTTGCACTGGCTGAAGGAAGTTAYTTGTGTCCAGGCTCATTCTGCCTTTGAAAATCTGCCTTTAAATTACCAGAATCTCACAACATGCTGCTTCTCATAACTTTCCTGTATGTTCCTAAAATACAAATCCAAAATGGGTTTTGGATTAACTGTTTCCTCTTGTGCTATCTTAAATCATGATAAAAAGATGAAGTTAGGGTGAAGAGAATGTTTTAGAATTGAGATTGTTTATTTGCTTTTCCTTGTGATAAAAGCTTGATCCAAAACTCATTAGAGACAATAAGAAAAAACTCCTACATTTTTGGTGGGTGAGAGCCCAACAAATCATGTCCAGAGGCTCTGTGTAGAATCGTACCTTACTGCTGACTCACTTGGGCTCCTTCCTCATGCTTTGGTGAAATGCCCAGAGATGCTTATCAATACTATAAAAAACTACTGAGTGCTGCCTCCTGTAACGTTGCTGCCAATCAAGTCAACGACAGCTGGGGTACATCCAGTGGAAGTATTTACGAGGGAGCACACCTGGCGCTGAGTAGGTGTGCTTGTTCAAATGATGCCGTGAAAGCTCGTTTTGACCAGGAGCCAAATGCATCACAGATCGACTTGACTTGCTGCAGCACCAAGACATTCGTTTTCGGCTCACCGCCTGCCGCAGGGCAGCCGTATCGTGCCAAGTTACGTGGGTTGTGTTCCGAGGCTGACGCAGCAGGCACAGAGAGATGTGCTTATTTCTCTGTTTCTTTAAGGCTGAGCTTCCTTGGCTTTTGCAAACACTAGATGCCTCCTCAAGAACAGGGAGCAGGAGGAAGGTGGGGATTAGACAGAAAGCRGTAAGAAAAAAATATTGGCTTGAATTTTCATTTTGGCATCTGGCTGGAGATCTCCGCATCTTCCTCTGCTCCTCCACTGTGGCCTAGGTGAACTAAGATGTTGTCTTTGAATGAAACTGATGGATGAAGATGGTGGCAACTCCATTGTTGCTTGCATTGTTCCTTTCAGAACATGGTCTTGCACTGGGAAAGTATTTCTTCATAAATAAGTCGGCAAAATCTTCTGATTCATGACATTATTTCTTCAGAGGCTCCATCCTGTTCTTCCCCACCTGAAAGGCTCCTCTGTTAAAGATGGAGCAGAAGAGTAGGTCTTTCTTAGGGTCCAGTCCTGAAGAGGTATCAGTGGAGCGGTAGCTATAGAAGTGGGGGACTTTATCTTGGGGGAAGTGCGTGTATTTGCCATTTTAGAGGCCTCAGCTAGGGTGGAATATGATCCAGTATGTACTGGTGTAAACCTTCGTATAGAGCTATGATGGCTCAAAGGCCCTCTGGGGGAGGCAGTATGTCAGAACTGCTCCAGACTCACCTTCAGACCATTTGTGTTGCCTTATTTAGTCTGTGGGACTCCTTCCATCGACTGAGGGATTCCATGTCTGGTAACCCAAAACTGGTGACCTGGACTGCTCAGGTTGTCTGAGCTTGTTCTTGACCTTGCAGACTACAGCTGCCTAAAGATAGCAACTGATAGCACATTGCTCAAACACAGCAGAAGGTGACTGTAGGGGCACACATCCCGTTTTTGTGTTGAGATTGTGTATGAACAGTAGGAAAATTTTGCCCAGTGATGAACTCTGAGTTCCTCTCTCAGCGAGACATTAGGTCACTGCAAACACCACATTTAGGATTGCTTAATGGCTTACTTTGTGGAGGGAACTAACAAACAATGGAAAGAATTCAAAGGAGGGAAATATTTGGTGCTGTAAACTCTTGGTCTGCTTATGCAGGTTGCATGTAGTGCTGGGTACCAAGTACATTTAAATCTTCATTAAGTGTGAGAACAGAGACAGACCTAGAAGTAATTATTATTTATACAGAATCAGGTTGGAGATCCAGAAAAATGGTTTTTAGCTRGTGTAAACTGGCTCGTGATGTTATATGAAGTCAGTGAAACTGCTTTGATTTACGGTGGTAAGACATATAGCAGATAAGTGTTCATAGTGAACAAATCATTGGAATATATCTGTTGTAACTAACTGCTTTGAAAAAAATTAATGAGGAGCCTGTAAGAAAGATGCAGCATTTTAATTCCCAACTGGAGAAGTGTAAGCGTTAAATCCCGGGACTGACACTGCAAATAGCGTAGAAAACAGCAGTCACTCAGGTCAAGGAGAACAAATAACCTTGTCTGGAAATTGTCTTGATGCCACTCATCTCAGTAGGAAATGCCACAAAAGCGATGATGAAACAGAGCAGATTGCAACTTCTCCCTGGGAGGTGAGGAGCCCATGGGAACAGGCTTCGACAACTTTACTAAAAACAATGGTACAACTTGTTTTTCTTATAACGAATAATATATTACCCTGAAATTAACCTGCATATCCACYGCGGCCAGGTGGCTCACTGTAAGATTGAGATGGCATGGAACTGCAATGGAAAAAATTCTCTAAACACAGGCATTCAGCATGGATAATAGACTATATCGCAAGACTTCCAGCAGCTTTCCTGACAGCTTGTAGGTTTTCCTCAGCAGACACCATAGTAATTTCATAGTTTACTGTCTGATCATTCTTCACCATTATCACATGTATTCCTTTCCAAGTTACGTGATGCTTCCTGTTTACAAAAATGGGAAATCATTAGAACAGAAAAAGCAAGTTACAACAACTCATTTACTACTGTTGTTTTTTTCTCTCTCCTCRATAAATACCCTGAAATCAGAAGAAAGATTGGTGAGAGGACACGTTATATCTATGCAACACAGAAAAGGATGTACTCCACTTGCCTCGCTTGCTAACATTGGACTATGTTGTCGTTTTCCCATACAGAGACATATTTTGCTTTACCCAGTGCCCTTACTGGTTGTAAATGCAAGTATCTCCCCTGTATTTTTCTGATTAGTGTGAAACTCAATTCAATCCATGTATTACTTGCTTTTCTTTCTGAAGAATGTCTGCAACTTCCAGAAATTTGCAGTAGATTCATTAGTGTGACTACCTGATTTTGCAAAGGGGTGCTAGACACGTGTCCATGACATTGTAYGTTCTTCACAAAACCATCTAGGGTCCTGAATAAATTTTTTTGCCCCTGCTCCTTTCAATGTGYTGCACTAATTGGGCAGTTTGTGGCTGCTTGGCCTCTTTCTACAAGGCAGAAGCTGAACTGGGACAGTGCTGGTTCGAACTGACGCAGGAAGGTCTGCAGGCAGAGCTGGGATGGCTTCAGGAGCTCCGGCTGCACCTGCCAGYCCCGCAGCGCTGTACTGGGCTGCAGAGTTTGTGTGAGCATCTTTTCCCAGTGAGGACTGTGATCTGGGACTTGAAGTGGGGAGATAACRCAACAGATTCAGTTGCCATTATTAAATTCACCATTTAAATGTTGACTGAGCCTAAAAAAAGAAAAAGCATGATATTAAAATTAAGAAAAAAGGCCACAGGATAAACAAACTCTGAACTACGGGGTAATGTGAGCTGCCCTGCACCTCACTGAACYGCTTCACGACAAGGGTGCCAGGGATTAGGCACTGGACATACCATATAAATTGCTTATTGTAATTAGGCAGGGAAGATGTTAAACGTGGGATGCACTTTCCATGGGTCCTATCTTATCCGTTGCTGCTGCAAAGTACTGGGGTGAAAGGCTCACATCCTCTCAGCCTAGACTTGGAGGTGTTAGAGGAGGAAGATCGAACCTGCGTAAGCACTGAGAGCCCTCACCTCCGGGGCGCCAGCCGCGCTCGCCTGGCTCTCCCGCTTGTCCCAGGCTCCCAGATGAACCAAGCCGTCAGGAGAAACCRTCTGAGAAAGGGCCTTTTGTCGGCACTTTAAGGCATTTCAACAAAAGCGCTCGAGAGGGAAAGCCGCCAGGGCTGTTTCCAAAGGCGGCTTGGCAGCACCGTCCCTGCAGCTTTGCCATCCAGCGCCGGCAGCTCCAGCCGCCTTCCTGTGCCACCCCGACGGCTTAAAGCACGGGTCTTGGGCAAGGTCGTCTCAGCTCTGCGGTGGCAAAATATTTTCCATGGGATAAAAAAAAAAAAAAAGAAAAAAAAGAAAAGCCCGTATTCTACAGACAGTTATCTCTTCCAGCAGGCTTTCCCACCCACTTCGGAGCCCCAGGCAGCTGGGCGAGGAAGAGGAGCGCTCAGCACGCGGAGCCAGCCCCAGCTGGTGTATGGGGACGAGAAGTGAGCACGCATCAGGCCTCGGCTCTGCGTGCCCTTGGATTTTCTCAGCAGAGGCTTGGACCCTCCCAGGGCTGGAGCTGCGTGCTCCACGGTACTTTGTTCGCAGTCAAAAGCCCTTTGTGGCTGAGTTCTGGCCTGTGCCGGGACGCCCAGCCGTTGTCTGCGCTCCGGGACTCCCGTTATTTTGAGGACCCTTTGTGCAACTTCCTGGTGAATGCAATGGAGTTCCAACCGGYGGCTGGAGAATGCAAGGCAAAGAGAGACCCCTTCGCTCCTTCCTTCCCCAGATCCTCTGGGAGATGTGGGGACATTGCATCGCCTGCCTGTGGGGGGGCCAGAGGGTCTCTCTGAACATCAGCTGGTGCTACTATTTGCAGAAGTAAAATGCCTCACCGTGCCGACACACTTTAAACTGGCCCCCGTCTGCTGTGTCCTCCCCAGGATTGGTGCTCAGGGGCACTGCTGGCTGGCCTCCACTTGCTGGCAGATCCCTGTACTTTTGCAGCCAGATGGTTGGCATTATAATAAAAGAAAACGAGGAAATGCAGTTCTTCTGGTGTGAAACTGGAAGGAAAACCTGGGTGAAATGAGGCACTCTTACAAAGGGGCCTGAAGGCAATGGAAACTGGGGCATTTCTGTGGACTGGGACTCAAAGAATTTACAGGGTCACACTCGCAAAGCAGTGCTTGGGGCTCCAGGTGTGGCCAAGGACTGGACTTTCTTCCTCCACCCATGTGTTATGAGAAGAGGTGTACAGCAAAGGTTGTCACCCGCTCTTCCTTGGATTCAGGAGGCATCCTATAGGGATCTRACATCCTTCTGTTGGGACCTTTCTTGGCACACGGGTGGCAGGATAGGGCCTTTACAAACAGTCTTGCTTGTGAGACTGCAGCAATGACAAAACATTTGACAAGAAAATTGCATGCTTTAGCAAGAGCAAAAGCGGATTATTTTGTGCTGCTGAAGCAATCTCTCCTGGCAGAGCATGTCAGCTATCTACGACTGATAGATGTTGGCAATTAGCAGTGTTCGCAGAAGGGCAATATTTCCTAAATCTTTACTTGTATAACCTTTATACAGGGAGCAGGAGTGCTGGGAGCCAAGACTGCATTTTCATGCTAGAGTCAGCCCTTCCTCTTGCATATCACTCTAGGAGGAAAATATATACATTGTCCAAGGGAACGTGACTCAGAGCCTGTGGGAACACATAACTCCTCCTTCCTTTTGGATGGGCTAGCACTGCTGTTGCTGATTACAGTGAACAGCATCTTCCGGATGGTGCTACTACAAGTGCAACAGACCTGTCAAGTTTCACGCAGTGTGAATGAGCATGGGCCTGTCTCAGCTGCCTGAAAGTTGTACATATGGTCCAAGTTATTTGTTCAGGATCCCTCTAAAGGTGGTGGGAAGATACAGGCAGAGTGAGAAAGAGAAAGGAGACCAGGCCTAAGAGACACCGCTATTCCAGGCAGGATATCCTCTAGCATCTCAGAGGGGACAGAGTCTTGATGGATGAGTGGCTTATTCCAGCCCTTAGCTCATGGTAGATGCCTACATGTAGACCTTCAGGTGTCTAATGTATTCGCTGAATCCCACTCTTAGCAAATGACCTCCCTCCAAAGTCAACTGAGGAAGCAGTTCAGGTGCCTACAGAAGACRTACCCTCCTGCCAGAGACTCTAACTTTTATATAGCTCCTGTTAGGTGAGATGAGTCCTAGAGCAGCAGCCGGAGATGGACCCTGCTCCTGCTCTCCATAGCCTGGGGCTATCTCCCACAGGTTTGTAGCACAGGGCTGTAGCTCCCTATCATCTCTGCCCACATCCTCCTCCAGTGGGATGCCACCAGCATGTGGAGCCCCGTACCTGTTGGCTACACAGAGTGAGGAGGTTGAGGGAGAGAGGAGAGAGGGAAAGCTCATGAGGAGAAACTCCACCTCATGCCACMAACAGGATTTCGTGGGCCCCTACCTCCAAGCTGGGTCTGTAGCCGCTTCCCTCTGCCGCTCATTCCTGCATAGGAGTGTTTTATTGCAGAGACAAAACTACTGGAAGGACAGGGTGATGTCAGAAAATGCATTGCTGCAAGAAATTCTTCAGAAAATCCTAAATATAACAGATCTGAGGGACRTAACCCTTTTCCTGCTGGTTTGCAGGTCACCCGATTCCAGGCACTGGGCTGTTAGAGATGTAGGTATGGTACCCAATTTTCTTCCTTCTTCTCAGAGAAAAGCAAAATGTTGCCAAGAAATCTGTGTACCACGAACCTTGAGAAGTCACACAGGTCCCCGCATGAGTTGGCATAGCATGGGACTCAGAGACCTTGAGAGAAATGCCCCTTTTCAGACCCTRTGGAGGAATTCTACTCTGAACTTTGATTTTTGCCCTAAGTTTCTACTTGATTATTTTATGTTGTCTAATTCTGTGTTCCTATGCTCTATGTCCTTCTCCTCCTAACCAGCCTGAGCTCAGAGACTATCTCATATCTGGGATTTCTTGTACTCACTGCAAGGCTGATGGGACCAAATCCACCTCACTATTCTCTGTTTGGAGGAGCAGCAGGTAGAGAAGAGATGGAAATGGGAAGATAGTACCCATAGTTATGGGACATTTCTAATGTGGGAAGAAAAAGCAGTCTTTGTGAACTTAGGCAGATTTAAATGTCCAAATAAATGCCTTTTTAACTTCAAAGTAGAAGCAACATTTTCTTTTAAGAGCAATAATATTTTTCCTAATCCCTTTTTTGATCCTTATTTTACCCACTAACAGAATGAAAAAAATTTTTTTTTCCACAAAGCTGTGACTGAAACACCCACAGAAAAGAGTGAATTTCATTCAAAATTTCCATGAGAGTCTTCTAATTGTTTGACAAAACCCTTTGTAATGAAAAATGCTATTTCAAATGGATTGAAAACCAACATGTTTGCTTTGTTTGGAGTTATACTGGATCTAAATTAAAAGTGTTTCCATTTTTTTATGGAGTGGGGAAGAAAGGGGAAAAGCCAGAGGAATAAGGGAGGAACTAAAACCCAAACTGAAACTTTCTGTATTGTTAAATAGGATCTGCACCATAAAAAGCTTTGATGCATGTTAAAAGATTGTCTACGTAAAAACAGTATTAGGAGACTCCAAAACACCCTCTCTCTTAGTGGCACACTTYCCCCCACCCTGAAAATCATTCTAGGCAATGAGGTAAAATATCTGGAGTTAAATGAACTTATCTGAGAGAAAACAAACATATCTAGAGCTTAGTTAGAGTCAGTTTCAATCATTTAGCTGTACTGGCACATTTATAACTTGATTTGTAAAAATTTACAGGGGCAATCAGTATAGCCTTCCTTTAAATTTGGAAGGTGCCAAGCAAGTTGGAGTTTTTCCCCCTTTTTCTCTTCTTCAGCCTTGATCTCATCATCACTGTTTTGGAAGCTTTCAGCATCAGAAAAGCTAGCATTGCACAAACTGTGATGCTGATAGCCAGGGCTGTTTAGGAGCTTTCCAGTAGGTGGATTTTTGTCTATGGAAAATGTCATCGTGAGGGATGATCGTGTAACTGCTGGAAACAAGGCCARTGAATCTCATTTTAGGAATTGCTCTATATGCTGCATAGATCCAATTACAAGTTAGCAATTGTTTGTGGATTGCTACCGTGGTATATATAGCCTCTCATATCATAACGCAATAATCAAAATTATATGTGCTTAGCGCATCCCAGTGCAATTTCTTTACTCAGCAAATCTACACAAAGGGCTATTTTCCAGCTGGGCACTACATTTAGGTACCCTTAGGAAAATGGTTGCAAGAAATAAGCTTTTGACTCCAATTACGGCTCAGTCCATATCCCACAAAAAGCCTGGCTTTGCTTTCGAAGCTGTGGAGACGCCGAGGGAGGCGTTTCACATGAATTTGTCAGCGTGCACCTTGATCAGGCAATGGTTGCTGTGCGTGAACTGCCAGATTATTGGTGTGTGGGAAGAAGAAGGGGTTATTGCCAGCCAAAATACAGGTGCATAGAGCTGCTTTTGCAGCCTACGTATGACAGGCATCCAAGAAATGAAGGAAATACACTGTGGGCTGTAATTAGGCCCTGACGGCTGATACATCTTACCCTTAAGGAAACGGTTTTCTAAAGGTTCTTGTGTTTTATCAAACCATATTATCTCTTTAAGAGCAATCGCACTCAAGGTCACTGGGTAGCTGGTCCAGGCCAAGCACAATAAAATAAGCTGGGTTGCTAATTCGAAACACATTGCTCCAGCTCTCAAGCAGCGTTGGTGCACATGGCAGGACATCATACTTCCAAACCCGACACAGTCCCTCTGACCCAGCCAGAATAAACTGGGTTCCAGTCATACCTCAGAATAAACTTAAGTAAGCTTAATAAATATTATATTTAAACGTATGTGGCTCTGTGTGTAAACCACTGTAACCAAACTGAAGCAAACTGAAGCTTGTGTTACAAGCACTGTGGAAATATCAGCATTTGGCTCTTTTAATAGCCCACTGTTTGTACTACCAAGCAACAAGCGCCCCAAATAGGAAGCCATAGCAGGCTTTGCCTCCTTSTGACGCCTACTATCTAATGGAAACCAGATGCAAAGGCATATCTTGCATGCAGTGAGTCACCCAAGTAACAAAATGGTGATATGCACCAAAACGAGGACAACAGGGCAGTATGGGGGCCTGGTACTTCAAGGGACCAATGATCGCTTCTTTCGTCCTGGTAATTTAATTAGTCTGTTCTCTCGAGCTGTCAAATCTGACTTATATGAGAACAGGAGGAGACCAAAGTGCTCYCAGGGCATCATCTGAAGTCCACAGAAGCCCATGATGGGATATTTTTTGTCTTTGGAGTCCTTTTTTCCATTTCTACCAAAATCTTTTCGTCTGAAATTTCCCCACCTGATTATATTTCATGGTGACTTTAGTGCTAGCGCTCGGGTGAAGACATTATATTGAAAATGAACAAGAGCATATGCATATTTTAAAGAATCACTCAGATTCCTGAAGTTACTGCCTTTGATAAGGTGGTAACAGGGTTTTGGAGGGGGAGAAGTAAACTGTCTCATATGCCATTCTCATAATGAAACCAAAAGACCATAGTCTAGATGTAAACACTCAGCACTGGGTGAAAATGTATTTAAAATGTTTACTCAAAAATAATTAATAAAAAGGCTTGCAGTCAGATTGGAGGAGGTATGAGGTTCATGCTGAGCCAACAGAATAGGGATAGGCATTTTAAATGTTCAGAGAAAACCAAGTTTAGAGGGGCTTGGAAGCAAGTGTTACAATTTACTCTGGAGGACAATGTTAGAATTTAAAATCATCTTTACAAATTGGAGAGAAGCTTGAAAAATAAGGGAGCAACTCAAAAGGGACAAAACACTATTTAAACATTGATAATTATCTGAACAACTGTAGGAGYGATTGGTTAGACAGTAAAGGGTCTAGGGGTGTAGTGAGTCACACGCTGGTTGGAGTCAGCAATGTCAAGCTGTTACAAGAGGGACGTGGAGGTATATATGCCATAACTCGCCTTTGAAGAAATTCTTCCACTCTACTTAAAGTTGGAAAATTTCTCTTACAGTACGGTGGCCAGTTCTGGAAACTCTTCGAACATGCAAAAGGTTGCTAGAAAGGGGAAAGCTGTAGTCTGCTTTTTGTTCCCTATGTCYATGACGCATATAGCAAGATAATACAGGTTTAAACTGCAGGAAAAAAAGATGTAGAACTGATGATAGGGTAAGTCTCCGAACGCGAGAGATGAGGGAGCAGGGAAAGGGACAGAGTTCCCTGACATAATGAATTAAAAACAGACCTTTCCAAGTCTCTTCCATCCCTTTGGCACCATACATGTACATCCACCAATGTCCTGCCCGGATGTACACATAGGTACTGCTATAACAGCAGTAAAGTTACACCTGGTGCAGATATTTCCTAGCCAAAAGGCTAGATTTTAGGTGAGGCTTGATCTCAGCTGTTATTTTTATGATTTTGTTGCACCCTCTTTTTGATGAATAGTAACGGGATTTTTGTATTGAAGTATTTTACATACTGTATGTATTTTATGTATTAGTGTACATGTGTACATATATATTAATGTACATATGTATTTTACATAATATTAACAATGGCTAAGAGCTACTTTATAAACTACAGAAGACAGACGACTTAGAACTGCAAGGTTACATTGGTGCTTTTGAGGAACATTGATTTGATTTGTACTAATGTGAACACAAGGATCTGTACAAGTTGATTAAAGTAGCGAAAACACAGAGGAACTTGGAGCAAAGCGTCCTGTGATCTCATTCACGACTTTTCTTTGTTTTTCTGTGYTCTGTGTGAACTGTTTGCTTGTTCGCTGTTCTCACATATGTTTAGCTAGAAACGTGAATCCATTTGAACAGGTACAGTTACAGATGCTTATGGACTTGTGTATAAAATTTTGTACAAAGTTAGTTGTGCATGATTGTGAACACAAGCTCTGCAAGGGCTTGGAAACAAAAACAAATTACCACATTTACTACCTAGGTGCTGTGACAACCAGTTGCACATTCCTAGCAACAAACATGAAGTAAAACCTGCTTCGGTCACCAGATGAGATGCAACTTAATTTAGCAGCGGGCAAAAAGTGCAGACTTAGTCCGTTTCCTCAACTCTGTTGATGCACACAACCCAGGAGGCTGAAGAAACGTGGGACTCATGTGCTGAAGCCCTGTGTGTTGATTCACCCATCCCTTTTACACACACACGCATGCACACACACAMAGAGCTTGGATCCTCCCTCACCTCTGTGTGCACCAGCAGGACCACTGGCATCAGTGGTGGAAGGCCAACATATAGAGCAAGAAGAAAATTAAGGTTTTTCTTAAGCACTGACATGATTTATATGTGCAAATCCTATTGATTTCCAATGTATTTTAGAAAAATACAACTCAATACCTATACATGGACAGAAAATGGGCTAATTTAGAAGTTATTCAGAATGGGTAGCTGAGTGCCTTTTGCACCAACCACAGTATTCCCCTGACAACCTACATTATCTAGCTGAACTGAGTGGTGGGAGAAGTAAAACACAGAGAAGGAGATAAATAGGCTATATTTGAGCAGTGTATCCTTGATAAATTAGCTGTGCATACAGACTGCCTTTCATCTCCTTAGGAAGGAAGGACATTTCAGAGCTCTGTGATCTCCCAGCCAGAGAGACAGCTATCTCGGCAGCGCCAGAGGCAGCCAGTGCATTAGCCCCTTCGGCTATCAGTGCGTTTAAACAAAGGCATCTCACAATTAGCACTTTGCTATTTCCTCGCTATTGCCTGTAATTTGGGGATGTCAATACATTGCTTCAAAGTGGGTTCATGCCCTTCATGTTACTGTTCGTGACACACAGCTGTGGTTCGCAGTCAACAGTGCGTGAGGGACCAGTTTTTATGTGTTACTTGTGAGGTGCGGTCCCTAWTAGGAGAGATCCCTTTGAACCAAGGCAGAACTGATGCATAAACTGGAACCTCCGCTGTCACCTCAGACCTAWATTCCTTTAGACCTCTGCCCATGTGTGAGGAACTGAATTCTGGTCTAACTTTCATACAAAATGCCATTCTGAGAGAATGTAAATGCTCATAGTGAGATTTTGAGAAGTTTCTCTCTGTTCCCAAGGTAGACAGTGTAGACTTTCTGATTTGCTATCAAGGCTACAGGAGCTGAGATTAGTGTAGTGAAAACCTCGGAAGCGTAAGATCAAGTAGATGGATCACTCATGACGCCAGCTGATTGTACAAGAGTCCCATCGTCTTGAACAACTCAGAAGTCAAGTGATTATTATGCTATTTCTTCAGGCTTCAGATCAGAATCAGAAGGTAAGTTTCTGAGTAGTCTACAAGGCCTTGCATCCAGGCACACTGCAGTGGGCCCTCTCAAAACAAAGCAGGGTTTCCTCCTAGTTTAATTCTTCTGCAGCAAAACCTTGTGCTCGGATCCTGCAGCCCAGCTGAGACACGATGTTGGGCCCTCAGAGGTCAGGCAAAAGTGAGCTGAGGAGCTTTAAGATTCATTGTCAGCTGAAGACCTAATTCTCTTAGCAACAGACACACAACCTCAAATAGCAATGTTTGCTATTGCAGGAGAAAACTGTGGAAAAGAGGRGAGAGGAGAGGACAGGACAGGACAAGACAAAAAAAGCTAATTTTTTTCTACACAGCAGAATTCTGAAAAAAATTATTTGAGAAGAATCCTGCTGGAAAATTTCYGATGGTATTTTTATTAAATATAGATATTTCTCCATGGAAAACATTGGGGGGAGATTTCTGTAAAAGATATTCCTATCAGAAAATCATTTGCAATCTAGTCCCAGTGAGATCTAGTCCTAATTGGATCTTATTTAAGGATGTAATGATAAACAGRTTATAGAAAAAGCAAGTCAAGCCCCCATGGAATCTGTGAAATTTTATGCAAAATGTTAAATGTTTATTATTATTTTTTTTAAACAGCAATTAAACCTTCCGAGTAAAAAGGGAAATGTGCTATTAGCCTTTTTCATTAACCTCTGGAATGTCCTTCACTGATTTTTTTTTTCTTGTTCCAGCTAACAGCATCTCAAAGAATGAAAGCAGTCTTGATTCACAACATGTACTTCCCCAGTTTTCCCTTGAGTGCCTTGGCACCATCTAGCAATTAGATGCTGCTTGGTTAATTGGTCTACTTTAAACTCTGAAGAACTTGAATTAAGCTTCATGAACTTGACTTGYAAGGACAAGGACTCTTAAAGGAGCAACAGCAGAGGAGGAACAGCGCTGATAACTGCTTGAACAGTCCCKACACCCATAGTAACATACTCTGTGTTTCTTAATGCCAAGGAAGAGTTTGCAAAGTTGCAGAGATGATGGCCTTTGCTGTGCTTGCAATACAGTTTACGTGCTGAAGGACATTTCTACATTGCTAACCTCACTTCCCTCAGGGTTTACTATGTCTTGTCTGAACTGGCTCCCCCATTTCTTAAGGTCCAGTGTCAGTAGAAAATGGCTCTTTTTCATTTCCTTAATCTATACTGTTTTATACTGTTTTATACTGTTTTAAACTATTACATCTGGAAAGAAACACAGACAAAAAGAGTCACCGTTACAGGTTTATACTGTCATGTCCTCTCTTTGACCCCAGTAAGTGTGGAGTTAGAAAGTATGCTTTTGCTGTTGGTCACTGAGAGAGGTAAAAATAATCACAGATTTTACGTATTGTGCACAGCTAGGAGATTGCTAGAAGAAGATTRCTGTCTGCTGGCTATTCTTGGCTGACCTTATCACCAAAGGTGTAAAATAGTTATATGCTGACTTCTACTTAAGGGAATATCCAGGTGAACATCTACTTACTTTCCTAAAGAAGAAAAGCCTACTGTTTAAAATAGGAATTGTCTTGAGCATCTTACCTGAGAAATTAAGACCAAATGCCCAAGGTAACTGGTTGCTCTACCATATCCATTGCTTATGATGGGTAAATTTTTCTAGAACAGAAGATAACCATCCCTCTGCTCCTCCCATCATTGTGCACMGTCCCGACAGTGCAAGGATGCAGTGACACCACTCCATCAAAGAATCAGTGTTATTCCTAATATCAAGCACTTAACTTCTCCCATTTGGTTCTATTCATGAGCTAAAATTTAGGTTTCCCTTACTTGGCTTGATGTCCTTTGAAGCTTTAACTTTTCCGCTGTTACCACTCAACTTCTCCTCTGTCTCTTTCTCTGCCACTGTGCTTTGCACTCTTTTGGGCCCTAAGCCCTGAATCATCACTGGGGAGAAGCTGCTCTGAATGGTCCAGCATAAAGTGTGAAGCTCTTTGGTGGTTGCTGTGGTTTCTGCTCTCTGTTTTGCAGGGCTCAGCTCTTTCCTGGTAAATGACACACACATCTTTTTAGTGTGGTTTTGTAGGGAAGTGCGAGTTTTATCTGTTGATACCTGCTTGTCTGTTTAGCCCTTCCAGTAACTGTTAGCTTTTTTTCCCACCAAATTTGATAGAAGGAAGGAAGTCTCAGAGGTAATTACTCTTCTACAGATTTTGTGGAAAGCAGCATCTGGGAAGAAAAGAGAAACTCAAATTTACGTGTCCTATTGTGGGAAAGCAAGGGAGCTTTCCTCCAGCTGTTTGACAGGACCATCTAACCAAGCAGCTGATGTCTATGGCTGGCCAATCTGCATGTGGGTAGCTCCAGAGCTKCTTTAGCAGGGCCTGTCTCTTACCCTTTGGGCATGTTGGGGAGGGAATGAGACAGCAGAGGTGATTACAGGGAACACAGAACAATTTCTTTGACATGTATTTTTGCCATAAATCAGATTAGGATACAGGTTAGTGTGAAGAAAACTGAAATTAAAGGTTGGCTCTGTTGAAACCAGCAACAAATTCTTAACCTTAAATATTTGGGATACAATGAGTCAAAATAAGGAATTTCTAAGACAATTCTAATAACTGATACTCCCAACCCTTATCATAGGTAGTGCAGTGATCACATACCAGGCCATTTAAAATGGTCACCTGGTTACTGCTGTTTGCAAATGTGAACTCTGGGCCCTCAATTTTCTTTCTGACACTCTGTTGCCAACACAGGTCTGAATGCTTGTCTTCCTAAGCTCCTTTCTTTTGCCCCAAATCAGAYAGGAAGATGGCTCTCAGTTTGAGCCTGAAGGTGAGCTGGGTTCATTTGGTACTTGGAGCCTGGGTATTGGGTGAGTCAAGCACACTAGGGTCCCTCTGCTGCCGGATGACCTTGGTATGGGAACATTCATCTGCCTTGGCTACTTGTCTGAGRGTCTCATGGATCTCCATTTGGAGTTATCCACCATAGTCCCAGGACTATGAAGGTCACCCTGAGGTTATGCTGGATTCCTCACTTTTAGACGGATGAGATTAGGTAAACCTTGGCTGTGAAGCTCAAGACATTGTAGGAATGCTACTGCTTTCCACCTAAAACCTTGTGAAGGTGCCCGGAGCAAGACGAAGGCTCCTTGCTGGAGTATGGCATGACGTGGGCTTGTATGATGTGCAAGGAGGCAAAGTYGGGGCCCTGCTCTATGCCACCACAACTCGGAGTGGAGAAGGGGTGTCCTGCTCCACAGACGGATGCTATGAAGCTTGACTCATGCATAAAATACTTGAGGGATCTTCACATGCAGTGTTTTATAGTGGGAAGTAGAGAAGAACAATATTCATTTGACTTTTTGAGGTTCACCATCAGTATTTACAAAGCAGAAAGGTCAGAATCACTCTGTATTGCACGTAGGGAGAAGAACAAATTCGCTTGGTCTTGGAAATGTGAGTACTCAAATGTTTAAGAAGATTTTTTCAAATGAGCTTACTCTTTTCTAGCATTTAGAAACAACCATTAGCTATTAGCTGTCCCTTCAACTTTTAGTGCTTATGACCAAATACTTGAAGGTATTTCTGGAGTGCCCAGAACTATTTCAGTGAAAGTGGTAATTACAGAAACGAAACTGCTTCCAGCCAGCAATTTCCCACAAGATGAGAGCACCAGACAGCCCTTAGCCACAAGTAACAGAAATTTGAAAGAAAATAAAGGGTTCATTTAAAAAAGAAAAAGATCATAACTTTATAATAACATTATTATTCAAAGAAAAATACTTCCTTATGAATTTGAAAAACCACTTTAGGCTTCAGCTTTTTTTTCCATGCCCCAATTGCAATTAATTCCAAACCATGAAATAGATCATACAATAACATTAACTGGATGTGGGTGTTGTTGGTTCCCCAAAGGCTGTCATTTTGCCTGGTCTACTAACTGGTTTTCTGGATTGCACCCTGCAGACTCTGAAGGTGTATGAGAGAAGACAGCCTAAAATGCTGCATGCTAGCTTTTCTCCTCACTGAAAAAGAGGCWTGGGTGATTCATCAATACTTGTTATTCATATTTTCAAATGAGCAAAAGAAATTTTGGGCCATTTCTATTCATGGTTCCTTCCAAAAAATGTGCATATTTGTTTGAAATTAAAAAAAAAGTACAGAGTTGGCAGTGTTTTTGTGGGTACTATTTTTGAATAGTTCTACACATTATATCTATGGAAAATAGTATTGCTTATGTATGTGTAATAAAAAGTCACCCTTATGCTGAAAGCTGACCTAGAAGCTATATAACAGATACTTTCCAATTAAATCCAGTTTACCTTCTACGTAAGTACTGACAGATCTTTTACTATCTTTCTTTGCAGCAGTGAACGAGAAGAGGGAAATGACATCTTTGTTCCAAACAAAGTGAGTTTAAAGTTCAAAAACCATTTCATGGCCAATATTTTTAGTTTTCCACTGAACAGGGTTTGCATGTTTTTGAGAATGGCTGAGCAATGAGTGATGGGCTTATGAATTAAGGGTTGAAGAAGACGGTGTTTCTTGGTGGTATGACCTAGGTGGAAGAGCAAAAAACTAAGATCTAAGACCAAGCTAGTATTTAGCTCTAAAGTAAATGYCACCTCTGAAGACTGATATTACTATTTCACTTGATTAAGAAAATACAAAATAGCAGCCTTTTTCCTACTGTCTACTGCATATGAAGATTACAGTGCTATATGTGCTACAAGTTTTTGTTTTGCCCGTAGAAGCTGATAATCAGTGGAGCAGGAAGCAGGAAAGGACTCCATTACCAAGCTGTTGACAGAGAGCTGGCGCTGATTTATTCTGTCAATATGAAGTGGAAAAGCATCTCAAGGCATCCTTTCCAAATAGAGYCCCCAAAGCTTGTATAACAAAACACCAACAATTTTTGGCTTTATCGCACATTTCAGAACAGCTTTCCATCACTGCAGAGAATGCAGCAGAAGATTCAGTATGCCACATTTTATAATTAGGCACCAGTTCAGCCAGTCCTACGTGTAGTCTTGATTTTCCAGGTGTTTCTGATATACTTAAAACTTATGYGTGCTCTATCTCTGGACCAAGACTTTGGCTTGTTATAGTATAGGATTTTTTCGCTAAAACACTGCAGCTGCTGCAGCCTTTGTTAGACTGATTTGGTTTGAGATAGTGCATACATTTGAAGGTTTTTGAAAACTGAAGTTACTTTTCTATTTTTCTTTTTTTATTTTTTTCCCCTTTTTCCTTTTTTTTTCTTTTTTTCTTTTTTTGTAAGGCAACACAGATTGTGCAGCTCTGCCCAGTCATATTTTCAAGTTGGGGTAGTCTTTTGAGTGAAATTACTTTTGATRTGGTGATTGGTGGAAAGACAAATAACACAACGTGCTTCTGTGGGTTGCTATTCTCAGCCTGCAGAATGATAAAGGAGCAAACAAAGAAATGCTGCAAAACAACTTCTCAGGGGAGATCAGAGACCTTTCTTACAGGATAAAAATCTCTAGCTGTGGAAATCTCTTCTGGCCTGGTGAAACATGACTGAAACACATGCTTCTTACAAATGCTCACCAAAGAAGTCCAGCGTCGTGCATATACTTTGTGGAGGAAAATTTCTCAAACTTTTAACTCCCAGGTGGTCCTGCTACTGTACAAGTGTGTATCGAGGATGAGCTTTTCCACAGCTGCTCGCAAAATAATCTGGAGGCCAGAAATAGCATTAYGGGAACTTTGTGTCTCTTTAGTCCCAGGTTGGATAAACTTGCTCTCTGGTATAAATCTGAATGCTGTCTAAAATTTGCTCAGCTACGTATGGTACAAATGAAAACTTCCACATGCTGGCTTTGAGACAGAAAAGATGCCCCAGTCAATCCCTTTCCCCAAGACCCAGGAAAGTCTCAAACTAGATTACCCTCTGCTCTGAGCTTCCCTTTTCCATACTATCCAAGGAGTGTGATAAAACTGGCSATTACTACAATGTACTTTGAGCTCTCTGGATGGTAGAAGCATGAGGAGAAAAAGGGAAGGAAGTGGGTCATATTTGTTCAACATTTGTTCACTTCAGAAGTATTATCCAATTACTCGTGTCAGCCCTTTGAGAAGTGTGATCAGGGGCTGGAGTATCGCAGTGACCTTGCAAGCAGCTCTGGAATGTTGTTTGTTATGTTTACCCTAATATTAGACAATTTCTTAAAAAATTAAGCCAGATGAACTTTTTTTGCACATATGACTAGAATGGATTTTTGCATTGGCTCCCTTGGCCAGTCTGCCAGATTAACATGCAGATCAAAAGCTGCCAAAATACTGAGAGTGGACACTCAACTCAGCGATGCCTGAGAACCGCAGTGCTGCCTCTCTGACAACTTCAACAGGCCCAGAAAACTCCCCTGCTCTGAGCTTCTCAGGCAATGGCATTGGCAGCTGAAGCTCARTAGAGGGATGTGATTACCTGGGATAGAAAGTGGCAGAACACCTCTGGGTGAAAACTTCCCCCTACTTAGCAATGCACATTCAGCAAGGCCAGTGATCTCGYTTTTTCTTGTTTGCTTTCACTGATAAGAACCAGATAAAATAATCTGTGCTGTTTAAAGCTAATTTTTCCTGTGTGGGATATAACAAGTAATAACCTTCTAGATTTAATTTGCTTGTTACAAAGAAGAAGTGCATTTTGGGGCATGAGTTAGATGGAGAAAGAGTTGAGTGACTCTTCAAAGGCAAAGCATGACAACTGGGCTCATTACTATTAACTATATTTTGTGCAGTGTCACAGAGTTATTTGTAACAAAGAGTTCATTGGCTCTTGCAAGGCTCCTAAGAGAGATAGACATAATCTGTCTGTGGTCCCTGTTATGAGCCCGTTGGATACACATAGACATATGGGTCAGGCAATTGCCATTAATCCCGAAGTACAAATCTGGCCTCAGAGGGACACAGGAATTGTACTAAGCTTTATATGTTTCTGCAGAGGGAAGAAATCACAGCCCTCRGTTACGATCCATACTCTCTATAAAATGCAGATCCCTCAGAATTCACAGCAGATGGGGATCCTGAGCGACCTTGTAGGAAATAATACTATCAACAATGCAAAATGTCGCTCCTTTATAGGATTTATGCAACTTGSCCCAGGATCCAAGGAACTTTCTATCCATCCTCTGGGATTCATAGTCCTCTCCTCTAAACCTTGGCATCTATGTCCTTTCATTCAAGAACTGAAGAGGGATCTGTCTTTTCTTTCARACCATCAGCCCATTAGGGTAACCTGTATTTCTTCAGTGTCCAAGCCATAACTTCCTCTTCTTGGTGTTAAAATTCACACGCTCCATAGCCAAAAAGTTGTAGCTTTTTCTGTAGAGAGAAGAGCTGAAGACTTGTCATTTGATGAGTTRTGAAAGAAGAAAAAGATTTATGAGACCAGAGGAAACACAGATGAGTCTGACTGTGGCTGGTGGGTTAAGTGCTCTAAGACTTGCTCTCTCTCATGTTTAAGTATTTTACATTACACTGGGCAAAGTACAGAAACAGTCTTTGGAACAGGGTCAGCTTTGGGATTCTTCTCTCCCACACAGAACCCTTAGGTTATAAAGTCATGTTTACTCATGTTGGGAATCCACATGCCCACTGCTTCCCACTCAAGCTGGCCTGTAGCTAGTAATTAGGACTGTTTTCAGAGGAGGAGGAAATTTGGATTTAAATTCTCTGAGGCAAAGTCAGGAACTGAACCTTGACTTCCACATTCAGAGTGAACTCCCAACATCCAAGTATTGAAAGGGTGAGCTGGACTGGATTGGGATTTTTATGGGTATGTATGTTTGCCTGTATGGGRTAGGATGCAAAATCAGTGGCTGATGGACATTCCAGCTGAATGCCAGTGGTGCTTCTATATGCCATGAGCAGCTTAGCTCAGCTGGGGTCCAGCAGATGTGCTCTGAAAATTTCTTTGTATCAGGACCTTCAAGAGATGAAGACAAGTGAGTGAATGATTAGTGAACATGGGCAGGACTTAAGCATAGGCTCAGAGCTAAACTACTCAGCACTGACAATACCAAAAGGTGCATGCAAGGAAGCAGAAACTAAAATGCCTAGAGAGCTCCTGCTGATGGAAAACTAGGTGCTAATGAGGTGAGTTTGGTGTTTGGATAGTCATTGTTGTAGTAGGCACCTAGATCCCTTTTTAGATAAGTTCACATACAAAGTTTCCAACACAGCGGGGAATTTAACCTGAGTTCAGCTCTGCGCCTGCACAAAGGTGTTATTGGCGCATTAGATCTGYCTGATACACTGGCTAGGCCTAATGTGGTTCTGCTCTTCTAAATGTAGCAGTGTGACTTAGTTGCCTTAACTTTGTCGTTTTGCRTCATTTAAGACACCCTAAGGTATTCCACTTAGTTCTCCATTGCCGTACCAGCAGATCATGCTTCTCCCGTAGAGCCCGTGTACGTCTGCCAAACTTATTCAGATGTCTTGAATGCCTTAGGACACCTTGCACAGATCTCAACAGCTATATCTGGCAAATTAATCRAATTTTAGATCTCCATGGAGTATGATGGAAACTTAGACAATCAGCTTACATTTAGACTCTTCCATGGTAGAGACCTAAAATCAGAGTGAGCTGAATGCCAGCTGGGGAATTGGTGGCCTTATGCCAAGCTAAATTATCGCACAAGGTGTTTCTGAGGTATGCATCAGTCTGAGGTATTGTTTTCTGGTCTCTCTTTCTATCCAGAGAAATTGTTACTGGTTTCAACCATTCTCCACAGGAACACCTACCCATCCGAGCAGCTCTCCTGCCAGCTCCCTGGATTTGCAATACAGCCTTCTGGAGACAGCATGCCACACTTCGCACGTCAAGGGATTCCTACTGGTCCCTGTTTTCTGTACTGTGCCCCATCCTATTCTACCCTAACACTAGTTCCTTTTTGTGACAAGAGAGAGGATCCTCTTGTACTGGACCCACAGCCAGATGGTTTTGCTCCTGCAAGCAGGGGCTGGCTATAATTTTCCTGATTTCTGCGATCAGCTGGATAACATGCAAGCCATGCCAGTCTCGGTTTTCTTGGCTCCTGAGTGTGGCTTTGTTAGGCATAATGGCCAATTCTCTTTATTTGAGTCTTTCCARTATCTGGACACACACGCACACACATTTTACTGTGTTAGATCCCTCTTGAGCAGATGTTTGGTAGATCTCAGTTTCTGTCTCAGTCAATGTCTTCATTACTATACAGATGCACAGATTTTGTGTCTTTCCTCAATAGCTCTGCACGAATGAGACTTAGTACGACAGTGAGGCAAATGACAACAYAGGGCTGACACCATATCAGATTTCCTTTTACAAAGCAGTAACATATGTTTCAATACCCGAGTCCATGTAAGTCCGAAARCATGATACTCTGCTAAGACCTGCCAAAGACGTGAAGGGGAATTCCTGTATTTGAATACAGCRCAGGTTGGAAGATTTCTTTCCCTTTTCTCACATCATGCTACTACTGACAAAGAAGTCAAGGAGTGACATCTGTGACTACTAATACATTTAAACRAAGTAATTTGTTTAAAAAAACATTTATTTCTAAGAGCAAATAGAAAATTATTCCAAACTCTTTGTTCATCTGGGGCCATTGAATTTMATGGAATTATCTCACCTGATACAGAGGTTTGCCTCTGAGTTAATGTACAGAGATACTATCCCTAGTCAATGGAGAGGAAGAATCACAAAATACGGTTGATGTTATCCTGAGGGAAATATTCGTTATAGGCCAGATGAACTGCACCCTAGAAATGCCTCTTTATAACCATTGACTATACAGAGATCTTGTAAAGGTGCTGACCTCTACCAAAGTTAGTCAGATGTGGGATCTGCACTTAAAGCTAGTGAAATGTGGGATTCATCCYGCCTTGGCAATCTCAGTGTGGGCATAAGTTGCAAAAGTACTTCTCTGGCAACTGCAAGCAAGTTTTTGTGTTTTTCTTTTTCCAGACGTGGAGTATTCTTGAGTCAGCGAAAATATACACTGTGGATTCAATCTCTTCAAGCCTATTCCCATCTCAAAAACCTGTGTCTACTGCAAAGGGAGAAGAAGGGGGCTGGTACATCTCTGAGGCTCCCAGGTGCTGTAGCTGTAGGAGTGCTAGCRGAAAATAATGAAGTCCAATAACAAAGGTGAGAGCTTGTCCATCTCTGAGGTTTTTGAAATGTTCTGGGGAACCAGATATGATATCAATTAAAAAAAAAAGAGGGAAAAGTGTTGTGTTATGGACTTTTCTCTGCTACTTGATGAGAATACTCGCTTGAAATGTCAAGGAAAGGTGGAGAGCTGTAATCAGCTCACAATACAGTTTGAGGGAAATCCATGCAGCACAAACCCAATATCAATACATGCAGAGGCCTCCTCCCAGATATGGCATAGGAAAATGGGGGAAGGCAGTAACGCTCGAAAGGTGCCCTAACTCCACACAACACGGGGGCTGTCACATTTCCATCCAACCCATAYGAAGAAACTCATCTAGCTCTGGTGTTTACTTTTTCAAGATCTTCTTGAAATACTGGAGCAGATGYAGAGAAAAGCCCCCAAGTGATCTGAGGGCTGCAGGAAGTGCTGTGCAATGAGACCCTTGGCGAACTCCAATTTCTTATTTAAGTTTATCAGAAAATTTAAGAGAGGACTTCACTGTAGTGTGTAATTCACTATTTCTCTACAGGAAGAATGTGCTGCCTATCCAAGGCAGGAAGCTAGAACCAGGCAATTCCAAACTGGAAATAAGGCACATTCTGACTGTGAGGTTGATTAACCATTGAAATGAACCATGAGAAGATTGRTACATTCCTTCATCTCTCAAGGTCTTCAATTAAAACCGGGTGACTCTCTGAAAGAGTTACTTTAACCCAAACAAAACTTAATGGAAAATTTAAAGGCTGCACAGTGTAGGAATTGTTGAGGACTTTTCCGCAGGGAAGGAGAATTTGTATGATCATTGTGTAGTTCACTGTTTCTGTTTACTTTCTGTAGAAAGCCTCAATTACGAGAGAGATGCTTGAGATAAGTGCAGAAACAAACAAGCCAAGACCTGTCTTTCTCCTAAAGATAAATGTCGGCAGAAGTTTATGTAGTTAAATTCGAAGTGGAGCTTATCTCAAAGATACCTGATAAATCTTGGAGAATTTTTATTTAAACATCCTCATAGATTCTATCTGAAAAGTCAAAAAAAAAAAGAAAAAAGAAAAGAAAGAAAAAAAGAAAGAAAAAAAAAGAAAAAGAAAAAGAAAAGGAACTTGAGGAATGGCACAACTTCAGAGTTGCCATAACCAATAACTAATGAATTTGTCTCTTTTCCCTGTGATTTATACATTCACTTAATCATAAACATTCCTCCAATTTTGCTAGCTGACCCAAATCAAAAGGACAAAGTCAAAGATCGTTGCTGCACATTTTAAAATGCAAGACTGTCTCCCTCTCAATAAAACATGATAGATTCATAGTCCAGCATAGAATTCACAATCATAAAGCTGGGTGCTAGAGGTTAACCACCACATTGCAAATTCCAGGACTTTGTTTCATAAATTCAGGAATAAAATACTTAAAAAGAGAAGTGGAGTCTGCAGTTTTGCAAACTATTGACCTCCCTCAAAGCTGGGCCTGCCTCTTTGCTGCTCATGAAGTATCTGCTTCCAAAATGAAACAAAGACCAAATAAAATGGACAAATTTTTGGAAGCATGAGGGTGCCATCATGAAGTCAGATCCATTTCTCATCTATTTGTTTTTCTAGTTTTTGCTGCATGCATCAAAGCAGCCAGTTCTCTTCGTTCCTTTAGCAAAAGATTTACATAGTGCTTCAGGGATCTCAAAGATTAAAATGATGCTAAATAATTTAAAAGAAAAGTTCTCTGTGTGTTCATTTTTTAGAAGAGTATTTGTTTGAACTTAATATGTGCCGCGATGAATTGTAAAATCTGACCTGTCCTTTTTGAAAATCTAGAGGAATTTAAAGCCAAATGATGTGGTGATCAGAGCAATTGCCATCCCGCTAGTGTTTCAGGATCTCTGCTCTCTGCTATAGGAATTTCCTCTGCATTGTAAATTATTTCTTGCACCTCTCTTCTTGTGGAATAACCCTGAATGAAGCCATAGTACTCTAGAAATAAGTGAGAGAATAGCTACTGACTATAGAAAGTAACCTGCAAAGCACCTGTAACAGCAATTTTAACTTTTGTTCTCTTACTCTTCTTCTGCAGCACAGAATAACATAATTTACCCTAATTATGTTTTTATCCTTGATCCTTTTCAAGAGATCTCTTCTTTATGCTCCCCTAGTACATTCTTAGTACTTTTTCAAGCAATTTGTTTATGACTAGTTTCTGCCATCTGCAGCGTCCTTAGGGGAGGACTGGGGCCATTAACTTAATTTTGGATGAGTGTGTGTGCAAGGTAAATGCACTTGAAAAAGCATTGTGGATGCAAGGATCACATTCATGCAGACACTGCAATTTCCCATAGCTTAAATGAGGATTCTTTTTATTAAAATAAGAACTTAATTAATACACATGGGCATTTGAGGATCAGACTCTGTATACAATTCATATGGAGTTGATTTAAAGATCCTGAAATTAATTAAAAGGACTGGTGAAGAAGTCTGATTCTGATGGGAATAACACACTGAAAACTTTCATAGTTAGAATATACAAGAGATTGTGATTGGCCTCTCACAGATCAAAAAATAAAGTAAAAAGAACTGGCTAGTATCTCATGCAGAGTTTGATCCCATCTGATCTGACCCCCCATGTGTTGGGCTCGTCGATCCACTGCAGTATGATACCCAGCCTGAGAAGAGGAAGGGTTGCTCTACAACCAGAATTTACCCTGGTTGACAATGGCTCTGTTTCGTCCCTTTTCCATCACAGGCTGAGTGCACCTCACCCTGTCCGTCTCATGGGGTGTGTAGATATAGTCAGAAATGGTTTTGTCCTACTGTAAGAGGTAAACAGTCTGGAAGAAAGAAGGAGGAATGTTTTCTTYGGCTGGCTCTTACAGGCATTTAGAAGACATTAAGGGACATTCAGTATTGCAGCACGTGAGAGGACATCGCRCTATAGGAGTCACCATGTGACTGGTGCAGCCTATACATTCAGGTCTCTCATTGCAACCTCATCTCAAGAGGCTTGGTTGTCCTAAAGTCCCCAGACTCTTCCCAGGAAAATGCAGCTTTGGAGCTAGGTTTTTAGCAAAACAGTTGAAAAGGCTGCAGGTAATGTTGTGGGGCAGACCCCTTTTGTGCTTTTTTTTGTCTTGTGTAGCAACGACAAGGTGTCTGTAAGCTACCTGCGTCGGCCGGCAMCAGCCAGCAGTCGGGAGAGGAAGTGCTGTCAGGCACCATCGAACCTCTGACTGCCACAAAATAAATATCCAATGAAAAGAGAGGAAACATTCTAAAACAGGGTCCCAGTCYTGTTTCCAACAACATCACTACATTCAAATAGGAAGAAAATGAATGAACCAAATATCCATCATGAAGCCTATACAGGCTGCAGGTTAAATTTACCTGAAATAGGACTTTGGTGTTGCGCAGACTTACCTCTCTTGGATAACATTTCACTGTTTCGCCCTGACCAAGGCAAAATGAAGCACTGACTCTTCTTAAAAATAGTTAGAATGCAAATTCCGTGCCTTGTGTTTGTTAGATGAAAGAGAAGGGTGTAGGATGGGGGAACTCAGTGCTGTTATACTTGGCCCACAACTAAAGAAAATCTTTTTTCAAGTGTTGAATGAATTTTGGTGCTGCCCATGAGGCTGGCGCTTTACACAAGTGTGTGCAGCCCGTTCTATTTCAAATTTGCTGAATAGGGGTATGATAAACATGATTTTTTCCTGACAAATATTTTGCTTCCTCTGGGCTTAGAAAAACAATTAAAAAGAGAAAATCTCTCTGTCACTCACTCTTTGCAAAGGCATGGTATGTTTTCAGCTCTCTCATCAGTAAGTGTGCTAATTTTTTGGAAAGGTTTTCCTTATTCTTCTTGCAAGTAGAATGTATTGGTAGCCAAAACAAACACAGAAAGAAGCCAAGGAAAGAATAAGACATATCTATTCATATGAAGGATCCAAAAAGGGAAATCTCCAAAAACTACTGTAAGTGCTATAAGATTTCAGATGGCAAACTCATCCAAAATTAATAGTTAACAAAATAGTTCTTGATCAGCAATAGGATAAAAAGTACAGCATCCAGCATAAAATGTTTCCTTCTTTTAGTGTGGGAGGACTGTCTTGTGATTAAGGCAGTGGCCTTGGCATTATGAGACCTAGGTTTAATGCTTCTCTCTGGAATGACCCTGTGTAAGTCAATTAGTCAATCCATTGTGTTGTGTCTTAGTTATTTATCTGATAATGGTCATGACATTTCTTTCTTCATATCTTTTCCTGAGATTATCACCTTTTCGGATCAGGAGTTCTCTGATACTATATTTGTACAGTGTCTTAAACAAGAGGTCATGATCCTGTCATGAGCATTCAAAAAGCGTGGTCAAAATTTTTCCATAGGATACATTGTTTCTAAATAGAAAATCTTTTTTTCTTTTTTTTTTATTTCACACTAACAATATGCAGAAAGTTTTTTAATATGACCCCAAAATTACAGTTTTCATAACAAAAATCAGAATGTTGGGAAACACCTTCAGTATTCTAAATGCATCTTGACATCTGTGGATCTGGCTAAACCCATATTTTGTCTTACATGCAGTCTTCTATCAGAAAGGAGCTACGCTGCCCTAGGGTTCTATATACACTTTACATTTTACAAATTTTGACTCACAAAATGTAATAGCATTTTGGAAAGGTAGTCAATGCCAGTATCTAGTTTTAGGTGTCTAGCCATAGGGAATAGAGGCTCTCAAGGCACATGAAATCTGTAAAAGTGATGGAGGCACTAACTGGTCCAAGCTTCTTCTTCTTTTTTTTTTTTTTTTTATCTTCTTGATGCTGTTTTTTAATTACAGAGAAAAGAAACAACAAAACCAGTAGGGTATGTGTACTGTTATTTCTGTTTGCAAGAACATACAAAGACCTAAGAAAATCCTATTGTACATGAACCATTCGGTTTGAATAAATGGCATTTTCAATATATTGACTACATGCATGTGAAACTGGGACAATACTTACGAAAGCAAGTGAAGCCTGAATTAACTCAGTTCATCCTTTAGTGACTCCAAAATAAGTTGCATTTCAGGAAGGAGACAGGAGAGCAGCAGTGTTTGCTGACACACCCAAGCTGAGTGGTGCGTTGGAGGGAGGATGATGTGTGTTGACACTTTCCTTTAACAGTTCCCCAGTTGGCTGAAAGCAGACACAGAAAATGTTAACTGCTGGAGAACTACTTTGTGGAATTTAGCTCAATTCGCCTTTTAATAACAATTACAGCAACWGGCTGCGGCTCCCCTGCAAAGAAGAGAAGACCTCTTTCACCCAAGTTTTTAGTCTGATGCTTGGGAAAATCCATGGGGAAAGGGGAGATTTTGCAAACTACTTTGTATAACTGTGACGCTCTTTTGTCCTTGACGCAATTCTCTTCTTATTTAAATACATTATAGTTCCACTCACCAGTGTTGGATGCCATTCTGGTAGGGCCTGAACAAGCAGCTTCTAAGAGGAAGCTTTGAAAAGTAAATAGGCTTCCTAGGCAGCGTGGTGGAGAGTAGAGGAGTTATTCACCTTTCAGGCAGGAGCTGGATGTAGGGCAATAAAGATGCATAAAAGCACTTGCAGCAGCAGCAACAGGGCCCTTCAGCTAAACCCCCGCTGGGTACCCACACCAGCTGCTACSCTTTGGCTGTCCCACACCTTTTTCTTGTCTGCGGTTTCATTCACCATCATACTGACATCTCTGACTGCAGCTGCTGGCAAAGAGTCAGGAGATGTCTTGTCTCAGCTGGAAGGAGAGGAGTTAATACTGCAAAACACACAGGCACGCAGGAGGGATATCCCCAGGGCTACAAGGCCAGCCAGCAGGAGGACACATGGAAACCTGTCTGCCCTATCTTAACCTGACCCACCTTTCTCCACCCTGGCTGGCCTGGCTGACCTCCCTGCACTTACCACAAACTTGGACTTGGCTTCATCTCTGTTTTTTTTTTTTTCTTTTTTTCCACCTTTTTTTTTAATATGCAGCAGTTTGTTTTTAAATAGGAACTGATGAAAGCTGTTGCTGTTCTTATTTTTCCTTTCTATGAACTGAAGTGATGACAACAGAGTTTCTAGTAAATTATAACATAGGCAGTCAGATCCAGATTAGTTTTGAAGTTGGATTTTTTTTTTKGGGAGGGTACAAAATACAGCCAGACAAGATTTAATTAAATACTTGTATTTCATAACTGTAATTTATCTAGCTCAGTATGTCCTTTCCCATGGGTTTGTTAGGATATACGGAATTTTTAGCTTTAAGACTGCCAGACCTGGAAACTTCTGTTTATCAACCGAACAGGTAGAAAACAGCCAGTGGCAAAGCAGACATGCCCACACTGCCCTCTTCGTGGGTCTTCGTTTTCATCCGAAGTAGCCATCTCTAGAGATGAGAGGATAGTTTCCAGGCCGCTTATTATCTGGTCTCTTGCTGAGCCTGCCAAGACCGTATGTTTACCAATTAAAACAAGCCAACATATTTTCATTATATTTCTTACTACCATGACTCAGAAATATTTCCATATGGTTACAGTCTTGCTACAGCTCTGTGGGCCAAATCTGGAGCCTGTTGGAGTCAATGGAGAAACTCCCAGTGATTTCAGTGAGTTTTCAAACAGACCTGARTACATGAGTGAGTGAGAGCTTGAAAAAAAATATATGATAGGTTATCTTTGATCCTGCTTGTAAAGAAGCCATTGCTCAGCACACTTAGCACCCAGGTCTTTGTTACTTGGCACCTAGGAGGCCTGGTGTGGCRGTGAGACCTCATAATCAACATTTAGCCTCCTGGCATAGAGGATGCTTAGTGCTACCGTCTTCGTGGAGTACATTGCTACAACTGAGTTTACTGCTTTCCAAGGTTATTGTAACCTGAGTTAGGCCGCTGAGGGCTGGATCCAGTCCTCCTCATGGAARGCTCATATCCTTACTGCTTTCCTATGCCCATCCTTTTACCAGAGACTGAATGAAATACAACTGTTCCCTAACACACAATATAACACTTGCAAACTCATCTATAACAGTCACGAGAGCTACCCTGCATTTTTSCAGATCAGCTCACAAGTGCTGTAGTTTTCCTGCCACAAGTGCACAAGRACAGATACACACATCCATACATACTTTATTGTCTGCGTACTTTGTGTATGAAACTCATTCTAAGCATTTGTTTGTCTAACAGCCTGAAAATGCCAGTTCTCCCATATATAATCAGGATAACTGAAGAGTTACTTCTTGCTTGTGATTTCTGTTGAGTGGCCAGCATGGAAGAAGTTTGCTAATCCTTGTCCAGTCCCTTGTGGACTGGTGCCTTCCACAGAAGGAAGAGCTGTCAGTGTGCCAAGAGGCCACAGGGAGGAGACTCACACAGCTCTTTCTGTAGACATAGTTCTTCTGGGAGAAGGTTGAAGCCCACGGGTGCAGCACGGAGGGGGAAACAGCRTTCTATTGCACTTCAGTGTTCACGACCTTTTACCTGGCAGCCTTCTTCAATCTACAATCCTGAAAAATTAATTGCCTGGAAAAGACACGAAACAGGATGGAATTCCTCAAAGGGACTCTCCTCTCCACTGACACGGGACCTGCTGACTGAACACATTCTGTCCTCTCTCCTGCCTGGCTCCTAGTTATCTCTTTCCTCCTCAATAGATTATGACTGTGCTTTTGCGAAATTTCTTAGTCTCTCTTTTGGGGATTGAAGGATGTTTCAGGAATAGAAATGGAGTGAATGACACTCCCTGTACCAGATGATACTGGATGTCACCAACCAACCAGACAACAAGGGAGACTACAGTAGACATAAAGAAGGCAYAGCTGCAATTTCCAAGAGGAAAATGATGGACAGAGGTTTGGGTTTGGCTGTGCTGAGATTTTCTTTCTATTTTGGCCAGGAAAATTTTTAAAATCAGGAACTCTAGATATAAGACATAGTTAGGATGAGGCATCTATTCCAGATGTTGGAGTCTGGTCTTTCTGGGTACTTTGTCCTTASAAGAAAGCATCAAATTCCTTCAAATCCTGCTGATATTAATGGAATCCAAGGCAAGTAAGTATCCTGCAGGACTGGGCATTAGTGACAGTTCAGGTTCAGGAAAGGACATCAGGGTGTCTAAGTTACATATCATGCTACGTAACTCTTTACGTGCTTTGCTTTACGACAGTTTTACACAAAACATTCTTGGGGCAAAAGAGAAGTTATTAGGGAGCAGTATTTGAAGCCACATCACTTCCTTGGCAGCTGATCCACCAATCTACAGTACTGCACCCTTATTTTACAGATTTTCTTTTGACGTCTATGCATTGCATTCCTGGCCAGACTTAAACAGGGTGCAGGATACCCTCAATCATCAGCCTGCAGCACACAGAAACATGCTCCTCAGCAGAAGGATATAGCTTGGGATGAACTTTGAAGCAGAAATTACTGGCTCACTGCTCAGGAGAGAAGATACCCTGGCAAGGAGGATGGAGGATGTCATAGTGGCTATGAACACAGACACGATGTTCRTTGGCAGAGAGAGTTAATTAGGACAGGAAGGTAGGAGAAGGCAGGAGGAGAAAAGTTAAATACAGAGAAGAAAGTGACTTCTRTCTTATTCTCTTAATTCTCAAATGAGCTCTGTCCTTTGAGTCTGGGGTAGATCAAGGGGAGGGAAAATAAAGAGAAAGAGTACCTTCATAGGAGTATCACAGTTGAATTTATACATGCCAGGGATGTTATAAAAGCCCCTTTCACAGTTGGTTTTGCTTCTCAGAGAAACTGGGGACTCCTGGCTCCTACCGGAGGAGAACAACTACTGTCTAAAAATCAAGGTCTTTGCACTTAAAAAAAATAGACTATTTTCTCAACTTTCTTTACTTTACAGATGTTTCTGTTTCAGAAAAATGCCCTCATCTCTCTGAAACAACCAGAGATTTGTTTCTATTTGTCCATAGGGTCAACACAAACTGTAGCAATCAATGTTGCAAACAGCAGCTCCATTTTTCGCTCTGCATGACGGAAGGTGGGCTAGAAACCATGTGGCAACGCCACAAGGTTGTGAGGTGGAACACGTGGTTTTTCTTTCTAAGGATTTATGGCAGTTTTAGTGAAGGGACAGTAAAGACATTGCTTGGAACCTGTAGTAGAGCAATTTATAGCAGCTTATAACAGTAATTCATGGAAGTTTATTATATGACCTGCTTTATGAAAGTTCACTATTAGTTCAGCATTTAATGTTCACAGACTTGGCAGAGTTTCATGCAAGCTGGATGCTGAACATCCGGTGAACTTTGTTTACGAACATAGTATATGGTGCTTAGAAAGTTCTCAGCAAAGCTGTGGCCAGAGGCCACCACACACTTCTGTGTAAACTAATGAGCATGCTTGCTACAGGGACTGGAGGGATTCTGTGCAAGGATTTAGAAAGGAAATAATAACAAAAATATATCTTCACAGAATCAATGCTGTACTTTAAAAATAAATAAATGAAAAAAAAAAAAGCAAGAGGAGAAGCTGCAGAGCACAGAGATGAGGACCAGACCTATGTTGTCAGYTCCCCCAAAGAGGACTGCAGGTCTTCCTCTAAGGTGCTTCTAAGTGGTTGTGAGTAGAAGAGAAAATCATGGACATGCGATCGTAAGGGAAAGAAATTATTAGACGACTAAGAGGGAGGCTGATTTGGAAGGAAACACTTTTGCTGTTTTGTCTTACTCTTATTTGGCTGTGGTTTATGGCACAATGATTGACTGTAGGCTCTTTTTCTAAGATGTTTATTTTGGAACAGTACTATGACTGTCATGCCACAGTTATTGCGTAAAATTTGTTTTCATCTTAAAAAAAGCCCAGAACAAATTGAAAACTTTATAGATCTATAGCTCCAGTATTCATCTGTGGACACAAGGGGAGAGCCCCAAACCTCCAGTTTATGTATAAAATGGGCCATCAGCACAAATGTTCCCACTAGGTAAATTGTGCCTAATCTTTCCTGTCTGTTTAAAAGTAGTAGTAAGCACACAGTCTGTTCTGGCTCTTCTCTGCAGTCCAGAGTGTGGGGTCAGGGACAYCAACACCAGGCCTGCACGTTATCTCAGTGACTGATCCTTCATACTCCCTAGGAAGAGGTACAAAGACAAACTGTGCATGTGAAAGGTGTCAGCCAGCACTGAATCTTCTGCATACTGCTTCTAAACACTGCAAAGTATGGCTTAGCTCAAACCTAGATGCTTCATGTTAAGGGCTTACCTATGTCCTGAAGGGAAGAAATCACCATGCAGGTGAACTTACAGCTTAAGCTGCACAGACTGTGCTTTCAGATGTCTAAAGTGTTTCTCTACTGAAATATCTGYCAAAAGCATTTATATGATCCATAGCACCGTGCTGCTAAAGTGAAATTTTGCAGCTAACTTTTGGTTCCAGCAATCACCTAAGTATAATCTCCAGCTGAAGTCCCTTTAAAATCAGCAAAGAGGCATGTTTCATCCAGTGTAGTTTAGAGGATCAGTTTGTCCAGTGCCATTTGAGAYAGCATTTGAGACATTGACATGAGGCTGACAAAGATGGGACACAACATATGGGAGACTCGTGGCATGGCAATCTGAAGGCAGGCGGGAGCCTAGGGTGCCCAGAGCAAGGTGGAAATTGGAAATTGTAGCAGATGATTTGAAATCTGTTGCCAGTAAGAGGAAATCTGTTGTAGGAGGAAAGAAATGAACACTGTCATTACCTTGAACTGTGGAATCTGTATTTGCATTAATATTGAAGATGAAGTCTTACAAAACATAAACATAGTGCCTGAGTTGTATAAGGTCAAAACACACAGTAGCAACGCCACAAAAGACCGTGTGACTCACTGAATCCTGGACATACATGAGAAAGGCCATGTCCTAATGAGAGACCTGATAATAYGGTTACACGGTGGGGAATACACACCATTTCCTTACGATACAAAAGCACATGTCTAAATTAGGAAACTAAGGTTCTGCGAAGTCAGTTGAAAGAGGGAGACTTTTGCTGGTGGGGATTCAGAGCCCTAAGTTAGGCTTTGTCTTGAAYTGCTCTCCTGCTGAGCACTTCTGTTTCCACTAACTGTAAGTGGGGACTGGCTTCTGAATTTGGATATTTAAGTTAGGGCAGTAAAGTCAGAAAGCATGAATAGTTTCTTCACCTTTCCTTGCACCCTACATTCAGTCTTAAGAAGAAAATCTTTACGGTGGATGCTAAAGGGATGATAATGTCGATTTATTGAGCTGKTTCGGAAGCTGCTATTCAGATTTGCGCCAGAGAGGTGGCCACTAACAAGGGAATGTCCTTCTGCGGCAAAGTARTGCCACAGCTCTGCAGCTGGCTGCCCGAGCATCCTTGGTGGTATGAGCCTAGCAGTACGTTTGGGCCAGGCTGCTCAGGTATATGAAGCACCAAGTGTCCCAGATGACCTTGCCTGAAGGGGACTCGACAGCTGAGAACATGCTTGTTTTCATTTGTGGATTATTCTGTTTCCATTCTTAGCGCTCTTGATCGATAGGATAAGGGCCATCCCTTGGTAAACAGATATCCAGACTGAGCTGGAAATCACCACAAAACCATTGCGTTGTTTGCACAGATCAGAATGGTCCTTAGGGGCTTATTTCTGTGCTTATTTTAGACTCTTGTGGCCTGGAATTATGAAAGGAAGGTGGTTTTTAATCTATTCCCTACATTTTTGTTTTAATTTGTTTTTCTGAGTTGCTGGCAGTGATAATGACTTCGTTTATACCAAAACTGGGGTGGAGATAGAAAAGTGAGGTCAGATTGTTTGGCCAGTTTGAGCATGGTTGCACTTATTTCAGCAAATAAGCAAACATTAATGATTATTAACACTTATATGTGCCCAGATGTTTACACACACACAGACACAAAACTATTATTTTTTTTTTCTTTAATATTACTGAATTGTTCTTGTGTTAAAAGCTTGGGTGGCTTCCAGTTTTAGATAACTAGGGTAGACTCAGCTAGTTGGGATAAAATGAAAGCCATCTTCAAACTTCCATCAAAAACCTTGAGATAAGAATATACATATACCTGTTCAGTATTTTTCCCTCCTTATTTTTCATTTTCTCTTGCTTCTGTCCTTCTGGTCACTAGCCAGGTCTCAAATATGTACACACATGTAAGACTATCCAGCTATAATTGATGATGAAAAGTATTTTGGGAAAGATATTAAATCTAGAGCTTCAGGATTTATAATACTCTTTCTAGATATCAGAAACCAAACATCTGTAGGTTATTCTCCCTTCTACCTCCATCATGGCTTTACGTCTTTCAAGCACTGAGAGCTGATTCAGGGGTGCAATACTAGGCTACGTGGATTCTGACCAACTCTGGTCATCAGTCAGTCTAGAAAAGGTAGATCTGCTGTAGATTCCTGGAACTTTTTGTTGTACAATACATCTGCGTGCCTGCAGCAAGCTTGAGTGAGCTCAGGCAGCTCTGACACTTGATRTGGTAAAGAGTTGATGAGTGCATGGAAAGTAACCCTTTCTCCCAGCAGCTGGGAGAAATTTGGAGCATTCAGGTTGCTAGAAAATCTACGGGCCARTTGTATTTCACTTAAATCCTGTTTAGGTTTGAGTGTCAACTGAGATGCAATAACTGTCAGTCCGTGTGCTTTTACCCTACAGCTAATGTGAGAGAATTTGACTTACCTTAAACTCTTTCCACTGCAAGTTAAGCTACACTCCGATAATTGACATTTGCTGGATGAGAAGAGCCTACCTCAACTAACATGGTTAAGCTGATTTGCTGCTAGAGGAATGTRCTTCTGTGTCTGTGCCCACAGAGATCATACCATCATCCTTCAGTCCGAATCTTATGATTCAACTAGAAACATTAAGTCCYGTTGAACTCTGAGGAGCACCATGATCTCCTCAGTGCCTGCCAGAATCAGAGCACTCATAATCTTTGGAAAGTTCATGAGTCCTGTCTGGTGATTTGAGATGAGGCAGGTCTGCATATTCACATGTCTACAAAGACCAGGACAGCTTTTACTGTAAATTATTTAATCTCTTTCCTTCCCCAGCAGTTCGACATTCCATGATTCATACCAGCTCGAAGCAACATATCTATCTGACTGAACTTCTGCAGATTACACTGTATCCTATCCAGACATTTTGGACAAATATAATGTACTAWCAAGCTGTAGCTGCACCAGGCTGAATAATGCTTCCTTACAACACAACTTCCTGTGCTCAACCAAGATAAACAGTGAAAGAGTATTCTGTTGGCCCACTGGGAGGAGAGGCTTCAGTTCTTCTTATATATTTTCCAAATAGTAAGATTTAGTAAATATCTACAGAAAGTGCAAAGTACATTGCTCACACGAATGGCCCATTGTAATTCTGTGCTTGCCAGCAGTTTGTTATTCAGTCACTAGATGTCTCTGCGGGCTGCACCAAGGGGCCATAGACCTTGGGGTCTCTGGTGAGAAAAAAAGACAAAGCTGAGACTTGGGCAGTGGAGAAAGCTYTGGCTCTTGGCATGTGGATGTGTCTGCCATGCACTGCTGTTTGTGCTTAATAAACAGTTTAGGAAGGTCTGTGTTTTTTTGATTGCATGGGTCTCTGCTGTGAGCCACAAGCCATATAATTCAACAGATAATTCTTATTATGTGTAGTTTTGTGTTTATGAAGCACTTGAAGAGCAATGAGAAATTCAACTTCAGGAGTGTCCCTATGAAGCTAGGTAGCAAATAATATAAGAAGAAAATCAGGCAGCAAGCACAAATAGAGACAGAATTATGGTTCCTTGGAAAAGTAGGAACAGAACATAGGCTGCAACTCAAGGGAGAACTCTCACTATGCATGGGAACAGTATACTAACAGCTCCAAGCTCAGTGATGTCTCTGACATCTCCTAGCAAAGCAATGAGAAGATGGTGACACCAGAAATCTTGTGCTGAGGCTTGGCTGCTAAGGTCTCCAGATAGGTCATGACATCCTACTTTGGCAACTGGGAATGTTACATGGAGAAGAAAAACAAAATGCCAACTGTAGTTATATGTTTGGAGGCACTTCCAAACAAAGGTGAAAGATGAAAGACATGAATTCATGTATGTCTTTCTTTCTGAGAAAGTATGAGGAAGGAAACCTTGACTTCCTGTGGGAAGAAGGAGAAAGATTCTCATCTGAGAAATGCATAGAGTCGGAAAAGGGAGGGATGTTGCACATAGGTGAAAACTTTGAGCCACATTGGGAATGTGCATGGGTGAGCACAGCTGTGATCCACTACACTGACAATATTGCCTTGCATTTCCTGATGCTATATTGTGTGTGTGTGCATGTGTGTGTGTGTGTGCTGAAACTATAGCCTTCAACCTCTGTAAGCAAATGTTTTTATCTATGAATAGCTAGATATTTAGATACTTAGATGTCCTTACCTTTCCTGAGATAATCAAGTTATTGCAATAATACAAAATTTTAAAGAGCCTGTGGTAGCAAAGTAAGGCTGGGCACTCAGCAGAGGAATAATGATAAATGGATGGATAAGATAAAAACACAGAAAGTGGAAAACCCAGGCCAGTAGCAGACGAACACCCCACTTTCATCAGAACAATGYGTGGCCTTTGAAGAATGGCAGAAAAAAATTCAGCTCCCGAGAGTACCTTGGAGTAATCAATGTTGTATTAATTATAGTTCACATGTTAGAGCCAAACAAAGTGACTATCTAATTAAAAGCATAGCATCACCTTAATGAGAACAACTCTTACTTGTGACATCACGGGAGGGTTTATAGCCTACCTCTCCACCCTCTATTCTTTGAATCCAAGTTCAAATCCAAGGGAAAGCTTGCTTATGGATTAGGTCCAGATGTCTGGTATTTTAACAGTTATTTTCAGTGGTTCCCTCTGTGTGAAAGCTTTGAGATGTTTCTGAGCATGCTCTGTTTCCTCTGACATGACAGCGCTAGGAATGGACCAACAGTGCTAGGAATGGGCTGTGACACACGTCCTAGTTTAGAAAGTGATGGTGGTACTTCTAAATCATACTGAACTGGAGTGTATCAACAGATCTTGTCCTGATCAGCAATTCATATTGATTCTCCTCTCTGTCCAAATAGAAATTGAAACCCTTTGGCTATGTAACTAGAATTGACAAGACACCACTTTGACTAAGGTAAATCAGCTTAGCTCCTTGGGTTTTCCCTGGATTTAGGCCAACTGGTGGCAAGCTGAATCCTATCATTTAGGTACCTAAATAGAATACCTAAATGATATCTGAAATGGTATTTATGGCATTGGGGGGTCACTAAGAACATCCCAGGATAACCGGTCTTCCCAGCCATAAGATCAAGCATCTCAGCTGTGGGAGCTCTTCTTGTATGGGTCGCAGCAGCAGCTCCTAACTCCATGGTGGTCCATGAACTTGTGTGTAAGGGGACAAAACCCTCCTCCTTGGTGCCTCTGGTAAAGATATTTTAAGATGACTCTTGAAATATGTCTCTAATTGCTCCTTCAATGTATCCTTCAGAGCATGTCCCTTCAGTGCTGAGGAGSTATGCTGGTCTCTCCTTTTGTCATCCTCTCTTTCTATCCATACTTACTGAGTATCTCTTCTGCAGTCACACATTCAAAACTATCCCTTTCTTAAAACTCTCCTTCCACCCAGAAAACCCTCAGAACGGTGAGGATCACTTCCCTAAACTATTATTTGTAGCATGTTACCACTTGCTTTCCCTCCTTTTCCAGCATAAACYGCTTTTGTTTGATATGTTAATTGTAAGTTGTCTGTCAGTGGGAAGAAGGGTAGACGCTCTCTTTGTACAGCACCTGGCACAATGGAGATTGTGCTTCTTGGCACTGCAGTCACAATGACACCAGCACAATAACCCAAAGACAATATTGATAAGCAATAAAACTATTAATTAAAAATAAGCTTGTTCATACATATTTGCCTCCTCAGCAAGTTTCCTGATGATCCCAAGCTGGGAGGAGTGGCTAATGCACCTGAGGACTGTGCTGCCATTCAGAGAGACCTGGACAGGCTGGAGAGCTGGGCAGAGAGGAACCTCCTGAGGTTCAACAAGGGCAAGTGTAGAGTCCTGCAYCKAGGGARAAATAACCCTAGGCASCAGTACAAGCWGGGGGCTGACCTGCTGGAGAGCAGCTCTGCAGAGAAAGACCTGGGAGTGCTGGTGGATGACAAGTTGACCGTGAGCCAGCAATGTGCCCTTGTGGCCAAGAAGGTGTCAAGGGGACGGGGACAAACTCTYTTCAGTTGTCCTGTGTGGCAGGACAWGAGGCAACGGGCAGAAATTGAAGCACAGGAAGTTCCGCCTGACCGTGAGGGGGAATTTCTTCCCTGTGAGAGTGGCGGAGCACTGGAGCAGGTTGCCCAGAGAGGCTGTGGAGTCTCCTTCTCTGGAGATGTTCAAGGCCCGCCTGGATGCAACCCTGTCTAACATGCTGTAGGTGACCTTGCTGAGCAGGGAGGTTGGACTAGATGGTCTCCAGAGGTCCCTTCCAACCTTACTGATTCTGTGATTCTATGATTCTACGATATTTTAAATTGTCTTTCGAAACACTAACATTACTGGTCTTACTCTTTATCACTAGCAATATCAAAGCACTAATGAAAAGGCTTTTCGAGTTTTGTCTCATCCCACTAGCCTATGTGAAAATTTCCTCATTGCTATAGCACTGTCGTAGTTTCACTTGTTAACACATTAATATAATGGATAAAAGCCATTAATCTTCAGGCACTAATTCCCCCAGAACAAGCAAAGATTTCAGTGGGACTGTGGCTGAAATGGTTCTAACAGCAGAAAGCTTGGGAGCAACTTCTGAGGGGTAGGWGGTCCTCAGAGAGGTGCTCCTTCTTCCAAGGAAAATGTCTTTGTCGTCACGGCTGTCCATCGGTATTTGTGCTAACCCAGTGACAGTGGGAAATCTCAGTCCTATCTGAGCCTAGGAGTGGGGGAGAAGATTCTCAGCAGGTAGTTTTAAACAAMTTGTATGCCTAGATTAAGATTAATATCCATATTTAAGCAGGTAAATTTCTAAAAGAGGCACTATGAATATCTGTAAGGTTGCCCAAAGCTCAGCCAGCCCTCAGCTCTATAATTTATTCTTCCTMTTTTTCCCAGCTACCCAAATTAAGTTATGCTTTGAAAACCAATAGGGTTTCTAGGGGAAACTGAGAACTTACAGTTTTGGAGGAAACAGGGTGGGATTTTGCAGCTATGCTTATTGGTCAGTATATTCATTTGTTTAATTATATAGTTACTTTTTGTTGATCAGAGCTCTTATTTTTGGGAGAAAACCTATACCCAGTGTACAAGGGTACATTTTGTGCATTTTTATTCTAAATTGGAATTAAAAGCAGTCCCAAATAAATGACATAAATCTGACTTCCTAGCTTCTTAACCCAAGACAACAGCGGCAATTCCCCTTGATCTATGCATTTAAAATAATTTCAAATCAGATATAGACCTTTCTGAGTTTCCACTCATAATTAGCTCTACAATTCCTAACAAGGAAGGAATTTTTTTTAAAGAAAATTTTAAAGAAATTTTTAAATTTCTGAATTAAATAGTTCCAAGTGTTAACTCTTCCTCCGTTAACTCTTTGCCTTGAGTTACTGATGAGACATGGCCTCACATGAGAGAAGGGTTTAGGAGCTGTGGCACACTGGATAATATTTGAACTTTTCTGCTTATATTGAAAACTTTTTTCTTGATCATGGCTTTATTTACTGGTTGCAGGTTGATGACCAACTAGCTCAGGGATGAATGTTAAGCAAACAAATTTGATGTTACCAGATTGTCCACTTTCCTTCAATGTCAAAAAATTGTCCACTTTTCTTCAATGTCCACCCAGCCTTAGCTGTTCTCTAGAATTTTCCTGGCAAACCAAGATTTACTAAATCCAGTGTCTGTGAGTCAGGGCATCTTCTTAATCAAATTAATGTAAAAATAGGATACATTTCTGTGTTTTTTGGTTTCTTCATAAGCCTAGAAAAATCTGAGTTTCTTCTAGGGGTCTGGGTGAACTCTTGTCTGGCAGCTCTGGTATTTTATCTTTCTTAAGTTTTTGACCTGAAAGTCATGTCACTGGTAGCACAGATTCTCTTTGGAATTGTTTTCTTTAAAAATTGAATTATAATTCCTTGCTTTGATGGAAGGAAGTGAGTCATTAGCAGGCAACKCTTGAAAGTTTTCTAGAGTTTGTCCTAAGCAGCAGCAGACACTATTCTTTCCTCAGCAGATAGCATTTCAAGCAGAGACTAGTATAATCAGTAGATATCCTGGGATTTAACACTTAGGACATATTATCACAAAATGTGTTTTTTCTTTTATCTGGCCTTTCAGAAGAATTCAAGCCCACTGGTAACTGCATGATGTAGCACAGAGACTTCATAAAGAATGGAAATAGGAAGTGGCTGAAAAGCCCTACAAAAACGCACATTTTGAATTTGTACAGAACCAGAATAAACAGGCAGAAGAATACCCTGGTRTTGGTGCAGGACAGTGTGGCCCACACCAAAAGCAATCCAGGTCCAGACCGTTTTCACGAGCACTTCAGGCACAACCATGCCTYAGGCTCTTGTATCTTTCCTGGCACATTAACTTTCTGTTGAAATGGTGCTGACCCTCTTACAGCTACACAACTCTACAAYTGGTCTCCTGATGATGCTTTTAATCCCCCAGCAAAATGAAAACAGTGTTAGCTCATCCATGCATCAGTTAAAGACAAGCAGAACTACAATGGGAGTCAAAAATCTCTATTTGAAATTAGAGTCCTTCAACAGTAGTTATATGCTGACAGCCACATAAATCTAGGCTGGCTGTAAACACGGATTCAGATCTCTCTTAAACATTAGAAAGAGAGCTAATTTGGAGCTATGGTACTGGAAAGGCCCATTTTTCAGATTGGATTGATGATATTCTGATACGGAGCTCCTGAATTCAACTTGCTCTTTAGAAAAGCTAGGATTTTCCATACTGCTGCACATTATAAAGATAGATTACATGTGGAAACTAAAGTATAGGTGGTTTTTCAGGCCTCTTATTCTAGTTCAGACCTGTCTGCATGCAAGGCTAGAGATTGAAAAGCTGAGTACATGGCAATGTAACCGTATACAGTTGCAATCCCTTTATTTTCATCAAAATCTGACTCAGAAGAAGGTATCAAAACACCTTTAATGCTCAAATATAGCAGAAAAACTCAAGCAAAAAATGAATTCATAACCACAGTTAGTGGCTGGCTTCTGTTCTGAAGCATGACAGCTTCTATTTTCCTGGTGTTAAAGGCAATTTGCCCAGTAGGTCTTTGGGGTAGGCTAAATAACACATGTGAAACTGATTGAAGAAAGATCTCTTGGATCCCTCTAAAGCATTAATAAAATAGACTTAATCAATCTTTTTTTTTCTACTTTCTGATAATTATGCTGCATAATAACACGGTAGAGAACATTTTCAGTAGTAAGTGACTGCAAATGCATGTGCCTGTGCAGAGACAGTATGTGTTTTGCTTATACCAGATGGATAATTAAGTGCACATCTGCCCCTGCAGTTGACTGTGTTGTTCACACAAACACTGCATTGGAGAAATACAAGCTGCAGTCATTCAAGTGGATGAGGAAAACTTTATGGAGATGTGCTTCTACTGTCAGGAACAYGCAGCTTATATAGCAGGACACAAGTGAACAAATGACTCTGTAGTCCCCTTTGGAGATGTCTAAAGGACCCTTCGCAAGCTGATACAAGCTCTCCTTGCCCTTGCTATGGACCTCAAAGCTGCATAACCATGTTGCATTCACATTGCTGGTTAGAGCACAGAAGTGGACTAACCTCTGTTACCTACTCTCCAAAGCCGTCTTACATATGCTTGTAAAGACAGGCAGATGTGCTTGTAAGAGATGAAGGATCTTTGACACATACTGTTCAGCTGTTATCGAGCCATAAACATGACTTACACACTTCTCCATCATTAATGCCAAAGTTCACATCAATGTCTTGCAGAGAGGAAGGTAGGATAAGAGTGCAATTTCCAAGTGCAACTTCCTTGGAAGAACTGAGAACTAGATGGGAAGCTGTTCACACTAATATCCTGCCTCTCCTAGTGAGACAAGGTAGTGGAGTTAGAAGCAATGTGATCATTCAGCTGTCATTTTACTGAGATAACAAAGACAGATATTACATTTTTAGTAAAATTGAAAGAAGAGAGAAAAGTCCCAAATCTTTGGAAGGTTTTCTGCAACTAAAATGGAGTCAGTCATGCTGGCACTGGGGGCCTTTGCAGCTCTGTTGRCCTGGGCTCCACGGTGGGTCTCTGCCTCAAAGGCTTCCTCCGGAGCAGACTTCCCAGACAGCCTGAGCTGAGCTCTGGCAGACGTTTCCCTCAAAGCCACTTCTTGTGCTAAGCATCTCCTAATGCTTCTCTGTCATTAGAGTGCTTTCAATGAAATGATACCGTTATCATTTGATCCTAGAGTCTACCCACAACTCTAACCTACTGTATTTATCATATTTGACTCATTTCCACACATATAAGGATCTTATGAACAGTTCTTTGGAGTGCAGACATGGAAGCCTTCTCTTTWCAAAGAAACCCTCTGCTACTTACGGCAATAGCCTCCTGAAAAGAGTATCTGCAGAACTAGGACTATGATTTACAAACATGTTGGCCTGTCTGATATTCCCTGACTACTTTCTATTGTGGGTGGAGGCTTTGTAGGAAGGAGATCCCTCCCCTTCCCGTTGTAAATAATTCTCCATGCAAAAAATCCTGGTGATGGTGAACTTCATATCTATCTAAAGCATGGAGGCTGGTGGCAGATGATTTTCATCCAGGCTACAGCAATGGGCAGACAGCAGGTCCGATGTCTGACTAATCTAAACTGTTAGGACCTTCAACATACAGACCCGAGAATCTGGCCTGGACCTGAGAGTGACCAGAGATGTCTGGAGCTCACTGTTACGAAAAGGCRGATGGGCAGAGCTGGTTTCAAAGTGAAAAGGGAAGAAGACAGTGTCTAGGAAATGCACTAATCTCCTTTTTTAGGTATTTTAAAAAAGTGGTATGATATCGTGATGATTTTTGATTAAAAAAAGACAGAAAGAAAAACAAAGAAAATCACAATGACCATTTCACGGATGAAGAGCAAAATTCCTTACATGCAAAGCAGGTGAAAATTCCTAAAGGACACAGAGAATAATTTGTCTGGAGTGTTACCATCATCGTTTTAAAATATCTGTGAGTCTGAATTCTCAGGCTTTTACCCCTGTTTCTCCAGTAAAATCAGACTCCTGATTTTTCAACTATGTCATCTTCTAGGTTCATAAAATATGCGGGTACTGGTATATCCTTCTAATTAGCCTAAATTTACATAATTCCATATTACCAATTACTGAGGCATTCAAAAAACCCCATGGTTTTATTTTCTGGAATTTAGGGTCTGTTTCTCATTTGTACTGTGGATGCTTCCTATCATCTAACAGTTATGAGGGCCTTGATGAGGAGTGGGCATGAAATTCATGTTTGTCAGGCTGCAAAATACTGCTTGGGAAGTCAAAAAAGTYCTCCTGAGTGATTTTCAATTATTATCCATGCCGTACTAGTCTGTAGAAGCCCAGGACCTTTATGGGGTTGTGACAGTAAATGCTGTGTAAATGAAGTAATCAGAATCAGAAACAAAGTGCTTGCAAGTCTATTCCTTTCTCTTTCCTGGTCTCTCTTACACCAGTATTTGCAGATATATTACCTTTTGCTCTTGGCATTCACTCTGAATTTTTCATTTCCCTCACCACTTATCTAAAACCAGTCACTGAGGTAATTTTCCATGTCAGCAGCTAATCTCATCTATCTGAGATCTTATTACTGAACCTTTCTATACAAATCTGCCCTTTTTCCACAGTGCTCTGTTTAAAAAACTCAAACTCTCTAGCTGTTACCAATGTCTGCASCTGAAAGATGCAAGTAACTATTAGCCAGCAGCACATACAACAAGTCACACGCCTATTTCTTTGAACCTTGTTTTCTATTCAGGAACATAAGAAGGCTGCAGCCTTCCTTACCTTCTGCTTGTATAAAGAATTAAATTATTAAATATAACTGCAAGAGGCCCCTCTCCAATGCCAAGTAGCCCAGRTCTAATCCTGTTTACCATCTGTGTGTTGAAAGAACTTGAATGATTTCAGAAGAAGTGGTCCTGAGTTAAACTGGTCCAGCTGAAAGCAGTGTAAGGACCCTGCTGATTTATTTATTCACTATGTCAGTAGTTGCCTCAGCGTTTGACTCTTAACTAAATACTATCTGATCTGCATGACCAGAAAATACCTGCATAGTGAAAAGATTTTTGCTGCTAGATATGCTCCCCAAATTGACTTCTGCTACCTGTTTGTCTTTCTACATGGTAGAAAAATGCATTGCTCTTTYTTTATACCTAGACCTTTCAGATAAATTATCTATAGTCTCATCCTGCTTCTTTTCGTGCTGCAGTGTAGACATACCTGCAGAAAGCAAATCCTTACTGGTTGTTTTACCAAGACTTCTCCACTGAGGTCAATATTTTGTTTATTTTTATTCATTGGGAAATTCAACTTTCAATTAAATGAATATTATTATGACAAATTCTAACTTTTCTTTGAAATGTTTGCCTCAAAACATTTTTAAAAATACCAAAAATGRTAATGTTTGTGAAGGTTATCTGAAAATTAAGTTTAGTTTTTTAAGAAAGCTAGTGCTTGGCTGGAAAACATGTTTCCCCAAGACTATCTCCTGCCTTTGCTGTTCAGTGGTGGTTCATTCCTCCTGTTTTTAATCTCTTTAAATATGCATCAGACAAAAGAATGCAGCTCCAGATGATTCCCCTCGCATCAACGGGTGGATGATTTAACTACTATGCTAGGCATCAGCCTTTCTCTAGCTGCCTGAATATTTACTATTTCATCACAGTAAACAGCACTGACCCCAAAAGGAGACATCTTATGGGTTAGGAAGAAAATATATGGTACCTAAACATGCAAGGAGCTGCAGCAAAACTGTGCATGCTCCTCTGGCCTTACACCCACCCACGAAGGAGTTTCTAGAATATGACTCTGAGTCCTGTTTAGCTCCTGATCAGGCTGGAAAGCAGTTACTGTGCTGCCTTGGTCAGCAAATGTTTCTTGACTTTCCCACTGACAGCCCCCAAAGGGCAYTTCCTTTCCCAGATGTTGGCTGCAGCATGGAAAGCATCTTTCTTGAYTCCGGTGAGAAATACCCTGGGGTCTGTATTAGGTGAGTTCAGGTCAGCCCTCCTTCCAGGGGTGTTGTGACCGCATGCATGCAGCGATATGGAGATGGAGGGGTCGCAGAACTCTACAGCTGGTTTTGGACTGATGGGACACACCTGATCTTCAATGCAAGGAAAATAATTAATTAATAATCATCATTATAATTATTAGGTAAATATAAAAAACCGCAATATGGTAGTTTAGTCGTATCCATATCTTCTATACTTTGCATTGAGACATATCTGGGTCACTCAAGGAATAGTGGCATCACTGGCTTGGTCCGCAGTTTGTGTCCTTCTTTCCTGATCCCTATGTGTGTGGCTTTGGCCACTTTCTTTTAGGTCCAGTGGCCCTCTCTACCTCTCGTACCTAAGACATGGGGCACTGAGGGAGCAGTGCTGCAGCCCTGGATATCATCGYGATGGATGATGAAGTCCAGGACTGCAGTCCACACCCTGGAAAGCTCTTGTCCCACCTTTACATGGACATGCCATGGGCTTAACAAATACAAAAAACTGTGCTCTCCAAACCTTGCTATTGACATGTAGGATTTGTACTTCCTGGTCAAACCCACTGGAGGAACTGTATCAAGTCACAGCATCTCTGAACGAGTATAACTTAGCAGTGAGTGATTAAAATGAGTCTATAGTGTGGTGTTGCTGTGCATAAATGATGTAAAACAATTTGTTCTGTGGGACGTGGCTGCAGAGACCAAAGGTTAGTGTTTGTTTGGGAAAGCAAGTTTTTTGAACTGCAGGCACCAAAACAGATCATTTGTTGAAGTTTACAGACGACTCTCATTGCTCTGCTATGTAATTTTTAAACAAGCACATTTTAGTCATTAAATACGCACCCTTCAAGCCCCAGTAAGAAGAATATCAGAACTGTTAGTCAAACTTTAATTCATCTGGTATGAGTTATGGTTTGGCTAAAGACGTTGCAAATAAGAGGAGGTGTTTACCAAGGACAATCTATTTGTGATAACCTCTTAACACAGCAGGAGACCAAGCACTAGACCATATCCACTTTCTTTATGCATTYTGATTTCACTCTTCTTGTTGCTATTATTTATTATATAACTCCAGAGAACACTAGGGGACATAATTGATCTCTCGAGATTCCTGCAAGCTCTCCATTTCCATGATTAAATGAGTCTATGAATTGTTACAAAGGTCAACACACAAATTAATGTTTTATTAGGYACCAGTAAATTGCTACAATAGCAAACCAAAGTTGTGTTTGTACAGTATTTCACAAATTACAGACAATGAGAAGTATCTTTTGTATGTGGGCACATTAATTCCTCCCCCACCCCAAAACCCCTGTGGTTTCTTGTTTTGTTTGGTTTGTCGTATATGTGAATGGGTCCTGTTTGTCTGAAGGAACATCTCTTTGAAACCACAATTGCTAATTTATAAATGATTTGTTGGTAAGCTCATCTGGTGCACTCAGCCTTGAACTCACCTAGGTAGTCCAAAAAGAATTGAGAGGGAGTCAAGAAGATGAAAAACATTGCCTAGGTAGGGCATGGGTGGAATATATATCATATCTCTGAATGTAATGACACTAATTTAATTAAAAATCCAGGCTGGTTGGTACAATTTATAGGCCAATGTGACTAATATTGTTATTCTTATGCAAGCAGAGAAATTAATTAAAACTTTAAAGCTTACTCATTGGCATAGTGAAAGCTCATTTTATGCTGGTGAGAGATTAAGAAAACCTTCTTGGTGGGCTCTTTTGCAGAAAGGGAAAGAAACCCTCCCTGTCCCATTCTCACAACCAGGGAGTGTTTAATTAAAATCTGTGGAGAAAGTAACAGTGGGAAAATGAAAGCAGCAAGAAATATTTGTGTTAATATATTAGTTCTGAAGAAAAAGCCTGGGAATAGCCAGGAGAAGTTGACATCAGCTCTGTTGGTGTGAGAGAGAAATGGGGAACAGCATTTGTTATGGGAGCTACAGTGATGTGATGCCTAAGGAGGGCTGGACCCCAGGGGCCATTGGTATGTGAGGTGGTCTCCCACATGGTAACATTGCAAGATCTACAGATGTTCAGCTTGATGGGTTAATTCTCTACCTGCTTTGAAGCAAAGGATGCCAAAGTTAGGCTCTCTGTATAGATATACATACACTTACACACACACACATACATATACGCATAAATATGTAAATATCTATATGCACATATATACACATATGTATGTACATGGTGTACATAGGGTGTAGCTGCTGGTGTGGGATCCTCTCTAGTCTGAATCCAGCTTCCTCACTAAAGCCACTAGGGTCATGATAGAGCAGAGTTGGCTGAACTAGCACCAAAAACTCTGCCATTGCAACAAGGACAGGTTCAGACCTTCCCAGTCACCTGGACGGAGAGAGATGGAGGTGGTTAGGGCTTGGCTGCACTATGTTTAAGGTGAGTGAAACCTGAGCTCCTGGGCTGGGTAGGAATTTTCAGTATCTCTAAAGAGGATTTCATRTGAGGTTTAGTATCAGCAGGGTATAAGGAGGGGAAGTAAATTTCAAAGGTAGCAGAATAGCTCAAATTGCAAATGTTTCCAGGTCTGGATATTGCTGAGGACTTTCTTCTGATAGACTTTTCCCTTTGAACATGATGATAGAAAAAGGTAGTAAAAAACCCCAAATAAACAAAGGAAGAAATTTACCTTCACTTCTAGCCAGATCAAGAGGGTAAACAAGCACATTATATATTCATGGAGTGGAAACAGTGGTCTTGGCAAGTAGAGGGAGCTGTTTTTCCCTCACRTTGTCAGTTTTCACATAATGTAAATCTTTTGAGTCTGAATGTTTTGCTCGAAACCCAACAGCCAGCATTATGCTTGCATGTGACCATCCCGTGTATCTCTGGAGGGGAAGCGGTTTATACTGGTAGCCACCAAGGTTTCTGAGGGAAGCTCAAACACAGCGAAGTGCATTATAGGGTCTGCAAGTCCAAAGAGTATATATACAAAAAGAATTCGGTATTTATTAAGAACCAAGCTAATTACCATGCTAATTATTTCTGGGGACAGGTGTGTGAGGCTGATGTTAGTGAAGTCTGATTTTAAGCACTTGTAGTGGGTACCAGGATTCAAGGGATTCTCTGTGGGATGTTGCTGGCTATCTTACAGCCATGGATCACTTCCTCCCAGCTCGAGCCTGCACTGCACTATGCCTAATATTCCAGATGTGCTTCCCCCAACATCTGGCTAATGGAAGTAACTGCTCTTCCTCAAAGTTTGGTACCCTCTGCATTTAGGTATCTTTGCCAAGCTGATCTTCAGCCTCAGGCTGTCCTGACACTGCTGTTTCCCTGTGATGACAAGTGAGATGGGCCTTTTTATGAGTTTTTAGCACTATATAGTCACACTTCAGCAGTTACTGTTAGGTCCAATGTGTGTTTCTTCCTTCAAAATATGGGAACAAATTCATCCTGGCTGCCAACAGAACTGCAAAATGACAAATGTAGTTCATATTTAGGCCAGAGCTCAGAGTCACTTGTCTGTCTGCATTGGCAGAGCTGCTTTTCCCTTGCTTGGCCTTTCTCTCATTTGTCTCCAAAATAGCCCTCGTTTTGTGTTCCTCTGTACACTGTTGGGTTGGCATTTTCCATATATCAGCTCCTGAGGCTACATCTAAACCAGTAAATAAAATGAACCAGGGATTGTTCCCTGGCCTTCGGGCAAGTAATGAAGCACAGATCATGCCTGTACTTCTAACCTGGTTTCCTTCCCAAAACAGTGTGGCTTTTGTCCATGTGTCAGCTGGACACAGTCCCAGGCCTGTGCTCTCTCCTGAACCAGACCTGGGTGTTGTCTAGGAGAATCGTGGACCAAAAGTATACCAGGAAGGGTGCCAGCAAATTAATGGCACATGTGATCAGGGGACAGTGCACAAGCCTCACTTAGTCTGCTCGTTTAGATGCAAGTACTTAAATATGAGCCTTAGATTTTAACAGCAAATCTCATAGATCACCTATGGAAGTGGCTGAAGACTGCTTGTATATGTACATATGTATATCACTGAGTAAAGAATTCAGTGGGACCTCAGAAATAACCAGGGGAGATGAGTCTGCTGAAGATGTTGATGTCTTTTAATGGAAATCAGAATTGAAGTCATCAGCAAACACATCAAAATGGAGGGAACTATTCCAAAGTGAGTTAATGGGTCAAGGTAGCAGTGGGAAGGGGCTGCTGATTCCTCCAACTGCAGGGAGACGCAGGGGGCAGCTCTACAYGAAAGGAGAAGTAGATGTCACAGTACATCTCAGAAGTATGGAAGAAAGGACTATATTTTCCACTTAAACAACTAGCCAGAGGCACCAGCAGCAGGTTTGAACTCCAGCTCCTTGAAGTAGACGTAAGGACAAATATGACTTCCTCTGAGCTTTGCAACAAGCCGAGAACAAATRAGAAGGTGGTAAGATTTCCAGCTATAGTTCAGATATATCAGCAGAAAATCAGGAGTAAGGGTAACATGTATGCAGTGGTCTGTCATGGTGCAGACACCTGCACGGAGTGACAGACTGACTGACAAAATCAGCGCTTTTCTTTTGCAGCCAGTAAGAAATGTGCCTGTTTGTTACGAGTTGGTGAACAGAAGGATGAAGAAATTGCTCAGAACTTTGACCTTCCCATAGGAGGTCCCCCCAGGCCATCAGCCTCTTGTGTCTTTTTTTCACCTGTTTCCAGTGCTTTTCACTGTTCTTATTTCCATGACAGTAAGGGCCAGAGCAGCTCCCCTCTCTCAGTACCRAGCATACAACAAGCAGTTTTGCAGATAGGCTCTCTCCACCCAGCAGCTCCACTTGTAGAAACAGCTATACTTTTTACRGACTACCGATAAGCACTCCTGTACATGTTGCAGTGAGAGTGGTAGTTAACATTTGACACACCTAATGATGTGCTATACTAATTGCTTGCATTAACTGATTGCGTGAAGTATTGGCCCGCTAGTACCGAGAAATTAAGACAATTTTAAACTCACCARCTGTTAGTCAAGAAATTTGCCGTGACAACAGAATGGCTGTGGTTTTCCTGTCCACCCAAAGAACAAAGTCCCYGGTCACAGCAGGTGATTGGCAAATACTAATGAAGCAGCTGATGCACGAAGGAGTCTTTGCCTGGTACACTCAGTCAAACGGCCTGAAATGCCTTTCATCAAGRTATTCCTAGTGGACCACATGGCAATGTTGTTCTGAGGAGGAAACTTTGTGGAGGAAATGCTACAGAGCATTGTGAATATACGTGTTTTTCTTCAGGGAATTCTATTTCAAATAACAATTTCAGATTTTCCAAATTGTGGTATTTTAAACAAAAAAAATTGTAAGGGAGTCCCATTTGTCACAAAACAACRTATTTCATATCAGAAAATTTAAAGCATCCTTTTGTTGTAGGTAATTCTTTTTTTCATTTTTGTGTTCCTCTTCTGAAATGTCATTTGGAGACTTTATGGTGCAGTATTTAAAATATATTTTCAATTTTGGAACAGAATGTAATTTAGATATGTTGACATGTCTAGCAGAAGGAAAATATGTTTTCACAGCTAGCAAGAGTTATGGATGCTTTTATTACAGATGGGCCTCAACAAATCGTGTAGTTGTGAACAACTTTGAACTTGAAAGCTGTTTCAGTATAAACTTCAGCTCTTTGCCTGGCTCCTAACTTTGTGATGGACAAAGTCAAAACCTGGAATCTTCCACCCTCAAACACTGTGAATATTTTTAATTCAAGTAACTGGAATCCTGGTCATGGACATGGAATAAAAAGATGATCTCCACRTCAAAAGCTTATGATCTACATGCATTTCTAAGACAAAGATTATGAATGTGTAGAGATAGGGAAAACTTTGGTGAAAGTAGCAGACAATCAGCAGACAGCAACTAATCTTACCAAAAATTTAAGTTTTGTCAGTATTTCTTGTATCTCCCATCACCAAAGGAAGTTTTACTAAGATTTTGGAGCTAGATATGTACTACATAATACTGGAGTTTTTTTTAGATTTCAGTCTCTGTCTAAGTTAGGTTTTCAGGCCAGAAGCACCATATTCACAGAAGTACTGCAGGCTAATAAAAAATATAATTCTCAGCTTAATCTCAAGATGGGAGCAAATGCTAGAGCATTTCCTGCCCCTCACTTACTTACTATTCATCGAAAACAATTGCTCAGAAGAATGATCCAGAGCAGTTCTCRCCTATCGTGTTCCTCAAGGCCATACCAGGGGAAGGAGAGATCATGCCAGGTTTCCCTCGGCCAGCTGAATATCAATACTGTCATTCAGCAGACCATCATATACTGGGAAGTTCTGGCCCCACCRTGTCCTGTACTGTGGTGAAAGCACAGTGCGCGCTGCCTGGTGTCCTGAGCAGCATCACAGACTCTCCAGATGAACAGGGGTGTAAAGAACCCACCCCAACTTCTAACTGTTGCTGCTCCCAACATTTGTTCTGGTGTCAGTGAGGACTCTGAGGTTAGCTGCRTGTTTATTTATTTGTTTTTAATCCTGGGATGCTGTGTGATCTTTTTTAAGCCTGGAAATGCAAAATGCAGCTTTGTCTTCAACAGTTTGTGTGAGTGGCAGTGACTGATGTTTTTTGGAAGGACACCCCAGGGGCCAGGAGATGTGTGTAGTCAAGTGTTTGTCCGTGTATTGGTTAGCAGCATTTGAACTGAGTGGGTTTCCATTATTCCATATGTCAGGAAGAACATTTGCACTTCCAGGCCACTAGATGATGATGATACTGTAATTACAGCTGTATCTTAATTAACATTCCCACATGAATAAAACATTAGTATGATTATTCTTAGCTTTTTAACCACTGGGCTTTGGTTTCATCTCTTTAGAGCTACTTTTCTTAACCAAACCAAATCATGCACTGTAACAAATGAAAAAGAGAAATAAACACACAGCATCAGTTCATCAGTTGAGTAGGAGATTGGTTAAACAATAATGAAGTCCCTCTGAAAACCACTCGCTGGCAGAATCATGCCCATAAGAGGAGATCTGTGAGTTCTGAGCCCTCACTTCATGCTCCTGCTAGGTTTGCAAGGGCCTGCTACATTTGCAACTTAGATTGCAAAGACTGGATGTGTAAATGTGTCTTTCCCACGTGGAAAAACAATTTGCGCGTGCAAATCTTAATGTTTTGCGTTTACACAAAAAACTTAAGGCCTTAGGAGGAATGTCTGCATAAGAGCTTGGAGTCTAAAATGGTGCCGAATTGCAGCCCCATTTGCGAAGGGCTTAAGACCGAGGGGTTCCCATTCCTCTGGGTTGCTGCCCTGTGCTCTTCACGCTGCGGGCTGGATGAGTAACTGCTCCTGAGAGCCTCAGGCTTGAAAAGCCYTTTCAAGTATGTCTATACTGGAGCCAGAGGTGTGACAACTGCTCGCAGAAACTTAGCTGAACTAGCTTTACACCGCATGGGCCAAGTGTTGATACTGCTGTAGCTACGGCAGTGTGGAGGTGGGCAGCAGCTGCAAAGAGTCTGATTCTGTGCGAACGCACAATTTGCTTGCCCAAGTTCAGCGCAGTTGCCGATGTCTGAATATCAGCACCAACTGGCTAGGGGATGTCTGCTTTTGCTGTAATCTTTCCTTTCCCAGTAGTGTTGGCAGAGGGAAGAACGGTATTTGGTAGGTTTGTGGGTTAACTGCTCACATGCTATCCATCTATGTGATTTTTAAACATTGTAGAGTAAGAGATAGATAACAAAAAGACTGCTGTTCCTGGCTTTTTGGGAAACCTGGTAATGGCACCACACCACCTTTCTCTGATGATTTGCTGATTCTTAGAGTCTTTGTTTTTTACTAGCCCTAGTTATTAGCCTTTTTATACATAATAATTTTTGAATCCTCCTGCCAGTTTCAACCAGATCTGTCAGGGTTAAGTATGAAGATACTAAATTCTTRTAAGTTTCATAAAAGAGATGTTTCAATCAAAGAGAAAGAGAAACCTCATCATCTTCCCAYCAAAGAAAAAGTCAGTAGCATGACTACAATGATGCTACTAGATATATAGGCATCTTCCTCCGGGAAGGCGAATGGAAAGAAAAGGCTGGGATTGCTTTGAACACAAGAAAAGCATTGGTCAGAGCTCACATTTTCTCAGGCAGAAAAGTTCCCTAATGAGTAGATAYCAGCAAACCACATTCTGCTGTTCATGATCATTAAATAATCTACCCTGATTATTTAAGRAAGCAGAGTGAGTTTCAGACTCCGGCGCAGCACACGTGTGCAGTGTGTTGGGAAAAAGGGACTTTGCCATTTGTTCGTGAATCCTCGGGACATGACTGTGAGTGCCGTCACTGTCAATATCYTTCACCATGTGTTTCTAAAAGGATTCAGCGCTGCAGAGAGTGCAGGCTGTGAAATCTGTTCACAACGATAGTTTGCAAGTTAGTACCGCAGTGACTGTAAATAGCCTGACCCCAGCCTTGAGTCATAATAAAAATAATAATAAGCAGTTACACGTTCTCATTTTAGCTATTGCGGTGATAGCCTTCCAAGGGATGCATGTGGCCATACTTTGCTGACTGGCCTGGCCTCTGCCTGAAAGCTAACTGCTGTGTTGATTTTGTGATTGGTGTGAGAAGATAAACAGGAGAAAAATGACAGTAAATAATTTCTGAACTAGGCTTGGAGGAAAGGATTGTCCAGGTTCTCTGTGGAGCCTCTAGTCTGAGAAGCACCCACTGCCTGTGTGCCAGTAAGAGAAAGCTCCACCTGTGTCTTGCACAGGACTGAGTCATCTTCACTCTGGTAAATCTGAACTAATGGGAGCTTTGCTTTGACACAGTAAGGTATTTATCTTGCCACTCTCCTCCTCTTTGTCTGTCTTCTGTCCATTGCGAGACACCAAGATTTACAGTAGTTCATCTATTGCAAATACCGACTTGGACTCATAGGCTTCATGGGTAGCCAGAAAAAGCTCTGCATGGTAAAAGGTAACATTTTAAGTGCATTTCCTCCTTTCATATCTCAGCCCAGAAGAGATTTCTCACTGTGTATAGCAACACACATATGCAACGGGAATGGTGTTCAGCTCCCTTGCAAACATCGGGAACATACCACTGAACACAGAACTACATTGTGGAGCCTCTTGCCACAGAAAGTTACAAATGCCAATGGAAATAAATGATCTAAAGAAGCAATTTGACATATTAATGGAAGATAAGTCCATCAAGGCCATTAAACCCTGTGCTACRGATGCAATTTCTGAGACTGGAAATACCTACCTGGGAACAGCCGTTTCCTTGGAAGGTTCGGAGGGGACAGGATTGCTCTACACTTGTGTGGTTTGCAGTGTTTCCTAAGCATCTATAGCCTGCCAGTGAGCAAATGGACTTTTGGTCCAGGACTGTAAGGCTGTTCGCCCATCTCTTCGTGCATGCCTAGAGAGAAAATCTGCGGTCCGGAATGCACATGTGAGCCCAGGAATGAATTCATAAGGCATACATAAATACWTATTAATTCAGGCCATCCATTCTATACATTTTATCTCTTCCTTGTAGTAATTTGGCAATTCCCACCTCTGCTACCAGGTGATGGAGAACTTTCATTCTTCATCAAATCCTGTTTACTTCAAATGGCTTTCTGACACCTCTAGGTGTCCCGTTCACTGCAGACTGTGGTCAATATTATTCAAATGTGACGTGGAACCTGGAAAAAGAATTAAATTATACCTGCAGTTCCCTCCTACCCTGGAACAAGGATCTAGACCCAGACATCATGCTGGCCTTCRTGTGATGAGCTATAACAAAGCCTTAAGACCATCCATGTTGCTGTCTCCCACTGTATTTTGAAATSTGATGTTGAACCTTCTAGCCTAGGTAATTTTTAGCTATACTACAGAAAAGGCAAATGAGTGCAAATCAAAACCACCTTGACTCACTTGTCAGCCATTTCCTGATATTATGGGCTTAGGGCTTTCTCATGAGGATAAGTATCCAGCCAGCAAGTGTACRAAGAGACTCATTAGAGAGGAGATGTGCCAAGTTGAGTCTGAAACTTGTCAGCCCACGGCCAACTCTATAGTTGGGTAGAGACACGTGGGAAAGATTCTCTATTATTACAYTTAAACTTGATTTTGCCTGGCTTCCCATTCCAGTGGCAGAGMAGTCTAGTGCTGCAGAGGGTAAAAATGCAAGTTACAGAGGTCCTGTTGGGAGGATGATAGCTTTGGTCATACAAGGGTTTTCTTCGATGGTAGCTGTTTCTGTTCTCTTAAAAAAAAGGCCCATTGGCAAAGACAGCATAAAAACACTCTTATGTAAAACACTGGATTAATCTCCTGAGAAACTGGCAGGGGAAGCGGTCTTTGCCCTCTCTTAAATTATATGTGCTCCCCTGCTGCTACGATAAAATAAAACGAAAAAAATCTTCTCAATTTTTCTTTCACCAGTGTGTTAAGATATTGTCAGGTCAGTCCTGGTGGTAGGTTAGTAGATGACTAATAGCTGTGTTTTTTAATTAAATGCTATCAGGAGAGGATGATAGATTAGCACCCCCACCCCCTGCATTTCCCAGAACATTTCAAAATTACTTTTTGAAAAATGGACTTTAAAAAAAAAMAGAAGGCAAAAAGAATGAAACAATGATGGGAATTCCTTGTCCCTCTCTTTGGTCTAGAATAAGAGCTGTCTGTCTGTTAGAGATGGAAAAGTTTATTTATTTATTTATTGCAGTTAACCCAATGTAGGCCTGATTTGTACCTGGTTGGGATTTCAGCTGCTGAGCTGGATTTTGTATTGGTAGGCCTCTGTTTTATTGCAGGCATTTCTACTGCCRTAGGAGAGCTTTTCCCTGATAAACTAGCTCCTGGCAGCAAACACGGATGAGTATGCTGGAGTCAACTGCTTCAGCTGGTGTAAAAAGCTGATGATTGTCAGCGAAGGGGGAAGGAGCTGGCCCAGAGGTTTTATTCTGCACTGTTTTACATGAGAACTAACCCTTAAATTCAAGATTCCCGATGAGGAGTACTTAGACCTCACTTTCCTTTCTGCTGCAGATAAACACTGAGTATTTCCCAGAGGGGAAGACATGAAATGCAGGACTTATCTTGATAATTAATCTTGATAACATCTGCTATGCTGACAGTCGTATGTGGACTGAATGACCAGACTCACTCTAGGGGGAATGGGCAGAACAAGGCCATTCTGGACAGTCCCATGGTTCATACACCCACTCAAGGTCTTTGCTTGCACCACGGCTGTAAAGTGGGAAAAATACCCATCATTGTTCTGACCTGAGCATTGTGTGATGAATATATTACTGCGGTCAGGTACCAGCACAACTAGTTGCTTACTGCATACCTTTCTTTGCCCTTGCAGGCAGTMAGCTGCAAACTCCATTGCCTACTTTGCCTTTGTGGTAGAAGTGTCATGAAAAAAATCCCAGCACCTCTTCTACTTTCCATATGCCTGAGAACAGATGTTATCTGAGTTTCTCGCCTTGCAATCTAAAATAATTTAAAAAAGTGTTATATCTAAAGAAGGGATGTGGGTATTTTGGATATATATAGCTGCAATACTTGAAAATGCTAAAATACRAACACAGAACGAGCCCTGCATTTCCTACCGTGAAGAGATTTTCTGAGAGCGGATGAGGAGACACCAAAGGAAAGGAAACACTCTCCTTATGCAGAAGTAGTTCATAAGTCAGGGCTACTGTTCTGCACCTACATGAAAAGAGTCTTCAGAGTCTCAAATTCTTCTTTAGATCGGCACTGAAATCAAATATTTCTGTTCAGCTGACAGGATCACAACTTCCTTCTAGAAGATCTCTGCCCCATCACTCCTCTATTCACCTTTTTATTAYGGCTATTTGTTAGAGCATAAAGACAGAAGAACATGGGGTCTAGACCCTCCTCGACTTTGAACAAAMAGCTTAAAGAAGTTTGCATGAGAAAATGAAGGCAGAGTAACTAAAACTTTTGAGAAGGTTTAGGTTTAGGTTGTTTTCAATTGTTCTTAAATTCTTCCCAAGCTGCATCTTAGGTCCCTGAGTGCTGTTCTGGATGTTGCGCAGATTGAGCAAGTGGCGGGGTGCAGGGAWGTAACCTACAGACAAAATGAGCACATCATTAGCTTTTTATCTTCATTGTTATTTCTATTAGTCAAAGTTTTGGTTCCCATAAGCTGGGTAGTTGTAATGAAAAAGACGCAAACAGTTTGTACGGCAAGCTGTGAATGTGAGAAACTGGAAAATTGGGCTAGTTCCCAGACTGATGATTTTTTATTTTAAGAAATATATTTATATCTCTTCCTTTTAACTGAAAAGGTGTGTCCATGATTAAAGACAGGAAAGCTCTCTTTATTTTTTTTCTTTTTTATAAATGATCTGCTGTATGTCTTTTTCCCTGTGTCTCCTCTGTCTTTGGATATGACATGCACACCCCATATAATACACATAATATTTCAAAGCTGCAGAGCCCTGGTTATTAACATGGTGGTGCTACCTTCCTGGATGCYTTATTGCAAAAAATCCTAAGCTGCAGTGCACATGCCAACAAATCTCACTTACATGTAGTGCGGGTGAAAATATGATAGAGGCTCTTTTCTCTGCCACCTATATCAGTTCTGTCTAAGGAAACTCAATTGGACTGCCCTTCTCCTGTAGATTATTTTTTACCAATTAATTTCTAAATCCATTTAGAGCATATTATTAAAAAAGAAAAAAAAAAAAAAAAAAAAGAAGCAGCTGAGCTGTTGCAGTTTGCATTTCCTCCTGGATCTGCTTTGAGCACATCAAAATGCCACTTCAAGAGTGAAATAAAAGGAAAAGGCAGCAATGTTGCTGGAAAAGTGCCTGCGTCAGAGTTTACCTATTTTGCATGAAGCATGGTGACACAGACAGAGAGGCCTTGTATGCCTGTCACGGTGCCCTGTGGCCAGTGACAGAAACACAAGCATTTCTAAATTAAAAGAACATTTCTATATTAATTTATCACTCTGGTACACACAGGGCTTGCTATTTTCCAGAAGCCAGCTACAGAGCCTCACATAGCTGACTGAGCTCAAAATGTTATGAAAGAAACACAGTTGCTTTCCTGATGTGATGTATCTGGCCTCGTGAAAGGGCATTTTGTTTAGGTATTGCATAGAAATCCTAGAAAGTGCTTACGGACACAGATACAATCCCTGGGGGAAGTCCACAAACCTGAGCAGAGAAAGTGGCGTAAATCACAGGACTTAATGTGCAGCTCATAAATCCAAYGTGCGTATGAATGTCTGATAAAGCAGGATGATGTCTAAGGGCTGAGTTTTACTTTGCATAACATAACGTGGCRTTTGAATCAACACAGCAGTGAATCCAGCTAAGATTTGCATCTCATTTTTTAACTCATCCACACTATGAGTGGGATAGACTCTGATTTTGACTACATYGATGTAAAGAAGAGAAAAGCCTTAGTCTCACAATGGTTACTCCAAATGTAAACTCTTGCATGTGAGATGAGGATCTAACCCYATGCCAGTTCTGAACTGTGCTCACTTTACATAATATCAGCCTAAAAATTTATAAATCAAACATCTGTAGTTGCTATTCACAATAATCGTATTCATATATATGAATGCATAATTTATATTTACATATTTTATATTTGCATATTTTGAAGGCAAAATGGAAGAGGCGATATACCCATAATTTTTAATATATCTTGGGCTGTCTGAGAGATAAAGTTTTACTAGACTATGGTTGAATGCTGGCTTATGTAAGAAGAGTCTGATAGCCTCTCAAACTCAGATCTTCACAAGTGATCAGTACATACCTAATCAGGAATTAGCTACCAGAATGCCTTTCCAGTGGTAGCAGTTGCAACACTTGTTTTCTGGASCTGTCAGTGGAAGTGAATGTTCCTCCCTAATTTCTTAAATATTCCTTCCCAAATGACTTCTTTCTCTCAAAGGTTTAGATTTAACCTACAGAGAAAAGATATGCAGGGAGAGATCACTGCGGTCCAGTTTTCCACAATCTGAAGAACATTTTCATGAACAATCTCTACATGCAAAGTGATTCCCATCAGTGGGACTCACTGTAATGTTGTAACCCCTGTTCCTCTCCCTACATGGCAAAAAACAGGTTTTTGTTTGCTCCCAGCTTTATTGATGGCGACTCTTAGACTCTGTTGTGATCTCTGTTATTTCTGCTGGGCTTTTAGGCCTGTGGGTTTGGCCCTGCTGCGTGGCTTGTCCTCTCCTGTTCATTTGCACAGGGAGACACAGATGCTGCCCCATAAATTATGATGCCAGTTGTTACAGCTGTAGCACAGCTAAATGAAGCCATCCAGGTATGCGCGCTGGAAGCCTGTTCTTATTTACACCCTGTTAAATTACAAGAAACTCTATGGGCCTCTCAGACTTAGTCTTGACTTACATCAGTGTATGTCGATAGATTTTGACCCCAGGGACTAGACATGGCAAACATAGTCTACCTGGCATCATGCAAGCTAAACAAATACGTATCCTGTCTTCTTTTTTATTTCTGCCAGCTTGGGTGCTGGCAGAATTATTAAATAATCCCTCTAAATTTACTGTCTCATTTTTTGTAAATGCAACGTGGATGTCTATGATTTCAGGACAYGGCTGAAACAGTGATTCTGAAGCTAACTCATTTTCCTTATCCATCCTAGCATATTAGCCATGGAAGGCAATAGATGCTTTTTTCTATCCCAGTACAATTAGCCGTAACATATGTTTGCTGCATAGTAATTTATTCTAGTGGAGGAAGACARTATTTTCTTAATGATGCATGCCTATGGAAAAAGATGAAGGGTCTCTGCTTTAACAAGCATAGGGGGTTGGATGAAAAATCATTGTTTTCTTTAATCTATCTCAAGCAGACTCAATAAAGTTACTCGGATATGTTTGGTTCTCAATAAGCATATCAATGATCTCTTCTCCTTGCAACATCCAGCGTTTAACTTGCACTTTTGGTGATAGGAAATGATAAGGGATGTTAATGYAGAAGAATTCCACTCTATTTACTGACAACTGTAAAATTGTTCTATCTCCTGCAGCAAGTTGTCATGTAAATTTTGTGATTTGGGCTTTAATCTATAGAATTGTTCCTGTTTAAAGAAAACTCACTCCAAAGTATGGTTGTAGCCATCATATAGTGCTCCCGAGAGAAGAGGGACATACACACACAGTAAAGAAATGGATGTTGTACATTAGTGCTTTTTTCTGATATCTAAAGTCTTAATTCTAACTTCTAAAATATATTCTTGAAGAAAAAAAAATAGTATTTGAATCTCTTGGAAGATCAGACTCTCCCTGATAAGTATATCAAATTTCTGTACTAGTGAAAATTCTTGTTTCGTAAATACTCATTGCCAGTTTACAAAAAGCAGCAACGTGASAGATGTCAGCAGTCACCTGGCAATCTGGGTTCAGTGTGGGATATTACAACTTCATGAAATTGAAGACATCACAAATAAATAAACAGCAATAGCCAAAAAGAGGAGGCCCATGCTGCATCACTTAGCCAGGGAAAGGCCCRATGAAGTTGTTTTTGCAGGGAAGAGCTGTTCACATCTCTGTGTTGAGAYTTTCCTATGGATATCCAGACATGTTTGCCCACAGAGAAGTCCTCAGTTTTCTCATGTGAATGTTTTTCAGCCACTTTCCCATCAGGGACCACATCATACTGGAAAATCTGTTGTGTTGCGAGTTTGCTCCACTTTCACTGGGGCTTTTGCACCAAGGAGTCCMTCAGCTTCCTCGGAGGCATACTGGGAACACAACAGTGAGGCTGCAGATACAGAAAGCCAACATCCTCCTGATGGTGCTAGACCCTCAGCTGAGGGTACAGTATCAGCCAGAGACGAGGGTTGTCCTTGGGGGTGGTGGAACCATGCATGGTGCCTTCCCCGTAGCCTTCAGCCGTCAGGGCAGGCTGCAGCGGTGGGAGCGCTCTGCAGAGATTGCCACCCTGCGGTAACCTCTGCCAGGGGCCCCCTTTAAAAGAGAGTCACTTCTCACATAAGGTTTTCAACCCTCAGAAGCCTGCAAAATTAAACTAGGCTTTCTGATGCAAGCACGACTCAGTTGGCTTAGCAAGCGGTATGCCGATAAACGAGACAAGGAGGAGGGCAGGAAGGTAGAGAGACCGTGCGGCACCTCATTCTGGGGCACAGCCACCAGCACTCCCCTGCTCCTTCCCTTAGGAGGCAGCTCACTCTTTCCTCTTCCCAGGGAAAGTCCATAAGCAGAGTCCACCACTTTGCAGCACACAGAAGGCATTTAAAATGTCCCATTTTCTTTCTGTTCCTGTTGTCTTTGATGGTCCCCAAGGCTGGAAGTGATGCCTTCAATTAGGCATAGTTTTTTTGGCTCACATTCCTTACACTGTTAAAATTATAAACTGTACATCTCTCAGTGWCAGGCTGCCTTTTCTTTTTTGTCAGAAACTTTCCTCAAACATAATAAATCAATAGATCTAAGGCCTCCCCAAAGCTTCTTTTATTTCTTTACTCTTTTGCCCATCAGTGTATTCCTCCTTTCAGACTGCTTTTCCTGGGAGTTATTTAGATGTGGGATACAGAGGTGCCTMTTTTCTCTTCTATGAATTTTTAAGAATTTAAATAATCAGCTGTTGCTGGGGAACAAGAAGTTCTCTTGAGAGAGATAAAGTTTTCTTTATCTCAAGATGAACCAATATCAACCAGTGTTCACGTCTGCTGGCATTTCAGAGCCCAGGAAATCCTAGTGTGGCTCACCATAAAAGCTTTTTTGGTAATGTTTTGCATGAAAAGCAGCAGTCTCACAGTGCGATGGCAGCGGTGGGTCTCATCGATGTCCCCAGTCCAAGGTGACAGATAGGGCAGTGTGTCACACAGGCCAGGGCAAGGATGTAACATCTCTGCTTGTGTGGGACGGGGTCTCCTTACATTTGAAACAAATTAAGGGTAGTGGGAAATGCCAAGAAATGTGATGCAAAGAATGCCACAGCTGCAGCTGTGTTGAGTTGGAGAGTGCACGTGTGAGTAATAAGCATTACCAGAGTCTGGAGGGGGGTGGGATATGTAGGACCTATGTGTCTCTTTTGCAGGCACCAAATAACAGCTCCCGGTCTTCAGTGCCCGTCCTCGTGCAAGGCTCTAGCAGGGCCTGGATTCCTACTGGAGTTTTGACTAGCTGAATTTTGGAGCATCAAATTTTATTTATGTGGGGGATTTTCTTCTTTTTCTCTGCCTTGCTTCAAGAGGTGCTAAGTATTAAAATAACAGCGAGGAGGGGGAGAAATCACATCTTGGCATTTCTCAGTGAAAATCTGCCAGACATTTAATAAACTGTTTTATGCTGGAAACRTTTGAAGAATGACTCTTCAAACAGTGATAATACTTAATCATTAAGCTTTCAAATAGTCTGGCCTGACTGCCTTAACCTTTGCACTGTGCAAGTGAAAACATAAGGCATAAACTAAATGCCTTCCTGCAGTAGCTCCATTTGGCGGCATTGCAGATTAGGCCAGGTATGAATTTACCCCATGGCTTTTAGCTCCTTTCTAATACCAAGTTATCGTGGCTTAGTTTGAACCCCAAAGCCTGATATAAGACTCCCAATAGAGTTAATTACTCAGCTCTTTATAAAAATCCATTTCCCAGTCAACTCACAAAATATTTCATCACAGTAGCAGTCTAAACGGTCAGTTAGGGGACCAATTAATCAAGTTGGCATTTTAAAAATATAAAACCACATTTTATAATAGTGTAAGACATCAAGGTATTAATTTTAGTTGCACTTGGCATACACAGACATACATGCAGAGTATCTCTCTACAGCTTGACTTATTACATTTAAAATGAATAGCTTTGGAAATCAACTTTATTAGACTTTAGTATTTTAAAACATAAAATAAAGTGAAAACATTAGTTAAAAAAGACTTTTAAGTTCTTGATAAAGATGCCTGAAGGGAACATATAGAAACCCTGGTGCCTTGTATATTGTTCACTTTTTGCATGGACCAGCTTAGTGAGTTTGAAACAGAAATGATTTAGATTTAGGAAAGATATAAGTGGATGAAGCTCGTGGCCAGTTATCCCATTTGCCTGAGAATGAATGGAAGTTACTCAATGGTCCACAATATGCTTTGGATCAGAAAAAAAAATCCACGGCTTCTGTCTCATTTAACGACAATAACAACAAAAAGAGAAAAGGAGTGAGAAGTTATCYTCTGAGAGACTAGTGAAAATTGCAGCGCTGAGAAACTCAACCGCGAGCCATTCCCGGCAGAGCGATGTGCTCTCTCCTCACCACCAAGACCGGTGCGCAGACGACGCCGAAAGCCGAGCTGTGTCTCGGGTTTGCGTAGCGAGGTAGGCAGCCGCGCGCTGCTGAGCGGCTCGGTTGACCACGGGCTGGTTGAGCGACGAACGTGGGTCCTCGCTTGCAGCCCGGGTGCTGCGTGAGCGAGTGAGCGAGCTGGAGCCACTGCAGACCGTCACGAGCAGCACGGCGTGGCCCTCGTGGGAAGCGGCTCGCTAGGAAACCAGGATGGTCTGAAGGTCGAGGTGCCAAGGTAGCGCTGGACACGTGCTGCTGCTCCTGCCTCCGTCCCCCCCCGAGCGGTTGCTCTCTGCCCCGGTTTCTTCATCTGGGAAGTGAGGAATCTGGGTAAATATTTCTCATTAAATAGACCCTGTTATACTTTCCCAGAAATGATTAATTGCATTAATCTGTCATTTTCTGGACTATTGGTTAGAGACAAAAACAGCAAAACACTGTTAATGTTTAAAAACTTTGTATGTGTGTGTATATATACACATACATATATAATGTGTATATACACACACACACACACACACACACACACACACATATATATTTATATGTATATATAGTCCCAGCAAAACAAGGGAATTTGCAATTAAAGGAACATTTTCTAAGCACATTCTTTGCCCCAAAGAAGACAAATGTTTCAGCAGGAACTTTTGTTATAAGACATACTTGCTTTTGAGATCTGCAGCTGTTAACTTACGTGTCATTGGGGGAAGTGGCTTGGGGAGAGGTTAGAGAGCGCCCAGGACAGTCAGCTGCGGTTTGATGCCTGTAGAGGCATTACACCCGGTGGCAGCTGTATGGGCACAGGAAGATGAAACATCGAAGGATGATTATGGCTTCGTTGGGGAAATTCACATCACTGTCAACGTATCGTAGCAAGTAATGCCTGCATATGAAGAGAGATCTTGAAAAGTAGAAATGGGGGCACTGTGGTACTCCCACTGAGACCTTTTTTTAACTCGCATTTGACGAGATTCCCCAATGCTGCTTGTATCCCCAGCAGACTCCCTCCAAGCGCTGAGCTTTGCAGGAGGTTTCTGGACTTACAGTCAGGAATGGCCCCTGCGTTATCATTTCTATCTGATCTTAGGGTGTTACTGGCAATTTGTACCAAGAAACAGAGTAGGAGCACAGGAGCAGGCAAACCAAGACTTTGGTGAAATCTGTATTTCATTTCTTCCCCAAGTGCTTACACCAGGCAGCTTCCCTGGGCATTGCAGATATTGTGCTGGCTTTAATTCAGAGCTTTCACTGCCTCATTTCTTTATTGCTACTAAGCCTCCTTCCTTTTGCTGCGGGTTCAATTTCTCAAAATGTAGATTTTTTTTCCAGAGGTTTCTCCCTCTCATAAAAGATTCTTCCTTTGTTTTTTTTTTCTTTTTTTGAAGAAGGCATAATCTCAGGACCTCATCTGAACTCTCCCGTGCTAAGACATTAATCTGCATTGCATAATGTTTCAGAGCAAATAGCCCTGGAGTGAAAGCAAGCTCTCCCTGCCTGTATTTTACTCACTTCGCTCCTCTCAGCAAACAGAGATGACATTTTTGTGCACAATAGGCTAACACAAGAAATAGAGGGGTACATTCTGGGAGGATTTTGTGTTTGTAAAGTTCTCCTACTATTTTATAAAATGAAGACAAATCCAGCTGGACCTCAATTGCCAAATGACATACCAAACAATTTGTTGGCTGTGGTGCAGCATCAATCCCCACCCTGGGATGGGGGTCAGAGGATAGAGAAAATTTGGTTTAAGAGAAATTGTAGGAAATTAAGTTTCTAGGTAGGATATATTAAACTGGTTCATCATTTACTTTAATCTTAAGGTTTTATTTTCAGCCCAGGTCTTTTCCCATTATTTGTAGCTGCTAACTACTATGCTGACTGGTGCTGTTTAAGTCTAGACAATAGCTGACCTGACAGCTGATGGACCTGATGCTCATCAGTTCACAGCTCTGGAGACTCTCTTATTCAGGCCATTCCAGGTGYGACTTGGGGGTGGAGTTACTCTTTCTCACCTCACACAAAAGCAGCTTTTCTTCATCCTTGGTTTGTCAACTTTCAGCTTTGCAGGSTGAGAAACCTTGAGCACATCATTTTGAGCACATGACTTCAGAGCTAGCTTGGGCTAGGCTGGGGGTCGCTCTGGAATTAGGCACATCACTCATTGCTTAGTCTCGACTTACCTTCAGCAAGTGCTTTGCAAGCATGACTGTCAATTGCTCCTTGCCATGAAATGCTCTTGTGAATAATTTCATACACCAAACTGGTGATATCTGAAAATTGGAAGTGGAAAGAAGGACCTATTCTAAAAATCTTGTCTGTGACATGCAAAGGTAGGCCAAAAGAGTGTGGCAAACAACATTTCCTGTCCCAGGGTATTTAAAAACTTACCCCTCTTTTTAAAAGTAGAACAAAGGCAGAAGGAGAATAAGTCTCCACGAAGACAGTTGCAGAACATGGCCAAAAAACTTTTCCCAAAGCACACAGGTCGCAATGTGCCTAGCATACCCAGCGTGGCTCTTCCATGACTGGAAATCAGGCAGAAGACACCATGTTCACAGCTGCTCTAGAGACTATGTTTCCAGAAAGTGGATATAGTTGTACTRCCAGAAAAGAAGTGTGGGGAGTTCTCACGTGAAACCCATGGCTTTGTACCAGGCTACAATCTGTGTCAGGGAGCTTCATCATGACGTACAAAGAAGTAGGTATCATATACCCAATTTCTGCAAAAATTCATCTAYAGAGTTGCTTTAACTGATGGTCTCTTGTGGGGTCTTTTGCTTCTATAAGTCTGCCTGGGTTCAAGGGATGGAAATGGGCATGGCCCCACTGTTGGGAGAAGCTACCAGAAATGYAGAAGTGATGCAATACCACCTGACAACGTGGCTATTTCAGCAGCCTATCCCTGGGAGGGGGATAGCAGAGGTCAGGCAGCCCTGAGTCGTCTGTCTTGTTGGTGGCCCAGCCCAGAGAAAACTCATCCAAGCTCAGGACCTGGTCACACATGGCCCAGGTACATGGGAAGGGGGTGTTCAGAGGACTGCGGGTGACATTGCACTATCTTCACTCAAAAGGTCCATCTGCCACTGCTCGGGCATGGCCCCACTCAGCAAAATCCCTCTCCTTTCTGAGAGCTACTCCCTGCCTGCATGGCTCCGAAGAGCTGAAATTTGTCCCTCCTGAATCCTGCAAATGCTCTAGCCCATGAGCTGAGCTGAAGTAAGACTTCAGCTACACAGCAGAATCCCAGACCTAAATTCTCTTAGAGTTTAGGAGRGGTGGATTCAATGCTGGGAATTGCTTTCACCCTCGCCAGAGGTAAAGGGATTAGCTGTGAAGCCCTGATCCTGCTCCAGACTCTTCCCAAAGTTCAGGGCAGTCTGGGCTCCTGAGCTGAGGTTCAGGCCTCTGCAGCTGAAAGTGTTTAAATAGGAACGTCCATCACTCGGTGTGAATAAAAGCAAAAGTGGCCCTTTTTAAACAGAGCGATGACTTGATCAAAATGCTGCTTTGTCATATCTGTTTCATAAAAATTTGCCCCCTCYGGGCCAATCCTGCTTGATGTCAATGGTTAATGCCAACCACAGCCTTGTCTCAGTGAGTGCTGCACAAAGCCTTAATTTCACAGCCTTCAAACAACAGTGAAAAATCACCAGGAACTTTCTCTTAGGCTCTGGGATCTCCCTAGCAACCACAGGCCAAGCATACTGTAATTCAATTTATGCCTTGAACTCCTTCAGGAGTCTCTTCTTTAAAATCTGTCACAGTCAACACGCCTTGGGAAACTATTATAAGCGCCTGAACCTTTGACCAGCCRGAGAAAGTAAGCATTAGTATAAATCTAGTAAGCATGTTTGGTCTGTTTTTATGTTTGGTGTATGGTACATTTAACATTCAGCCCATAGCCTCCATCTCTGTTCTGCTTGGGAAATCCACCACGCATCTGTCATACTGTCTGCGTTTAAACCGGGCTAGCGGGCCCGAACAGAGGCGAGGGGGAAATGCCTCCGCTCAGCCAGAAGAATTGCTTTATGTGGAAATGCACTGACATGGCCCGCGGCTCGTTGGGAGACGGGGTGTCATGGGAAAGATAAGCAGGAATGACCTGGCAGGTTTGTGAATGTCTCAATCCCGGGACTGAAGTGGGTTTACAAAAGAGTGAAAGCTTAGCGGGGAAACACAAATGATAATGAACTGCTCGCTGTGTTTAAATAGCCATCCCCAAATAGTTCTGCCGTGAACATTGTCAAGCTACTTTAGGCAAAGTGAGGTTTATAGGCCTGTAATTTTCAGGGTTATTTGCTCAGGAGCCCTGTGTGAGCATCTTGAAAAAATTACTGCTTTCGCTGGCAAATACCATTTTTAAGTTAGCCACATGACACAATGTCTTATAAATAGGATCGCTCTCTTGTGTGTTAGCTCCAGGTCTCAAGCGTGGTCAGAAGGAGAAGAGACGATCTTTTAATGACTAATGCTTGAGTGGAAAATTGTCTGCATTGCAGATCTAGGGATGGATTCGGGCCAGCGTCAGCCAGTGGAGATCWACATCTGGGGAGGAGGAGGGGACCTGCTCCCCAGGGGGGCCCAAAGCCCATCATACTCACTGACTTCGATGGGATGGGCAGGTGCTCTGCACCTCTCAGGAGCTGGCTGCTAGAGATAATTTTCAAGCAATTACTAACTGGCCATATTCCAATCCAATGTAAGTATTTTATCCCAGGAGCCTCAGCCCACCATACTGTATCAGCTAGGAATAGTAAGTCTGTGAAGTGGCAGGGGATTTTCCAGTTGAAGCGAAAATAGACGTTGCATTTATACTCTGTTCCCTTGCTCAGCTACARAGTGGCATCCTAAATAAAGCTACATAGCGTAATAACTCCAGGATGCACCTAAATGATGGTTRTTACTGACGGCTTATACAAATCGATGTTTACTGAGCAGCTACAAAAAACCTCATCAGTCCGTGAAAGAGGAGGGCATCGCGCTCGGGACAGCGATAGATTTGATCTAGGGCAGTCTTTCCTCACGTTGCTTGATACGACTGTATTTATATTTTGAGTCCTGCTGTTTGCTTTGATCTTAGGGAAGCTTTGTGATGCAGGCTGGAGATGGTATTTGGCCAGGCGATATCTCAGTCTACAGTCGGAGAAAAACAGCCTGCAGCTTTTTCCAGCACTTGGAGAAATACTGAGATAAGGAGAGCTTAAAATCAATAAGGGCATGAGTCTTTGTCTGAGAAGGGTTTTGGCGTTGTTTTGTGCTGGAAGAACCTGCTTTGACTTTAGTTAGACTTACAGGGATTTGGCATTGCAAAACGAGTGGCTGTGAAAGGCAGAGCAGGCCTTAAAGAAATGACACGGCAGCATGCAAAGCCGTGGAGCTGGAAACATGGCGTTATGATTTAGCTCAGCAAAGCTGGAGCAAATGCCAGCTCAGGGCAATGCAAATCTGTTTTGAGTTTTACCTTCCCCCGGGCCTTTCCCATGGAGTTCTGTTTATTGGCCTGTGCAGATCTGAGTCACAGCTCCTTTGCTGTGGTTCTGAGCCCAGTGGCCAGGACAAGGAGGGTTTAGGTGTAATAACACCATGTCACAACTCATTACGGACACAAAATCACTACTGCAATACCCACGGGCTCCCACGAAAGCAGGCTTGTCTTTCATCCTCTCGTCTCCAGTTTAAATAATTCCTCTCTGTTCAGTCAAACTGARTAGCTTGGTGGAAGAAAAACACACATATTACTAATTAACCAGAGATTATTATTTTACCTCAAASAATAATATCAAAACTCATCTGTTTCAGTGGTGTGAGGCTGGTTATAGAAGTATCGATTAGCGAAATGTTRGCAACGTCTTTGTAACGGTTTGTGTTCCTAAGAACAATCTAGTCATTATGCTCATTATCTGGTTAAAAAACACAGGCCTGGATTTCCTTCTCGGTCACACTGACGAAGAAGTGGGTTACTCTGTTGACGTTAAAGCTGGGTTCCTGGTTGTTTAAGATAAAAGTGCACAAGCAGCAGATAGTGTTGGGTAACGTCATGAGCTGCTCGGAGTGAAAACGGGGCAGAAGAGCCAGGTTTGCCTCCCTGCAGGCTACCCTGCGTGGCTATTTCAGTGGTAAATCAGGGCATGCAGGATGGCTGCATGCTTCAGACCAAAATCTGAGGCATTTGCAAGGCCAGGGAAGTGGATCATAACAGCTCCTTTGCATCAGGGGCATTTTGCTGGCTCTACATCAAGAGGAAAAAAAATTAAATATCATTTATCTTTCTCTGAAGAGTTTATGGGCCAAGTTTTGAGGGATTTATCTTTTTTGGATCGCCTGTTCGCTTGACTGTATAAATACAATACCTGCTTGAGAAAGGAACAACTGTGCTCCTTTCAGCCTTGCAGCATTTCAATTCACAGTARGTTTATCTGACGTCTCTCATGATTAGCTGTGAACTTATCTCAAGCAAGAGAGAGGAGGAGAGAGAGTACAAGAGCAAAGAAGATAAGGGCCAAACAAAAGATTTTTGTCTCCCTCTGGCTGCTACCTTAAACAAACCCTAACTGTCAGGTATTGAAATATGAAGTAGCACATAAATTCTGCAGCAGGGAGCAAGAAGAAAGCATGGTATATAAACCCATTTTGGCCATCAAATACATTTTATTATTATGTATGTTCCTTGACAAATTATACGGCTAATTCCATTAAGTTAGTGAGAAAAATCCTGTTAGCAGGTAAAAGCCTGCTCTAAAGTGCAGTGAAAGACTCCCAGTGATTTCAGAGAAGGGTCAGCGCTGAGGATTTTACAGCTAAGTCCCAAAGCCTGCAATCATGAGAAATCGCCAGTGAAAGCTGTGGAAGTTTTCCTCTAAAGGGATGGATTGTGACCATTTTTAGAGCATATTCCACTTGCTAATGAAATTAATGAGAAGGGTCTGGGTACTTCAGTGGTTTGAGGGCTGAACTGGGCATTTTTAGTCTCTGTCTCCACCACCTACAAACTAGAGGACATCAAATGAAATGATGACACAGAAGCTTTAAAGTTTTTACCACCACACATATCTTTGCTGCAGAACTCATTGCCACTGAATATTATGCCAAAAAAAAAACCTCACATTTTTCAAAAGTGTTCAGACAAAGCTAAGAAGGCAAAAAAAAAAAAAAATTTAAAGAGCTATGAAATGCAACGATGCACATACAACTTCAAAGGTCCAGGAAATCCCTGAGCTAAGGCCAGATAGGGCCTGTACCATGGGAAGGATTGTGCTCGTCCTGTTTTAGATGCTTACTCTTGGCATCAGCTTCTGGCTAACTCCAGAAAGAGGACACCAGGCTAGTCTCTATTCTTACGGAATCTGAAATAGAAACAGAAAAAACTCTCGCAAAACTGCCCATGTTTTTTAATAGAATAGAATAGCTTTATTTTAAATGAAATGCAGCACAGTATTTACTACTGGCTTGATGCCTGCTAGATAGCTGTTTTCAGGATGCTCTACATAGTGATGTCTCACATTAATCAGGGGTTTCCCCCTCCCTGTAGACATGAAGTTATTCCAGAATAGCCCTGAAGAAACAGTTGTTCCAGAAATAACTATCCTTGAGTAACTCCATGTGTGGACATTGTTATTCCTGGTTAGCAGTATCTTCTGCTGGTGGACTAAGCTAAAATGGCTTTCTTCTTCTTGAATAAGAATATCCAKCCATGTTGTATTCAAGAACTTTGCTCTTTAAATTCACCTTACTTTTAACTTGAGAGACCTAGCAAGTATAAGGGGGCCCTAGGACAGAAGTACATGTGGTAACAGCTGGCATATGTTGATTATTTGTGATTTCACAATATTAATAATGTTTTGTTCACAAATGGCCTTTGCTGGAGTGGCTGAAAGTACTTTGAGAAATTATGGTGGGGTAAGCAGTCTTATTTCCATTGCACAATCAGGAAAAATTGAGGAACAAACACAACAAGGCAAGACTTTCTAAAATGATTAGTAATTTGAGATGTTCCAGTTTGGGCAATACTTAGACGGAGAGCAAGGAAAAGAACCTGCCTCTGAGTAATAGTGAACATCCACACTTGGAAAAACAGCTCCTCTGAAGTGTCCCATGTTGGTACCCAAGCATGGAGGTGTCAAAACTTTCCCATCAGTCTTGAAGTTGTTCATTTATATAGCTGCACATGCAGATATTATTATTAACATTATTACTATGGTTACTGACAAATGTAGAGTTGCGGCTTCTCATTGCTCTACACACTTGATGAAAAAATGACAACAGTGGCCCCTGCCCAAAAAGCTTGTTCTCAAACATTAAACAACATAAAATCAGTGGAAGAGACTGGGAGAGCTGAAAGAGGGACAAGAAAAATAAGATTTTTTTCAGCTCTTAGATGCTCAGGAAAACAGAGAGCAACATGCTACCTGCTCATCTGCTGCTTGTCTGCAATACTTGTTTGCCTCATAGAAGATGCTGGAGCTGGCAGAAAATACAGTGCAGACCTTGTAGCTATTTAGTGGGAACTTTTCCCACTTATCCATGTGTCATGAGAAATAGTCTAACATTTGCTGGTTGGAAAGAGAGGAATGAGTGAATGGGGCTGGCCTCGTTCTCCCCACCTGCCTAGCAACTTAGCAGAAAGTTTTGGGAGCAATACAAACCCGTCTTCTTTCTCTCTCTGCCTTCCCCCCTTCTCCAAGCCCAGAACCTGAATTGAATTCTACCTCCTTCCCACTTTTCTTTCTTCTGTTGCAACTCCAGTGGTGTACTCTGGCGCTTTCAGAAGTGAAGTCAGAATTTGGCACCGTCTCTTCAGCTGTGATGAAAGTTACAACAGGGACGGTAAGTGGAATTTGATAACAAAAAGCCTCTTGAGGCCTTTTCATCTTTGAACCACTGGCAGTCCCAATAAAGTCCTATTTTTGACTCCACATCAACATTCACAACTCTGCAAAAAAGAAAATGGAAGATAAAATAAATAGGAATTACCACAGCATATCCCTTAAAAGATTTTCCTTTTACTAGACTCCAACAAATTGCTAAAAACACATCTTAAACTGCCTGCATTTTCAGGAATGTAAATACACTGAAGGGCAGATTATACAGTCACAGCTCTAGGGTCCAGCATGCACCAAAGAAGGAGGAACAACCCTGCCCTTTATTACCCCTGGCTCAATATTCTCATGTGGTCAAAATGACCTACTGTGCAGTCATGTCATCTTCTAAGTGATTGGAGATAAGCATCACTTGATCATGATGGAAAGTTTGTGGAAATTTGCTAAGAAATAAGTATTTGTAAAAACTCCGTGTGGATAGCAATGAAGAAAATGTATTTTCYTTCCCTGCCCATGCTGGAATCCTGTGCTCAAATGTAAATACAATTTGAATAGAAAGCAATAAATTTATCAAACACCGATCTAAATAACCRTCAAGAAAGAGAAAAAAAATCAGACTGAACTCCAATGACCTTTATGTACGTGTATTTGACAATATAGCATCTCTAGCCAAGGTTTAAAAATGGTTCGGTCTTGCATCAGAGAGTAGACTGGACCATATTTCTAAACTATGCTGCAGCACTGGACATACTCATTTATCTTCTGTTTCTTCAGTTGGATTTCACAGAAATAAAGAGGATGTMCTTGCCAAAGCAAATCTTTCAGAGTTAATAATAATGAAAAGAATGTGGTATTTTGTTTGCCAAAGTGCAGTATTTTGCATTAATGCACACAGAACTTTCATGACAGGAGAGTGCAAACTTGAAGGACCTTCAKGGTCAAGGAGACTGGTGATGGGGCTATACAGAGGTGCTAAAAAAGTCCAACACCAGCCTATAGAGAGAAGGAGGTGCTGGGCCAGCAGCTGGTCTCATTTCATTCCTCGGACTAAGTTCCTTTCCCTCTGCCCCACTCTGCACAATTCTCCTCTGTTGCAGTTCTGCAACATGGACAGCTTTCCCAGGAGAAGTCACAGGTGTGTATCTGTAACTTTGCAAGATTGGGATATAAATGTTGGTATTTTGTTTTCAATCCATGTGCTTCCTCAAAAGTGCTGTGGTGGCTTCCTTGGGGAAATCAAAGGATTCTCCACACCGAGTTTCCCACGCTTTCCCTACAGGTCTGTGTCTACATCAGAGCAAGAAGCCTGTGAGTGTGCTTGTTCCCCTGCACAGGCATTGCCACAACGTCCTCCTTATAATGCCCAAAGGGGTTGCTGCTGGCTTCCACACCAGTTTCTGAGTGCCGGGAGCAGAAGAGGCATGGCCAGCTTGCATTGCAACCTACTAAGCACCCATGGTTCTGGCCACTGTCAATGTGAGCTGCACTTCTGAGCAGTAACTGTGGAAATGCTTTCTCAGGAATGCATCTGCTAGAGGCAGAGACTGGGAGCCTCTGGGTTCACTGGACAATGTCTTTGTCTCCTCTGTTGTCTCCTTATCCCCCAYAGCAGAAAGAAGAGTGAAGAAAACTTTACCAGGTTACATGAGCCATTTTTTTCCTCCACCTGTTTTCCCACCGAAAGGTTGAATATGTCTCTTTATTATTCCAGAGGCAGATAAAATCCAGGATTCGGTAATAAAAATATATTGTATATGTATCCCATTTGACCTGGAATACGTAAACCYGCTCTACTGCAAAAGACTGTGCTGATTTCATTTCTTTAAATAGTGTGAGAATCCAAGAGGAAAGACCATTTTCTACTGAATACTTTTTTTGCTGTGGTAGTGGTAGGAAGATGACAGCCTCACCATTTTACTTGTGTACTTTCTGCTGCTGTCCAGGTGGCAGGTTTCAAGGGTCTGTACATTTTGCCATATCGTTGTCCTGAGTATCAAGTTTCTTTGCAAAAGTGTCCAATATGAGTAATATGTAAACAGTAAAGTGCCATCAGCTCAGGTCTGAGGGGGAAGAGCACTCCCAGACCTTTCGTGTTTATAAGACAGGCGACACGCCAAATTTCACCCTGGCTTACATCAAATACAAGGTTAGGTGATGTAATGTAGGTCAGGATTTGGCTGCACAAAACCTGGGAGAGGACAGAAAAGACTGTACTGACTTCCAAATGCCTTAATAAGGGCATTTTTTTTAAGGAGGAGGTTAGTCTAAAGTAACTATTAGTATTAAAGTAAAGATTATTAGGGTAATCATTATGACTAGGCAACTGTAAGTGTTTAAATCAAGTGGGATTTTCTATTCAAGGCACTGCTAAAGACCAAGGTTCTTAATTGCTTAAGCTGGTAGCCCAGGCCTGCTTGGGAGTGTCATTTGCTAAGCAGAGGAAGATTCAAAGTGGAGAAACATGTATAAATGGCTTTAGTCATAAAATCCGACCGAGATGGTTCATGAGTATCTTAATGTGAAACTGTAAATTACTAAACCCACAGTTAYGCTTTAGGGAAAAAAGTTAGAACCTTAATTCAGCAAGGCCTGTGAAGTCTCATACTTTCTGCAGTTATCCAAGGAGCTTTAAAAGGAGACTTTATGCAYGCRMACACACACACACACGTGCACATACATAGAAACTCTCCAATAACGGGTGTTTCAAACTGCTGTGACATCACCCAAACCTACAGAGCGCTTTACAGAAAGGGTTTTGAAATGCTTCTCCTGCGTTGCTCCTGCCTATCCTCAACTGTAAATTCTGGTGGTAYAACACAGCTCCCATCTGATCAACGCAGCTCCCATCTGATCAGAACATAATTCGCCGCCTCTCTTGACCAAAAAGTCCACGACAGAGGCTGAGCTTTCTGAGGAGGGCTGAGACGCGAAGCCCTGGGAAGAACCTGGGTAAGGCTCGGCCAGACTTAGCGGTTCACCCAAAAAGTGTGTTTCCCCTGCAACTTCACTCTGTGGCTACCAACAGCCGGTATAAGGAAAATAATACGGCAATAGGGAAAGACGCTGGTTGGTATCACTGACGTTTTGTCTTCATTTTCACCTGAGGTAGACGTAGGTGTGAAGGTAAAGGTTTATCTCCGCTAATGCTAAACACCTCAGCCTGCTTCTGATCCACTACTCTGATGTCAGTCCAAAAGAACAGCACCGATTTAGGGGACTGACGGACTTGCTCTAGTRTGATACTGCTGGATCTGGGAACAGATTTATCCTGATACTTTTGGTCCACAACTCGTGGACACTATTGCCTACAGTGAAAGTCTGATTTAGGATAATTCRGTCTCGATGGGAACTCCTACCTAGGAGTGGGGAAACAGGAGATACTGTAAGATTTCCACAAGGTCACACTGGCCTATATTTTTTTTCCACTTCTGGATACTTWAAAAATATAGAAGCCTACCCTAAGGTCCCTTTTCAGGGTTCTTGAAAATTGAGCACATGCTAAAATATTCTGCTGAACAGGGGCCTTCCAGGGTACAGAGACGATCCATTTCTTTATAGTCTTAATTGTTTTCCTCCATCATATTCAGACTCTCTCTTTGTTATCTCTTTGACTGAAAAAAGGAATCCCTAAAGCTCTATTTTATCTACCTCCTCTGTAAATTATATTGCTCTTGGAGAGGTCTCCTTTTAAATTACAGAAGGTAATTACATTTAGGTCTGTTTCCTRTATCATGTTTGTTCTAAGAAAAATATCAACAAAGAAACTTACACAGCTCAAAACCCCGGATAAGAATACGGATATTTATCATCAGCCTACTAAGAGTTGTGGATTAAATAAATAAGGAAACAAATATTACACTAAAATTAATTTCTGAAGAAAAAGTGAGTCCTCTCTGTGGAAACAAACAGTACTTGGACTCTATGTTTATGTGGCCAAATGATAATAATTTGTGCTCTATTTGTATTGGTTCTTTTCATCTGTWGATCAGACAATGTTCATCATCCACCACCATCTCATTGTGTCTCTCAGAGACAGTCACACACGCAGCCTGTAGYCTCACTGGTGCTGGTCCTAGAGCAGGCTGAGACAGCAGGTAGMCACAGGATTGCACATCCACTGAGTAGAACATCAATTTTTTGTTCTGAAAGTGCCTTTCCCTGGGAGGGAGAAAGAGGAATTTGAACTTTTTTCTTCAATTCATCTCAGATTTGTAGCTGTTTACTCACAGCATTGAGGTTTTCACCTAGCAAAACCCTTAAGTGTGCACTTACCTTTGAATATACAGTCAAGAGCAATGAGCTTGGCAGGGTCTTAAGTGTCAATTTATAAAAAGGCACATGCCATAGCATTCAAGAACAAGAATCGAAGGCCCAGATCCAACCCAACTCACTTGGGAACCAAAATTAGTCCTCCCAAAATCARTGAAGTGAAGTAAGTGCTTCTCCAGGCTTTTAGAGGATAATCTGGTCTGTCACTTGAATTAGACATATTGGAGAAGAGCCTAATTTTCTACACTTGCTGCTGTTTTGCAGATTGTTGGCTAGTCCATTGGTAGTGAGAATAAATACCTAAAAATATTTGCCTAGAAGTACTTTGGCTAGCAGAAATGGGACATATGATGAGGCTGTCCCACCACCCAAGGCAGGATGGTGGCAATCTGCAAGGTTTCTGGGTGATTATCAGGGGAATTCACTTAACACTGCTGTACTGGTTCCTATCCCAGTGCTTCCGCTCACTCTCAGAGCTCCCCACTGCCCTGCCACTGCCAAGGTGGCACCCGGAGCAGCTGAGCGCAGTGGGAAAAGGGAAACCAGCCACCTGTGCAGCAAGGCAGTGGGTCTGTGAGACAGGGGCAAGATGTTTCATTGGGAAGAGAGGTCACTAACTCCATCCCAAAGTTCACTGCTRCTCTCATCTGCCATTTGGAGGGAGAAGAACAAGAATGTGGCCTCTGGGCCTGGAGGTCTCCACGAAATGCATGTGGGACAAGGCATAGGCTCAGTGTGACCCTGGGAAATGACTGCAGGCTTCCAGGAGATTTAGCAATCTCTCTAGTCACCGCTCTTTTCCCCCACCACTCCCCTTTGTCCTCTGCTCACATGGGTTCAAAGCCGATGAAGAGGAAGCTTGGAGATATTTGGGACCTGTGTTTCTCTGCAGGAGCCCCTCTGGCTCATGGTGTCCTTTGGCTCAACAGTTAGCAGAAAGTGATAACAACAACAAAATAAACTTTCAGCAGTTCCAATTAAAAGAAAAAAGAGGCCAGTGTTTCTTCTCTCAGAAGTACRGAGAGCTAAAACTTCACCCAGCTATCAGCAATACCTGGAAAATACTGTGTGCAGTGCCAGCAGAGCTCATGAGGGTTTTTTTAATGGCTATGTTCTGAAAGGGCTAGTTGTTAGGTACATTGTACACCATGGGAATGAGGTGTGGGGTATTTTTAGTCCTGGCATTCTGTATTTATTTTTCACATATCCCAGCAATCTTTATTGGGAGAATGAGGCAGCTCTCTGGGTTAGTCTGAGAGCCTCTGTCTGTTGTTCCCATCACACCCATATTGCTGAAGAAATGAAGAACCTTTTTATGCATGCCTGTGTTTCACAGTGTGATTAAATTAAGTGCTTTGTGCCAGCACAATAGTTACAGTAGAAAGAAGTGCGAAGATTAACACACCACATAATAGGAGAGAGCTTACAGCACAGTAAAATGCAACCAGCAAAAGACAACATTGTCTCCTATTTCCCTATGGACTGGGAGTTTGGGTTAGATAAAGTGCTCTGAACTTTTAGAGGAGAGGAATGAGTATAGCGTTGCTTAGGATAAATATCAGCAATTCTAGGAAATTCATTCCTTTTTGCTGTAAAACCTGCTCCCTGGCAGAAGAATTAGGAAGCTGTATAATGCACTCTGCTTAAAGGGCAACAGACACCGAATACTGAAAATTAATGAGAGCTTTTTAATCTTCTGCATGAAACATGAAAAAATAAAAAGTAAAATGCTGCATTATCCACCTGAATGATGGAGAACTGTGTCGTTTTGACCCCATATCTGATATCCTGGCTATCTACCAACACAGTGTAACCCAGTGGGAGTTGCTGAACACTATTATGAATATGTCCTGRGAAAGAAATGCTCCTGGATTAAAGGAAATCTTTTTACAGGACTCCTTTCTTCCCCTAAAACAATCTACACTCCATTTGCCAGCTGTACAAGCCCAAATGTTGGTGCAACAACTATATGTGACCCCCACTTGCTAAATCCTGACTCATAAGGTTGGTAGAAACAAGGGCAAATCAACATAAAGCCTCAAATACAACGGAAAATCTGCACTAACACTGAGCTGGGACCAGGTTTCATTTAGATCCTAGAGGGAAATGTTCACTATTTTCACAGCCCCTTCCTTGGAGATTACTGGGAGGACAAGAGTTGCTGAAATAGGACAGACCCACTAATGCAGCTTTCCAAGAAAAGCGTCTCTGTCCATATCTGGTTCCCCACTGTGTCCTGAAATACAAGCAGGTGCTGATAATTTAGCTTACTTTTCTAGTGCCTTGTGTTCAGGTTTCTCTTGTCCAAGCAAAGCAGTGATTTATGATCTGATACAGTCTTTAGCTTTTAATACCCATATAAGGAACTCCTGTTATTTCTACTCTTCTGTGCTTTTGTTCCCTGGTGGAAGCTGAAGTCTCCTATGTACCAAGGTTACTAMTGTGGACTGCTAACCAATTACAGGGTTAACCAATTACTGATCCCACAGAAACCTCTGGACAGCTGCAGGTAAAGGGTGATGGCATTATCTACCCTTAGTTACACTTCTCAGGGCAACAAAAGGTGAGTCAAACTTTCAGCGCTCTGCACCAAAAYAAGTCTTCCTGGTGAGTGAAATGTTTTCCAGAGCAATGCACGTGAGTAAGGGTTGAGTTAAGCCTTAAATAATTAGAAAAATTCCAAACAAATCCCCTCGCTAGGTTTCTCAGCCACATCCTGCCTTTACAAGGCTTGACACATAGAGTRCAAGTCCTGAGAGACAGTGTTGTCTCTATTATAGCATCCTGGTCAGGATGGAGCAGGTTGTCAGTATTTAAATAAATGTGAAAYGTATAGCTGTAACAGCTCCCATATTACAACCACATCTCACACAGATATTGATTTGTTCATAGTATGCCCTATTCTTTGCAACCAGCAGTCTAACGTGTGGYTATATTTAATATTTCTGTGCTGTTACGGATCTGTAGTTTCAGAGTCATGAGTATTTATGGTGTCAGACCATGTGATACATTTTTTCATGAAGAACAGTTACTCTGCACRTATAGTTAAGCCTTCCATCATTAGCTTGATGACACTCTTGATGATGCCCTTGAACAGTTCAAGGATTAGAAAAGTATTTCTTTGTCACAACRTGATTCTGCTAGAATGACTTTGTGAGGCAAAGCCACTACTCAACACTTATTTTGAAAATTGATTGTTTTCAGCTCTAATAGCCTTACCCAGAAACAACCCTTTTTCTCTGACCCACTATGACTTTCCTCAGAATTTACTTCTTCAGAAATTCTTCAGAAATATTTTCTTTTTCTCTTGGGAGTTTTAACAAAAATGAAAGCAGCATTGTTTTTATTAGTATTTTCCACAGAAAAGTTTAAGCTTTTCTAAATAAAGAGCAATTTTTGCATGTGTTTGAAAGCTTTTTTTTTTTTTTAAAAAAAAATGGAAATACTAATGTGATACCCTGCAGGAATTGCAGTTAAATTGCATTTAAGTGCCTAATATTCACTTTGACATCAATAGGCTGGACTCACTCAGATACAGCTTCCCATGATACACCACAGTCTTCTCTCATGATATGAAAAACCAGTTGTGTTCTGGGAGATAAAACTTGGCTGAGCCTACAAAAGAGAATGGGGATATAAAGAAAGAGATCTGAAAGTCCTGGCATTTGCTGTGGCAAGAAAGCCAAATCTAAATATTTTATTTTCAAAGTATTTGAATTATGAAGGAAAACTTGGCATTTTCCTCAAAAAGGAGAACTTTCACAAATAAATTAGTTCTACAAAAAATTGACCTTTCACCCCCAAAATACCTAACAGCTAATTTTCCGCTGGAAAGCATTTTTTGTGGAAAGTTTTGATGATCTCCATATTTGTGTACTTAAACCTAAATGTGTGCTAAAGTGGCTTTGCTGATCAGGACCTCAAACTTTTGCATGCTGCAGAATTTACACATTTGTTCCCAGCCAAACCATGCCATATAAAAGCTGGCTTATTAGTAGTAATATTGGAGCAACTGGCTAACAAGRTGTCCTGGATAGTGCGCACATACATACTGATGCTCTTTATAGAATAAATGCTCTGTGCTCTGATGTGGCAAATGAGGTCATTTGAGTGCACTAACTCCAGTCTTCCTCTCCCTGTTCTGCTTGAAAGAGATTTGAATGTGAAAAGGTTTTGGCACTCAGGGCTCCATGGTTTGGAACCGCTTTCAGAGTTGGAGGCTTAGAGGTCACTTTTCTCTGGAGAAATAAGGAGACCAGCCCCAATACTAGCCATCAAAGAAASAAACAAACAAAAAATAGCTTTCAGAAACATATTGAGTAGGCTAGGGTTGTGAAGAAAAACTGTTCCCAGCAAACATGTGAGGCCTCTGCAGTGGACGTATATTGTTTTATCCCTGCAGTATGACCCAGTCTGTCAGATAAGGAGAAGCAGTAAAAGAGGGAGGATGTGGTCGCTGTCTTGGAAGTTGGAAAACAAACTCAAGCTTAAAAGAGTTGTTTTTTTCTCCCCTAAAATCAAAACCAGTGTTCCTCTTAGCTTTCTAAACTCCATCCAAACTCAACTGATGCTTGGACAGAGAAAAACAGAATTTCAAAAGCTGTTTCACTTTCGCCAGCATTGACAACTGGCAGGGAGAAGCTGTTGAAGGATTGGGACAGTAAGATGTGCTCCTACCACCTTTTCTCTCTGCCTGTAATGAATTAATGGATGTGAATACCACACAGATGGATATAATATTGGAAATGACGGTATCATCTCTTGGAGTGGGAAGTTGGACACCTTTCTTCTTACCCTGAACTGGGCTATGTGCTCTATGGCAAGCAGATGGTCCTGAGCACCAGAGCCACCATGGCTACGGCAGTGCCTCCTACTAGCACACTTGTCTGCCTTCAGAGTCAAAGCCCTGGTCTAGCCTCTAGGCTCCTTATTCCCTGTGAGAGGAGGCTTGAATTAGGGTGCCACACTCACCAGTCTCCCTGCATGGTCCAAGGAGAGAGCTAGAACTGCTACTGTACACCTAAAGATACTAATTTCTCTGCATTGTTAAGGAGGCTGTAGTCCTACCAGCAGTTTCAGAGGATGAACCTGGGACTTTTATTTCCCATACAATACATTGAGTGTGCCTGGCACCTGAAAATGAGATCCATGGTGCAATCTGTTGGGTAGGGAGCTGCCTGGCCCAGCAGTTGGATGTGCTGATGTCCATGGTGTGGTGTCACCACTGCCCTCCAAAGGAAGTGAAGKTACATAATTGTGGGCTGGAGGAGGATATCTTATACCATCTAAAATCCACAGCAGAAAATCCCTTTGTGGAGGCATAATTCTAAAATAACCTTTCTTACCCCCCCACAAAAACAGGAGGATGTGGTCCCCACTGGGTAATCTCRCACCTTGCTTTATATTTGATAGCCTGGTTGTTCCTACAATTGTGGATTCAGACCCAAATCCTTCACCTGGCTAATGCAGAACAGGGTTTTATAGTGTGGTGTTCTGTCTTTATGTCTGTTACTGCTGAGATGGGCCCCCAGCATGCTCGCTTCACTTTCCTAGCTGCTTATTGTACATAATCAGGTCTAGTAGGACAAGATCTGTAAATGATTCTCCTGTTTGTCAATCCGGCTGAGTTTAGCTCCCCAACATCTCAGCACCAGTGGGGAACAAGTGGCTTGTATCCATGGTCGTGTCTAATTTGCAGGTAGCTRCATCTTTGCAGATCCAGCAAAGATGCATCCTTCCTCAACTACCACCCCTTCTTGTCCCCAGCCCTATAATTCTTGAGGCTAATTCTACRCTGTTAACATGTAAGTCCTGAATAGGGAGGCCTGAGGGAAGGAACAGAAGATTACACAAGCTTTAAAAAACGCCAGTTTGTCTGACACATATCGTAAATGCTGTGGTTTTTCTATTCAAGCTCTGCTGGATCAATCACAGCTGAGGATCTTTCTCTCACCCTAATGTTGCACTTTAGTTGTGTTTCCTGAGCCTGTGGTAGTATCTCAGATGAGCTGGTTTCAGATTACGTAAACTGATTGAAGGACCTTCACTCATAGTCAGGGAGAAGTGTTGTAGATATCACTCCACTTTTCAAGAACTGAATCACTAGTATAGTGAGGAAAGCATATCTGAAGACTGAAAACTGCCTTTTCTATCGCATACCAGCCTGCACCCCAGCTGGGTGGGCTGACAGCACATCACTGCATTCAAGCCTATTGTATATCGAGCTAGTTTTAAATTTCCTGCTCTCTAAACCGTGCTGCAAACTGAATCAAAACACTTTCATTAGAGAGATGAAAATAAATCCCAGTGAAGCTGGATTTTATCATATGGATCTACTGGAGAGTAGCAGAACAGGTTGTCTGGGGTTCAAGGACACAGTCRTCATTCACAGGAGCTGAATGTGAAGCTGCAGAGAACCTACACTACATGCCCAGAGACTAGACTCAGAAATGAGTGTCATCACTTAGGAGAGCTGAAACTATCATGCTTCCATTTGTTTTTTGGGAAACCTTAATTTCCATCATTGGAGATGGTATCATAAAACCAGCTTTGAATAATACTGGATTTACAGAAATAAAGCAACATTTTGACAGCATTTCTACTTGTGATTACCATCCAAATGCAAATGTAAGCCTTGCAGCCCTTCGAGAAGGGGAGTGGGTGCTTTTGGGCATGTCTCTACCTCAGGGGTAGCACACGCTGTAACTCAGGGGCTGGTCCTAATCTTCCTCTTGCCCCCACTGAAAAACACTGTCCTACTTAGCTGGTGTTTAAAGCTGAGACAAGCCGCCCCAGCAGGATGCATTGCCTCGAGCATTTCTTTTGCTTTCACTTAGCAAAACTTAGCTCTCACTTAGCACTGCCACTGCTCCTGAGAAGATTTGGATTACATTACTCAGCTGCTAATAACTCTCATCCCTTCCCCCAGCCTCTAGCCTGCACCCAGGAGAACAGTCACACTCTTCCCCTGTTCACGGGGAAAGCCCTGCACTTCTGCTGCACAGAGCCATGTGGGGCATGCACTGCAGGATGAAGGCYGGACGTCAGAAGAAATAGCCACTTAATTCTGGCTTTATGGCTGGGCTAACCCAGAGCCTGAGCTGACCAACGTCCCAGGTGGAAATGTCATCCAGAGACGGGTCACTCCAGAGGGATGGTGATGATGTAGTCAGTGGAGCTCAGCTTTCCTGGCCAGGCAAACCATGCCTGTCCACAGGAATAATTTCAAGGTGTTACAAAGTTGTAGGTACTCTTTGCTGTAAGAACAGGAAAAGATGTACATGCACACAGGCACAAATATACACAAATTCATATTACTATGATTTGCAGATGTCAGAGCAATTCCTGTCACTGAAAGAACTAAACTTAATTAGCAATCTGGAATGAAGTATGTTCTTAAAATAAAAAGAGCAAGCTGCTTAACTGTATCCACGTTCTTTCATTATAAATCACTTACCAAGAATAGAGGGCCAAATTCTCAGCTGATGTAGACTGGTGTCAAAAGTTTGACAGCTGAATCAAGTCAACAGAAGCCTGCTCTCCTGCCTGATGCTAGCTATCAATCTGATTCCACATATTTTTTAATCTGTTCACAAGGAGGGCATTCAAACTTCTATCACAAAGGTGATGTTTATTTGGGGCCACCCTCATACTGCATCATCCATTTGACTTGGCATCTAGATGTGTCTGAGAAGGTCTAGTTTTATTCCTGACTGTGGCCCTGATGTTCAATATGAGCTTAAGTGTGTCCTTCATCACCTTTGTCAACCCATATGCCTGGGATAATGTTCTGACCCCAGGTTTCAAGCTGCAGACCACTAGACAGGGCAAAAACGATCTCAGGACAGGCAAAACCTTACCAAATGTAAGAGTGTGCCTCATCCTATCTGTCCGTGCTGCAAAGTGTCATAGTCTCCAATCTCAGACTTCTGAATGTTGCCTCCAAGCCTGCAGGTCTCTACTCCTAAGTCATGCCCTCTCACTGGTACCCACAGCTAACCAGTGCCTCGGCTAAGTGTCTCCTCCAGACAGTAGGGAGATGCTTGGTTTGCATACTACTAGCTGCACATGTGATACATTTTGCAATCCCCCTTTTTAGACTGTGAGCTCTTGACCAGAGCTGTCCTCACCATGCACTTGCACAGAACTTCGTGCAACGAGGTCTTGCCTCACCTGGGGCCTCAAAACACTGTTATAAAACCAGCAACAAATAGAGGCTGCAGAGGATGGGGTGTTAAATTCACTGATGGCATCTGAGTCATCACTTCTAACCCTGGATGGCATGATCCTGGAGGCAGGCTGTTAAGTTTGTGAAAAGCTTTTAATTTCTTTTTTAAATCTCTCAAATCCAGTGTCTTGCTCCAATGATAGCCAAATGGGTAACAGGAGATTGTTGTTTTAGCACTGTGCAGCCTTTTCAGATCTTGTTTTTGTTTTTGTGCAATAAACAGGACTTTATTGGCTCATTTCTGAATGCACACATGAAGTCTTTCATCAGAGCATGTTTCAGTAATAGGCCCCTGGATATCAGTAACATTGACACATTCCATACAATATCCCACTCAATGATTTGTGGCGCTGCTACAACTCACTCCTATTAATGTATGAGTGACTCTTTTCATTACCTTGCCATAGATCAAGTGCTGGCCTCTAATTTTGACAGATGATTCAAATACATCTGGTTTTCCTAACTTCAGTCCATTCAGCTCCTCCAGYGAGTGCTAAATGATGTTGTTTGCCAGAGAAGAATAAACTATTTTGGAGGGACTTACAAAAGGCACTTTGATGGCTAAGCTGTGGTCCGAGCTGAGTGGGAAAATGGCTCCCCCTGAAAGGGAGATCTCAATGGGGAAAAAATCTGCTTGTGTGAATTTTTCTTTGGGACTGTTGAAGTTTTGCTGGGGAGCAGGCAACCTTCACACTAAGAAAATCAACAATAGTCTCATTTATAACCTACGATGACCATGAGAGTTTCATTTTCTGTCTACAGTGAAAGGTCTCTCTATCTATCGGGATTCTCCCTGACATTATGTGACAGACAAACCTCAATGTGATGCTAGAAATTGAATTTTTCTTTGACTTCTGACATACCACATCCTAAATTTAATTACTTTAATTTGTTAGCTTTATTTGATAGTTGACGAGCATTTTTTTCTAAGGTGCTCACCAAGCCATGGCAGTTCAATCTTCACCTTAATACTGGAGACAAACTGAGAGACCTCTGTTGAAGTCTGCTCTGGTGCAGTAGGCTGCTGCACGTACTTGAATTAGCTTATATATTTGATTAAAGAGGAATAGGATAAAATACAGGAGCAAATTCAAATAGGAAAAATGTAATTTGCCTCCTCTAGAAGAACCCYAGCCATCGTAATGCAGAGATATATCCCCCTATATCCCTCCTATATGAGAGCAGAGATGTCAGCTCTCACTAGTGCAACAAAGTCTGTATAATTTTCTCCAAAGTGGAACAGCTGTACCAGAGGAGTTGAAGCAGGGCACTTGTCCCACCATCCTGCATGCGGACAAGCTCCTGGCCTGGGGAGGGGTGAGGGGGAGACAGTTTCCTGAGAGAAGGGAAAATGTGCATTTGCAGTCTCTTCATCAAAGAAAGGAACTGAGCACTGGTTTCCAAACTCCCAGGAGTTCAGCTGGTGYACAGAAGATGGACAGCAGAGGCATAGAAGGAACAATAACTTTCCAAACTATTCCTGGCTGCATCCCCTGGAGTCRGGGAATGCTCACATGTTCATGTCAAGCGGAGGACCCTTTCACTGACCTGGGATCTGCTGCCTGTGACCAGCTCTGAATACAGTGGATACAACACAGAAAGAAGGACGCTGAAGTTTATAGAAAGTGGCAAAGACAGATAAATCTTAAAACTGCACTTTGAGAATACAGTGTCTTCTACTTCAGATGTCTCCTATCTCCAGCTCACAATTACTAGTACTTCTGGGCCCTGACGAGGCTCTACCACTGCCATATCTGGATGTCTCCGGTTGTGTCTATGCTGCCAGGATTGTGTTGTACATCTTGCACAAATATAAGCAAAGAAGCCTTCAACAGGTTGCTTTGGTACTGGAAACAGGGTACCACCAAGAGATGGGTGTCCAGCCCTCTGAGAGGCTGAGCTGTCTTCTGTCCAGGTGAGCCCAAGCTGAGGCTGAACAGGGTATGGCTGTGCAGGCCTCAGCCCATGCAGTGCCCAAATGAATGGCTTTGTGCAGCATCGTGGGATAAGGAAGCGATGACGTTCCCTCTCAGAGCAGAGGGCCGGAGGGCCGGAGCAGTGGAAATGTTCATAGCCATTTCTCCGCTTGACAAAGGCAGAGTCGCAGATAACAGCAGGCTTTGTTTGCATTTGCTCTTAACATGAAGGCATCCTGATAGCCATGGGTTTTCTAGGAGAAATTTAAACTGAGGGAAGAATAGCTAAGATAAAGATACCTTGCAATAAAGGATATCGTGCTCAGCCAAAAAAAAAAGGAAATCTGGAACACAAAAAAGCCAGAAGCTGGGCATTGCCACCCTACAAGCTTTGTGTAATGAAATCCATATTTTATCCAGCTCTCACCATTGGCCTTAGAGAGTTTGCACTTCACCCTGGGACCTTGACAAGGCTCTCACCACATACCTGATGAGCTATAAGGGGCTTATATTACAAAAAGATTTTCAGGAAAGCCTCTAAGATACCTGAATTTATAGAGGGGACATCTTAAGTACTTGCATGGTTACCTGCCTGTCTAACTCTAAAAAATCCACCACTTAGTCTGCAGAGAGCAGAGAGCAGCTCTGGGCCTTACCACACATAGCACTTCCACTATGGACATAGGCACAAGGCAAGTCACTGGACCACCGTTGTCTGTCTCTTTCCATGGCACAGCCTCTAACTAAGACTCCTTGCTGACCTGGGTGCATTGGCTGCAGGTATTGCCAAAACCATGAGAAAAAAATACAAAGAAAGGAGCTAGATGTCTGCCTAGATAGGAACAGTCATTGCAAAACTGGATGTGCACTAAAACCAATAAGCAATAAAAATAGTCATGCTTTGGAGCACAGACCCACTCCCTCTAATTGTCCACTAGAGGGTTTCTTGTGCTTTCTACTGAAATGTCTGKTACTGTTGGCTGTTATAGATGATATAGGGACCCCAGACATAGTATGGCAATCCCTGAGCAGCAATGCCTGCAGGCACGGCCCACAGGCCAAGGAGCACCAAAGTCAATGCCCACACTGGCATCCAGAGCTGAGGCTGTGGTGCATGGAGATGTTTGCTCCAGATGGCTCTACCGGTGAGCCAGGCAACGGAAAGAGCTTGATGCCACCAAGGCCGACTCTAGCACAGCTTGTCTGAGACATGGGGTTAGGGCTCATGACTTCTCTGCTGTTGGCATAGCTGCAATTGCATCTCAGAGGAGCCTGGTTCTTTATAAAAAGCCATGGGAGAAGCCTGACTTTCCCAGCTATTCGCTGGAGAAAGTGTTTGCACAGACCCACTTGCAACTCACGGTTAATGGCCATTTCTCACACTGTCCCAAACTCAGGAATCTAAATGCCAGTGTGTTGTGGGGCCAGAGGTATAAATGATCACATCCTTAATGAGTCTGTGCAAAGCTCACCAAACCCTTCCTGGTGTTGCTTCTGCCATGGTCTTGCAGCACCTTGATGAGCCAAACCTTYGGCTCCCTGATTCTCCCTAAAATTCAGCCATGCTCGCACCACAGAGAAGATTTCCCCTGTAGTCCCAGTGCAAGAGGAAGAGCTTTAGGTAAGGGACAGAACAATTATGATATTTGAATCTGATGCCTAGAACAATGTTTAGGAGATGATATCGCTCAGATTAATTCCATGATGCTACTGGATGTACCAGYGCAATTCATGCACATTTCAACCGTTTTCTTAAGGTCGGGAAGACAGGATATTTGACAGGCAGAGGGATAGATATGAGAAACAGTGCTTTAAAAAACAGTTCCCAACCATCAGTGGACTATTTTACAAACTTTGTAGTCTTGAAGACAGGGTGTGTGGTACTGAAAGCTTTGGTAACTCATAAGTATCCACAAGCTTTATTAGCCTCTAGCATTATAATCCCTGTATCTCCAAGCACTTTAGACAACTTATCAGCATCACTTTCCCTTTTAACCAGCAACAGAACTGAGCTGGAAGGAGGTAAAATGTTTTCTTTCAGGCAGTGGTTGGGCAACAAAGGTAGAACAGTCCTTGGCAAACTTGAAACAAAAATAAGTTAAATGAAATATTCTGAGTGTTGTTGGGTTTTTTAAATGAAAACATGAAACTGAAAAAAATATAAATTGAAGAARAAGCTGAAAAATTCAATAATAATCTGTAAACGTGAATACCTGTTTTCCTCCTGACGCAATCTGGGAACTCTGTTTTTCATGGTGAAGACTTTCATAGTAACTCAGGATCTTTGGCTGGCTGCTCTCTCAGGCTATACCTCCACTACAGAGCCCTGTTAACATGTGCTAGTTGGTGGTATGAAGATGTGTGATCCTGCACCAAAATAGCTGCACTGGCAAAATCCCAAGCCTGTGCTGTGTCTACACTACGAGCACTTTGCCTGTATGACTATGCCATTATCATCAGACTTGTTTGTAAAAYGTCTAGTCGACACTGAACGCTAGGGTCAGATTTTCAAAGCACGTAGTACTCATAATTGGAGCCAGATTTCTGGAAGAGCTCTGCTCCCATTTAAACACCTAAAGAGAGTGACTAGATTGTCTCCCCCAGCTGCTCCCACTGCGGGAAATGAGAGCTGCTACAGGCTGACTCTGGCCTTAGATAAATAATAATGAATRAAAGTCATTATAGGGGATGAATTTGCAAATATTTAAAGTTTCAGAGCATGAATTYTGTTAATTAAATAATGCTWATAATGCAACATTGGTCTGACCAGAAGRCTAATGTAAAATCTCTGTCTTCGGYRAGRATCTTTCTCCTTKCAAATTCCTTCAGCTAAAAGAAACTTTTAAAAATTTCATCTGGCTTTGAAGGCTGTACTGATTGAACTGAAACTTTTCTATGGGGTTCATTCATCCCTTCCACATACCTCAAGATAAACCCATGGCCATCAAGGAAYAATATAGCCTGCACAGATTTTTGATTCAAAGCTTTAGCTTTCTTAATAACTTTGATCAATTGTTTCTTTGCTTGTTTTAAACTGGGCAGTATGGTGAAATAAAGCTATGGTCATTTTTAGGGATGTTGGAAAATCCAGTTACTTGWGCAGAAAAAAAGAAATAAAAGGAGCAGTCTCTCAATATGTAGTGTAACTGAGTTCAAACACTACCAAAATAATTCTGTGGCTCTAGTTTAATTTGTCTRTTTTTTCTTCTTCCCACCCTAGACCTTTCCATATGCAGTGAGAGACAGATACCATGGTGATATGTGTTMTAAGGAAACTTTAGCTACAATATTAAAAAACTCCATTTAATTTGATAAAGGCTGTCACTGGGTTTGGAAATATTTATACGATTTTGCAGTTGTTACAAAATATTTGATTTTTGAGTCTAGGACTCTAATTTCACATTAGAGCCATAAAGATGCTAAATTAAAATTCTGYAAAAGCCTTCTGAAGGCAGGAATAACAATGTGCTTTTAGAGAGATTTGGCATACAAATCTCTGTAAAAATTTGAGATTTGGGAGACAAAGTCCCTGCTCTACCACAGTCTTCTTGGGGCAGTCTCATGGGACTCGATTTTTAAAATTATGACTAAAATGCCTAGCCTTTCCTAGTTTTTGCAAAATATGTCCTTAGATTTTTTGCGTCATTTTCTCATCTCTAATCCCTTATCTCAGAGGGCTGAGGTGATAGTAAACATATTCAAAGCTGGGAAGCAATTAGACACTGCAGTACTGGGGGAGTCATATTTGCCTGTGTCCACACAACTGACAAGATAACTCACAGCGCAGCCACCAAGGGCATACAATTAGTTGCTTAGCATTAACTTTGAGATCTACCGATTTTGCTTGAAAAGGCTTGTAATTTCTAACTGTACTGCACTGTGTGCACGAGTGAGCTGACCTCTACGCCCAGCACCTCCTGCATGCAGCTGGCAGACTGAAGCATACTTGAAAATCTCATTTCAAACATGTGAGAGAAATAAGAAAGAGCGCAGGCCCTGAAATCACTGTTTTTCTCTGGAGGCAACAGGGAATGGGTGCAGGTCACTGCCCTCCTGGCTCAGCTGGGCGCGAGCTCCGGAATGTGGTTTGCAAACGGGCAGCACCAGCTCCCTCTCCAAAACCCCCCGTTTAATCATATCGGGGTCCGGGGAGTGGGTTTTCAAGGCACCTGGAGCTAGATCTAAGACYTGACCTGGAGCTAAATCTAAGACTTGACCTTAGACAAGTCACTTCATTGCCCATTTCCCCTCCGCTACTGTTTTGGAGATCGGTACAAGTAGTACCTCCTAGGGCTGTTGCGAGGGGAATGCTGTGTTGATCATGAAGCTCTCAAACGTGACTCGGTGGCGTTAAGGCTGAAGCATACGTCTGGCGCACAAGCGCTGCAGCCGTGGGGATTTTACTAGTGGAACCGAGAGAGGCTGCGACTGGGCACGTGCGGCATTTAGCGGCTGCAAAACTTGCACAGCCACTCTCTGACTAGCTGAGTACAWATCTGCCCTGAAACTTTCAGAAAAGTATGACCTATGCCTACGTTTAGGCACTTAACTTGTAGTCTTCTCTTCCTGGAAGTTTCTTATGACCAGCCAGTAGAAAAGGGCTCTCTAGAGGATGATGTGAAGCATGCACATTAGGTGTTTAAAGTTACTAAATTCTTCTCTCCCTCCCCAAACTCCTTGAAGACACTCAAGATAAGAAGCAGCCTTTGATAGTTCATGACTATACAGACTTTATCGCTCCTTTCTAAACACCCGCCAGGTTTTCTTCACTGCTTTGGTTTGGCAGGGCTCAGGTCTGAGTATTGTATTTTAGGTTACACCACAGGCTTGATATCACAGATCTGCAGAGGAGTCGAAGACCACACTGTCTAATTGCAACCTCGTCCAACCACTAAATAGTGTTCTGTAGAGCAAAAGCCTATCTTTAGTCCTTCCCAAAAAACACTGGGCCTTTGCCAGGTGGGGAAAATGCTGGGAACATAAACAGAACTGAAGAAAAAAAGATGGCAAGACTGAGAGGAGATATTTTCCAATAGACAGCCTGTAATTTGCCATGAATGTGGTAATTTAGCCAAAATAATTGAATTCTATGTGATTCCAAAAAGTTTCTGTTAATTTTGTTGGCGCACTTGGGTTGGTTGGTTGGTAACATGATATGAGAAATTTTTCATCTTGGGCTTGCTGCTTTGAATAACACCCCAATCATCGTTGATCATAAACATCACCCAATCATAAACATTGCAGTTGTTCATCTCTGGTGGCTTTTTTGGTGGTATATGTGAAATACATGAATGTTTCTCATTCCCAAAGTGGAGGAGCATGCTCCCCACATCCAAGGACACCATTACTAACTGGCAATCTCATTGGACTTCAACTTGCCCAGCTCTTCTTTGAAAGTCTTTGTCAAAATGGAGAGCAGCCAGTTCCTATGTTCAAGGGGATTGAAAAGCAGGCTTTTCACTGAGTCGACAGGCAGCTTCCCAACTGTTTCTTAAGGGAAAATAGGAAACAAAGATATCACATATGTCTGAGAGAGCTTGAGAAGGCATTTCGTCCATTCCCTGACCCAAGGCTAGATCAGTTGTGCCTAGGCAAGTCGTTAAAGAGGTTTGTCTAGATTCTTCCTGAAAATCTCCTGTGATTTGTGTTGTATGACCTCTCCAAGACAGTCAGCCACTGGCCTCCTCTGGACTTTTGTTAAGAAGCCTTTTTACTAATACTTAACTGAAATTTTCTTGTAGGGTCAAGACCGTCTTCTTGTCCTAAGGAAGACATGGAAAATGGTTTATTCCCCTCCTCGAGCAATATTATTTCACTCCAAGGTCAGGATAAGTGAATTCCTCTGAATGGACACTCACGACAACAGGAAATGATTTGCCACCATCCCCCGTCTGTGTAATGTGTACCTACATCTTAGACACAGTTGTGCTGCTTACAAGAGTGAACATAATTAATATGGAAACTCATTAATATGAACTAGAATTAAGTACTCCGCTGGATACTAGAGACCACGGACTCCGTGGAGATGGAGTTTCTTTGACATACTCAGATTTCCCTACAGTCCTTCTCTAGTCTGTCCTCTATATTTYGCAAGTGATCCTTTCTATCCCATGATGGCCTGTGAACTTGTCATCACACTGGTAAGCTGCCACAGCTGCTAACTTCCTTTTCTCTCATACTGTTTTTCTGATGAACGTAATTAAGTTAAACTGGGTGGAGGAAGATGGGAACTATTCCCAGCCACTACTTAGCTTGAAGTGAGCTGCTAGTGTTTCTGAAGACCTGAAGCACTGTGTGTGTGCCCCGTAGGGTATCTGCTTTTTCCTAGCATGCCAGCTGGTCTCGTAAAGCATACTATATGCCATACTACCCTGGCTTCCCTTTAAAAAGTAATCAATGGATAAATTGATTAGGTAGATAATGATCTCTCCCCAGTTTACATATGAATTTTGCTGCTACTGTTAAGTTCCACTCAACATCTCAAAGCTTGCTTCTTACCAGTGGMTATAGGGAATATAATGTACAGATCTCCTGTAACACAGAGAGTCAAAGTGGGTCCCTAGGACTGGTCTCTTTTTTTAATTAAAAGACCAAATTATTTTTCTGGTCATGAGTTAAATGTCAGCAGAGCTTTGCTAGGTAACACAATGAGAATGATAGTGAAAACATGACCCCTATTACACTTACTGGAATAATTTAAAGGTCAATGGGACAATGTCAAAGGAGTTATAAACTGAGTAGGACTTTACAGTGGCTTCAGATAGAAATGAAAGACTGTGTAAGATTCTTAYACAGTGGAGACTTTGGTTCAGTGTGTTGCAGGAGATGTGCTGCATGAGAGGAAAAGCCAAAATTTTCTCTCCCGTATGTAGCCCATGGCAGCTTTTTGTTGAGAATTGAGTCACAGACAGGGAACTCYTAAGCTCCACCAATAATCTGCTGAGTGACCTCAGGCAAATTCACTTCATTTATCTAGGTGTCATGAAACTRGAGTCATTTTCACATTATTCTCCCCATTCAAAATCTACCAAAATTGCACCTAGTGATCTCAGCCATCTCTAAACCCAGAATTTTGTAGCAAGTCCTCTTTTAAATTCTAATTCCTTGGAAACAGGAAACAGGGCTGGAGAAGGCCTAGAGTCCACCATGAAACACATCTCTGATAATGTGTGCTGATTTCAGAAAGGTGCCAGGAAGCAGAGTGTAAGCTCAGGTGCTCTTTGGGCTTGTTTACCTACAGTTTGGGCCAGATCCAGTGGTATGGGGAGTTGCTCCAGGAGGTAGAAAGAAAACCATGGGTAGTGTCTGTGGACTGTCAGAAGGCAGGGCAGAGAGATGAGRCACCAGATGTTGGAGATGGAGACAGAGACCAAGGGGAGGTGGGACCAACATGGCAGAGGAATGTAGGGGAATGATAAGGCAGCAAAAAATTGTATTTAAGACAAAATAGTTGCCTTCTCCCCAAGGAATGCCTGTTCTTGACTATCCACTTCTGTCCCCTGTTTTGTACCTCTGCATGGACAACGGCTGGGTCCCCAAAAGGGTTTGGGTGCCTTACCGCTCTTGCTGACTACTGTGCTGGTTCCCCCTTCTAACCCAGCATGGCTATGGATCTTGGYCTGAAATCTTCCTAGGTGTTTAAATGAAAAATAAAACTCACCCTGAGACTGACATGACTTGCTGCTCTCTAGCTTTACTTTGGAGTACCTCCACACACCTTAAGTGACTTTATCTGCTGTGGGCAAACAGAGTCAGGGCCAGTCTCTCAGCCTAGTCCATCCCTCAACAGTGTTATCTGATTTTTTTCTTATCTTTCGTGGTTTGACCAAATGACATTCTCTGCATGTGCTGGGTGCTGGCTCTGGGAGCAAATTGTATTGTTCTTTGGGCTGAGACCTGCTGGCTATTTAAATAAAACAACTTTTTATCTACAGCTTCCTACTCCATAACCTCCTGGTAATTCAGAATCGCTATCAGGATGTACTGTCCCCACAAATACTTCCTTCCTGATGGGACATTTTTTTCGTGTGTTTATCCATGTCCTTTAAGTAATATTCAGAGCCAAGTGTCCATGCTGTGAAAGAAACATCTATTTTAATGATTTAGTTTYTGTCATGCCAGAAGAATTCACCAGAAAGGAGAAGGATCATTAATATAGTGATGGGCCTACAAATCCTGCTTTGAATCTACAAGGGTGGGAAAGAAAGCTTTCTTGGTAAGGAGGACACTCAGATAGAGCACCTGTCTTTCATTTTATTAAGGTACTCCATCTGAAGAAGAGCTGCAGAGCCAAACCTGGCAAGAGGAACCTAGAAGTGGGTGCCTGTGCAACATCATRTGGGTTTGCAGCGAGGCCTTGAACTGTTTGTGTAGTCACTAACGTGATATACCATGGAGCTAACCATAGGAAGAACGGAGTCACGGGATGGATTCTGATATTCATGGAAATGTTACCTGCATTCCTGATGTTCCTGCTGCAGTGAAGGACACATTAGTAGAGAAGTAGAGCACAAGGCACAAATGTAGAGCGAACTGCATCATGGCAGCTTCATAACAAGAGTGAGAAATTTAACCCAGGGAAATTTACTGTGAGAGTAGAAGACCTGGAGGCAGTGCTGGTGATTAGGTATACATCAGCTCTTTCCTCTGGCTGAAGCCCAGAAAAAGTAACCTCACAGAGCCAAGACCTTTCTGAGATTCACCCACTTGTGGGCTGAGCAACACCAATGAACTCCCTCCCCACCTTCATCACATTTTAGGATGTTGATCAAGAAAGAGCATCTCCCTTTCTTTCTGAGGTGAGTCGGAAATGTCAGTCTGTTCAGCATACCACAAAAAAATCTCTTCTCAAAAACCTATGAATGGCCTATGTGCTAACAAACACAAGGCAATAAGCTGCAAAAAGTGGACCTTTAGGGCACAGATCTAGGAACTTTTGCCATAGACCTCAGGGGARCCGTGAGCTCTATTTGACTCATTAAATGCAGAAAAAGTTAAACATAAAAGCCACTGCCCTTGGAAATTCGCTGCACAGGAGAACTGAAGCAGGTAGTTTTCAACATGCATTGGAGCTATGCAACTGCTCTTTGAACCTCATGTGAATACAAATGAAGCAGTGGCCAAACACACCCGTTTTCTTTCTCCCTTCATAAAAAGAATTGTGTATGGGCGGGGTGGGGGGAGAAKCAATAAACCTATTTTTTCAGTGTTGGCAGCTGACATTCTTCACACTGCACTGTGTGTTATAGTCAAAAAGGCACGCATTTTAACATGGGTAGTAACCAGAGCAATTTGTTGCTTCCCTTAGCCTGAATCTGTGTGTGCATATGAAACTGTACTTCAAAGCCAGCAGTAATGTAATGTGCAATAAAACCTGTGCCAAAGATGGAGCTTAATATGACATGGATCATGCTGTAAAATAGCAACTTGGGGAAAGTAAGTTGCTCTTTTTTTTAAAAAAAAAATGATACTATATAACATTAAAATTGAAATATAATTTATCCTTTTACAGGAAAAGWAAGGAACTGCTGACTGTACAGTGATAAGACTAAATTGTATTGGCCTGTGATTATTTCAAGTGCTGTTACAGAGCTTTTTTTAATGGTGGGCTGTGACTGGAAACATATGACAACTGCTACTGTTTTAACAGTTTATAGAGGCAAATACACAGAGAATTTTTTTTTAGACTTCACTATCATGTCCGATAATCATCATGCTGTAATTCCAATGGAGATTTACATTTGCATTACCCTTTATTCCTTTCCAGGGGACTATTTTTATTTCACATCCCAATTTCAGCAACTCCATTCTAATCTTGGCTCTCCATCAGCCATGATGAGGACTCTGGGTTTGAGGAGTTGTGAAGTAATTCTATACCCTCCAAGGCTTCAGAAAGGAAAYAGTCACAGATTTATTGGGTTTTAGGGGAGTTTTGGGGGAAACCAGATGAAGGCATCCTGCATCCTGGATTAGATTCAGAAGAAAGTCAGTATGCATTATTCCACATTAAAGATGTCACTTACAGAAGCTGTATGGAACAAAAATAGAATTGAGACTTATAAAAAAGTAAATAGCAAAATGTGTTCTTATGTGGGAAATCCAGCATATTGCTTATATCTATGGGGGGAGAATTTTCAGGGTCTCATTTCTTTTCTTCACCRTGCACTTTTGTTATGAAACTGTAATCTATACTAAAAAAGTCTTCTATATTTATCAGTTTTGAGGTTGTATTTATTTCTAAGTGCTATTAGAGAAGAGATCATCTTTAAACCAACAAATATTTCAGCAGAATGTATTTGTGTTCCCATCTTATCTTGCAGTGAAAAAAATTCACTTGTCCTATAAAGCAGAGCTAGCACCCCATTTTCTAACCCCATTTCCAAAGACACCGTAGTACAGAGTTGCTGTGATTTGCACCACTTTCACACAGTGCAAGTTTCCAGCACATGGGGTCAGCTGCTTCAGAAGTCAACGATCCAACACACTCAGGGGGAGAGTTATTCCTTCTCATTTGCCTTGTGTATTGATTGCCCTTGTTTGCCATGGTTCATCTGGTTTTCATTCATTTTCCCCAGGTGCCCCTACTGAATGCTTCAGTGACTGTTTAGGAAGAGTCTTAGAAGGTTTCAAGAGATATCTCAAAGACAGATCTTAAGACCTTCCACCACGTCATTACTCACTGTTACGACCTTCGCTGCTGTTCTTTTTCCTCATGGTTCAATAATAAATTGATCCTTACTGCTTGATCCGTGTTGTCCCCTGAAGGAGATGGAAACTATGCACATATAAGAAGAGTTATCCCCTTTCTGTTAAAGAATAGGAACCTCATGTCTTTGCCTTGTTTTACCTGCCTTCACAGCCCCTGCTCTCTCTCAGCTCCTGAGAGGCAGTTTGTTGAATTGGTCAGGGATTCAACTGAGAAAGAGTGACAATCAGTGCAAATGTTTTGGAAAGCTGCGTATGGTGATATTCTTGATTTAACTGGGATAACCAAAGTCAGAAACTCTTATTTTTGAGCAGAAGAAGAAGGGAGGGGGACAAAGGAGGGAATCTAGGAGGATGTAAAGTACAACTGAAGAAAGCAAAAAGCTACCCAAGGCATCCAACCACTGTTTGCCTCCAGGTGACTGAGACCAGTCGTGCTGTAAACCTTAGCAGGAGAGGCTACATGGTGAGGGCRTAATTGCTCTGCTGACACGAGCAATGGCTGCTAAACAGTTTCTTGTGCAAAATGTACAATTARCTGTGTGATTTATCCTTGTTGTAGAGAAGATCCTGCAGAACTGAAAGTGCCAGTCATCTGGTTCACTCCAGGCTCTGCAAAGTTCTCTGCTGCATTTGTTAATTTTTTCATATAAGCACCAGAGGCCCATGAAAGGCAGTTGTGAGTCCACATGTGAGCGAGTGTCTCAGCTGTAAGTGAGTTTCAGCAGCATCTCACAGTTTTAATTCCTGTTCTATGAGCAAAGAAATGGGAAGGCTGAAACTCTTCACACCTATATCCAAAAACTGTTCACACTAGCATCCAAAATTCTGGAGAAACTGTTAACTGCAAATTAATTTTCTAGTGAACTGGCCAGACAGCTAATCTAAAATGCTGTTGTACTCTGAGACATTCCCAGGTTAGGATGACTACTTCATGTGGAGGAGATCTAGGCAAGGGCCTCTATTTTGACTGGGGCAAATGGAATTGCAAGGCTTGGAAGCGCTGATAGAATGAGTGATAGCACAGTGCAGGAGATGTAGCATCGAAGTGCCAGGTGGCAGAGCTCTTCGTATATATTCAGAAATATATCTACCAGTATATAAAYGTCTCCAGTCAGCAAAAATGGGATGTTCTTTAAAGGAACAAATCTGAAATCTAATGACAAAAATTAGCTGTGCTACTACTTGAGSGGAGGGTGTCAAGGGGACGGGGCCAAACTCTTTTCAGTTGTCCCATGCGACAGGACAAGAGGCAACGGGCAGAWATTGAAGCACAGGAAGTTCCGCCTGSMCGTGAGGGGGAATTTCTTCCCTGTGAGAGTGRCGGAGCACTGGMACAGGTTGCCCAGAGAGGTTGTGGAGTCTCCTTMTCTGGAGATCTTCAAGGCCCRCCTGGATGCAACCCTGTCTACCATGCTCTAGGTGACCCTGCTGAGCAGGGRGGTTGGACTAGAAGATCTCCAGAGGTCCCTTCCARCCTTACTGATTCTGTGATTCTATGATACTTAGATAAACTTAATTTCACCTAACTTTATATGTATACAGTATAGCTAGTTGTCCTTGGTTCCTCTTACAGAAATAAAAAAAGCACTTCAAGGCAAAATTCRTTTTGCTGGAAAGCAGCAGCTGAGGTTAAATGAACTGCATTGTAGAAGCTCCTATTTTTCTCCATAGACCATAAGGTGAGCTAAGGGAGGCTATACTGGTATTAAATCGTAGGCAGTTGCCTGAAGSTGGGCCCTCTGGGAAGTGTTCTGGGATGCACAGATCATCAAAATTCACAGTTGCAACTGCTCACAAATTTCTATAAAACTATAAAAGAGTGTGTACAACAGAGTGTGGCTTTCAAGATTATGAAATTACCTTATATGCGGTAAGATCTAGAATCTGAAGGCTTTGTTTTACTGTGCAAGCACAAGAGTTAGAAATATACTCAAACAACCAAACATTGATCTCATTACCCATTTCCAAGACCTGTGGCTCTAAGTCCTCCTGTTCTTTCCTATACTGTGAATCATGATTACGTCCTTAGAGGCAGTCACAGTCTGCTGGATTTGACAAATCCCATCTGAAGTAATGGAGCTACAAAAATGTCTGCAAGAACTGAATCTGGGCATCATGAGTCTGTGCACGATGAAGAATATTTGGCCTCCTTCACTGGTGGTGATGAGGCAGGAGAGGGAAAGAATCCAGCAGAGAATGTGCAGGGCTGCCAGGAGAGGGAAAAAAATGTGTAAACTTAAAGAATTAATACAAAATGTAGGGAAAGACTAGGAACACAGAGTCCCAGGAGAAGTGTCCTGACAGTTGCCCTTCAAGGAGGGCTGGATTTTGCATTAGCAACTCTTCTCTTTATACATCTCAGCATGATTTGCTTTATTCGGGGAAATGGGTGAAGATTGATCTGCAGCATCCTGGTGCTTCTTGCCCAGGTGTGAAATTGTCTCTCCACTCTTTTGAAAACATCCTGTCATGCCTGAAAAAAATGTGGCAATTCTTGCAGCTGTTGGTTTGCTGAACAGTTTTCTGACCCCTATATACATTTGTCCCTGGTAGTGTTTGTCTTGCTTTTACTACACATCTTTTAGTGACACGGATTTTAGTTTTATGTTTGTACAGTGCTGTGTGCTTCAGGACTCCCAAGGGGCCTTGGCAACTGTGTTTTGTAAATTCAGGACAACTTGCCTTATTCCGCAGTACAACCATCTGAGCTCAGAGAAAGACCTCCCCTTCACCACACTTCAGTGGAAGTAATTTTGCAGAAAATGTACCATTTTACAGATCCAGGACCCTGCAAGCCACAACATGACATTTCTACATCATTTGGAAATCTGCACGATCAAGCTATGCCTATAGCTGTAAATGAACTGATCCTGGGAATGTCCCTGGCCCCAGGACCAGCTGTCTGTCATGAAAAGGCTCCTTGCMGGGACATGGCCCAGCAGAGTTTGAGTTGGCACAGGCTGAAATTTTGCAAGGGACTATTTTGCCAACCTAATAGGATGGACAATTGTGTTTCATTTAACATACTAATACAGTCACACTCACAAGTCAGGACTAAGCCTTCTATCTGTGAGATGGTTTGAACGGAAAGGCATGAAAATCTTCTTGCCTTCATTTTTGTACSCTTGCCAACAGAGTTTGATCATGCTGGGCACATCGAGTTTCTTGAGTGGTGATGAATTTATTCATCTGCCAGTGAAGTCAGTTGTTTCCATGTGTCTCACTGACAGAACACAACAACGACGAGTATTGCCTATTCATAAYCAATGCCGCATGTTCAGCCATGGACTTCATTGCTTTCAAAATGTCCTTGAGTGACTTTCCAAAGAAGAGTGGAAGGAAGTCAGTACAGTGTAGTAGTATCACAGTTCATTGGCTACAACTTGACAAGATCAGCCATGCCTTGTCAACACTTAATGTGCTAAAATGATCAGTCTTCATAGGGKTATAGAGCCCTGAATTCAGATTTTAACCCATTTTAGCAAGCACCAAATTTTGCACTACTTCTAAAGGAAATTTACAGTGAGAAAAGACTAAAAAGTTGTTTTTACAGATTTTTAATTCACATGAAAATGTATTAGGAATTTCTGTTTTTTTTAAAACAAACCATCTGCTTAAAACAAATAATTCAAAAGCCTTTCAATTTCTAGAGATTTATGATCACTAGATATCTCTTGAATTCCATCTCCAGAGGATTTGTGGTTATGCATGAGCTCTTCTCGGTGCTGAAACAGTCCATGATGCATAAAGGCAGTACAGCATGGAATGCTATGTCATGCTACGATACTTTATCATGCTACTTTATCATGCTATGTATAGCTTTATGGGTGAAATRGATGTATTCAGTAACAAAAGCAAGAAGGAGAAAGTATATTCCARTTTTCATCCAAGAGGAAGAATTTTGCAGGAGAGTAACGATTCAGGATACCAACTGCTCACGGGAAGAGATTTGGGACAAGASATATTCTGAAATGATTTTTGTGAGGACTAGTCCTACTAATCCCCTTTTCCATTTATTCTGGGCAGCTTTCAGTGACCAATAACCTGCTTGGAAGATGTCTGCAGAAAGTCTTCTGGGATCTCCAGCTACAAGTGCCTATTTCTAGCCATCACTTCCCAGAGAAAACAATTACAGKAGACACTCGTTGAGATCAATACAAGCAGAGACTGAAAGAGAATGAATCAAAGCATAATTAGATGTATTACAAAATATTCATGCTCTAATTCATCTGAGAGAGCCATTTTATTAGGTACTGCCTTGTGTAACTGTCCAGGGTTAACTGTCTAATTTCTTAAGTGAAGGCTTTCAAAGACACCAGTTGCAGAAGACCATTGATTTGGAAGATGCCRTGCCTTTCTGTGCCACAGTGTTCAGAAAGTAGGGGACAGTGGGATGTAGGCAGATGAGGGATCATGTTGGCTTGTTAAGTGTGTTCTTTTAAGACATACTAAGACTTCAGAGTATCACTCTGGTTATTAAGAGCTAAACAGAAACCTTTACTTTCACTAGCATCAAACTTTTCTTTCTAAACAATGTCAGGACTGGAACCGGAAGGTATTATTCGTTTGACTTAGCTTTCTGTATCAAGCAAAATCATGTGCTTATATAGTGGCAGGAAAAAAAGATAATAATAATTTTGAGTCTACCTGACACAAAATTTGCTGTTCAGACTCTTTARTTTGGTCAACAAACTCAAACTACCCGGTAATTAATGCCTAACTACAGAAAGCTACACAAATGTGGCTTCAACCTATCTGGCTATGTCCATAAGAAAGGCTGTGCTCCAACTTCCATATTTTCTTGTGTGCTTCCCTGCATTCTGTTTCATTCCAGCATGTACCTGTCACTGGCCTCATGACTTAGCTGAAAAAATAAATATTTCTCAAAATCTGTCAGCACTGCTAACAGAGCAGCTTGTCACAGAAGCACTGTGCTGAGCGGCCAAGCTGAAACTGTCCTTTGGAAAAATTAGTTTCCCATGGAAAATAAGCATCAGCTTCCCATAAAATATACAGACTTGGGACAAAAAACTTCTTGGTTCAGACTTGTTTAGCCTGAAGTTATGGCACCATGTAACTTTTACAGAGAAACCTCCCAGGACTGGTCTTTGTTGTGTATGTCAGGGTTAGTTTTTAATGTAATTATTTATTTACTTGAAAGGCAGACTTGAGCATTTTTTCATTTACACTTAGGTGGCTGCAGTTACAAATTCAGATACTGGCTGCACAAAATAAATTGTTTATTRCAAAAAAAAAGAGCAGAAAATGCACAGCTCAGGCTTAGGAACACTTTTTTCAACAATGTTCATGAGCATCTAACAGAAACAGCTGTTCCTCACAAGCCGAYCAGTCTCCTCTTGGTTTCATGAGCCAGTTGCTGGCTTTCCCTTGCAGGCATGGCAGCTCCGCAGTGCAGGAGTGTTCTGGAGCTGGGTGACTCTGAGGACATTCCCARGCATCCATGACACAGTTTCCCAGGAACTCCCTTTGCCTCCAAATTGCGAGTGATTATGGCGACACAGTCCATCAGCAGGGTTTTTAAGAAACACAGGAAGGAAAGAGCAACAGAAATGCAACAAAAGTGAAAAAGAAATACAGCACCGAAGATGGCTCAAAATACTGCCTCAGCCTTCATATATCATAGCAACTCTAAYACAGTCCTGGCAATGAGTTGTTCTCTGTATACATGCTTCACATGACTTGGCAAGTTACGGGTCAGGAAGGTGCTCCAGCAGCCAAGGAGAGTTCAGTCCTCCGGCATAGACTAGAGCTAGTCCAAAGTGAAACCTCATGAAATAGATATAARTGTGAATATTAGTTCCAACACCAACTTAACAATCAATTTATACACCTTTGGTCAAATCAGGCAGAGCAGATACATGTGTGTTAGATTCCCACATGGCATAACCGTGTTCTCATGGCTAGCTGCAGATAAGGTGCTGCTTGGTGATGCTCTGAAAGATCTCCAGCTGTTCCTGATATGGAGCAGGAATATTTTATTTTAAATGGGAAAATCTTGCTAGGATATAAACCCTTCCTCCATCCTCAGTCAAAAACTCTCTGAGCGTGATCGTGATAACTGAACATGCACACAAGACTTGATTGTGTGACTGAAGACACACGTCTTCAGACAGCAGGAAGCTCTTGGCACCACAATTGCATGAACTCAAAGGAAACTATAGCCTGTGAACAGTGTGCTCACCTGTGATTTGGAGCATTCACCACTGAATCAGGCTGGCGTGGTATCCACAGGGCAACATAATCAATGCAGCACGAGTCTCTGCTCTGAAAATGGTCCTGGCCCTCATGCTCACACGCCGTGCAAAAGCTCAGAGCAGCATCGATTTGCTTTTTTCCTACAGTCCTAAAAAACCTGCTGTAAAACATAGTTAAGGTGGTTACAGGGAAATGACAAAACAGGTTAGAATAAAGTACAGGCTGATATTTTAACATTTGGACAAACACATGCTTAGCCAAAACAAATGTTACCTGGCGCCTAATTTCTCATGGTAATTCTCTGGTGTTATAGGACTGTGACTGATGGATGAAATGTCTGTGAGCAGAAAATGAGAAGAGCAGCTTGCTTTACATCATTCAAATGTGCCTTTTAAATTAATGGGTCGTACACTCAAACCTGGAAAAATGGGAGACAGGGAAAAAGCCCCAGTCAGACAAGACAGGCATTTAAGAGTGCACCAGACTGCTCATTCTGTATCTGCCGACAGATGAAAAGGTGTGAATAACTGGGCTGACTGTTGCAAAAGAGATAAGCTTGCTATCGATCTGCAGCTTGCATGATCACTGACAGCAGCAAGGGCCAGGATGGTGAGAAGACCTCTCAGGTCCCGTATGCTAGTGGTAAGTGGTGGCGTGAGGAGAGAGATGGCAGAGAGTTGCCATCTCGCGAGTGGGACAAGCAGCTACTTCCTTCATCTTCTTCCATCTTTCTCTRGTGCAGCAGGACCAAAAGAGGTGAGAAGCATTACTGCAGTGAGAGCTGCTGCACACTCCTACATGAGACTATTTGCAGATCCCCCAGGGCATATCTTTGACAAATAGTCACTCACAGCAGTGTAATCTCAGCGATGTTAATCTCAGCACAGAGAAAGATAGCTTTGAAAAGAGACTTAAGTCCATGGACTTTCCAGGTAGTATATATATATATATATTTAAACACAGACTGAAATTAATGCTCCCAGTGAGATCTAAAGGCTTCCTCACAAATTCTGGGAAAGTTTACTCTGAGATCCAAGCATAGTGACTCAGATTCACCTCTAACAGCAGGACGAACTGTACTGCAATATTCCCWAAAACATATTCTCAGCACTACTGCACAAATAAATCATCTTGATCCACTTTTAATTGAATGTATATTTTTCACTTTTCTGAAAGGATTCTAGTTTCATTCCATACATTTTTGACTTTATGAGCTCAGGACAGTTGTATATATTAAACTTTTAAAACTACTTGAACCTTACTTTGGACCCATGAAGCAAACTCCAGAATTGCTTGTGGGAAAAAATGGAGTTCTTSCTTGTCATCCACAGGAACGTTCCAGGTTGCCATGATGGAGGCACAGAGCAAATTGCATGCCAGTGGTCAAAAAGTTATTGTGGGAAGGTTCTCTTCCTCACTGTGTTTGTCAAYATTGTGATAAAGAACAGAGAAAAGCCAAAAGTTACAGTGCAGAATGGAGACTCAGAAAAACCTCGATTCTAGTCTTACTTTATCATCCATTTTTAATAGGACAAATCATCAACCTCTCATTGTTGCAATGCTCTCATCAGTAAGCAAGGATGGTGATAGGAGACCTGTAAAGTGACTTGAGGTACCCACATGGGAGGTAGGTGAAAAACACTACCCTTTCTCATGACATAAATTTCCTTCACACTGGCTGTGGCACATTATTATTATTTTCTCACCTGAAGGAAGCAACTCAAATATGGTAAAACAGTTTTATCTCAAAATAATAATGGAGCTTTCTGTCTGTGAAGCAGTCTGAGGAATTCGGAAGACACAGCCTTATGCCAGAATTAGAGGCTCTGTGAGGCTCTGTTGAAAGAGTTTCTGTGGTCCAGATCCTGTGCTGGTATACACATACATGTTCTGGTACAGTAATACTGATAACACAAATAATCATAACACAAAATGATGCCAGTTACCATTAGTTGTTACAGATACCATTCTTCCATTCCACATGCAAACATACACTCTGACAGTCCTTTACCACACAATCCCCCCTTGCGAAAGCATGAACAAAACCTGAGAAAAAAGACGGAAACAAACATGTATAYGCAGTATAACCTTGCTGTTGCATCTATTGAGGTCCTTTCTGAGGTTCCTTACCACTATCAGGTCCTTTTGTTGGTTTATTTCTTTAAATTGATTATATTGAACAAGGACACAGAAAACATTGAAATCTTGACGTATTTGGCCTACAGACTCAGAAAGAGGAAGAAAGCTGTTTCAAAGGGATAGAAAATAGCTCCAAACTACCCATTGATCGTACTGTGACTCCTCAGYTGTCCCTCACCCTCCCTGCATATAYACACTGCGGTCAGCRTTTCTTGTTCATCAAAGGCAGTCATTTTTCACAATACATGYATTTTTTTTTCTTGTTGTTTCTGGAGTTTACATTCATGCTTGGGAGTTTTTGATAAGTTTTTCTGAAGTGCTTTAGTAGGAATAACGTCACACACAAGACATAGGATATCCCTAAGAGACAAAGGGTTAATGATGATGGAAACAGAGCAGGGAAAGGACTGCAGGAGATATAATGATTTTTAAAAATACATGCCATCTCCCATCCCTCCAAAGTTATAGAAACTTAAGAGGAGCTTGTCTAAAGTGCTTTGGAGATTTGGCAGCATTTATCATCGTGTGGGACTTTTAGGTTATGTCTGTGGTACTTACTCTCCTAAACTCTRTATGCCCATTATAAAACTAATCTCTAATTTCCTCTCTCAGCTTTTATGGGCTAGCCATTAAAAGCCCTTCTCTTGAATACGGTATCAGGTTCTACTGCCCACTACAGCCCATGGAAGCCAATAAAACTACTATTGGATGTTTGGATCCATGGGTAGCTGCTGGTATCTGATTAATCCAGTAACTCCTCCCCAGCAGTGGCTGTATCAGTAGCTTTCATTCAGCAGCTTTCATGGGAGATAACTCCTGCCCCTCTGTACAGTTACTCCAAGGACGAGCATGATCATTCCTATGCCACATGCTGARTGCTGGGTTAGTGAAATGCCAGGTGGGATTCACCAGACTGCCAGGGTGAGATTTGGCTCACAGGTCAGAGCACTAAAATTAAGTGTCAAAGTAGGAACTAGAGGCACAATCCATGGGTGGTTTGTGACATCTGAGATGACCTTGTAGTCCTATGTGGCTGCCTCTGGAAGAGTGCATGTCTCTCCCATAGCCTGTCACACCTGCCAGCCCTGGGCAGGTGCCTGCTGCTCTATGGCATCAGAAAGTGCACAAAATGCATAGACAAGTGAATCATGCTGTGGATCTTCATTAGTTTCAATGGGAGATTAGATAGTTCCTGCATAGCTGTATACACATGGGCACCACAATTTCTGTGTTAACTTGCAAGCTGGGTCCCACCCCTGGTAAAAGAGATCTACCTATCAAACTTAGTGTGCAGTATAGTTGTCTCCTATTAAGGAGGAAGGGGGTTGAAAAGAAATTCATAGACATTGATATTTGTGTCCTGAGCAGGTGAAATCCTGCAGCTGTTAGACTATGTTTATGAAACTGTCCAGGACAGGGTCAAAAGATTAATCAAATTACAAATTTGCATTTTTGGGTAGTCTACCTTGACTTGAGGAATGGGCAGTGCTCTGCACTCAGTCATTATATTTACACTTGGTAAGCAGATGTGTTTGGGAATGCTCCTAGACCGTACCACCACCTGGCATAGGAGGGCCTGTGTCTGCGCTACTAGCCTCTCTTGGCCTCCAAGGCAGAGGAGCCACGTGCAAGCTGCCTCTGGCACTGGCATGCTCGAGTTTACCAGGAGGGATGCAACTGCTCCATCACACAGAAACAAGCCTGGCCTGTGGGTTTAAGCTTGTGCCATGGTGATCTCTAATCTGCTGATTCTTCACCAGTGAGAGATTCACTGTTTTGGGAGCCTGCCAGTCCAAATCACAGCATGAAAGCCATGCTTCAGGGGCAGCAGGTTTTGTAGGAGCATACCATATCTTTCTTTTGTGGGTCAGGAGCAGAAAGTGATATCCCATGCATTGCCAAGTGAGCTAAACATTTTCATACAGCACTCCTGTTGAAGAAAAGAGGATCTTTGCTCACAGAAACACCAAATAAATCCTTGGAGATTTGCTTCTCTGACCATAATGGCCAGATCTCAGGAGTTCAGCTTGGGTGAGAAATCTCATCCAAAGTTTCGGTGAACTTGCCTACTTTTCATCTCTGTTCCACTTGACTTGAGAAGTATTTCACAATATCTCTTCTATCCAGCTAGTACCTAGGGAAGTAAGGGAACAGACTGATTCAGTAAGGCTAACATGTGATATGTGATTTTTCGGTGCATTGTCTGCCACCTAGAACCTTTCTCGTTCATTTATTTGCCCCTAAGTGGCTGTCTCATCCACTGTGTCTTCTCTGTTTGACATATCCCCAATCTTCTTTCCAAGAAGCGGAAGTCCTTGGCTTTTTGTAAAAAACAGATGTATGTCTGTATGAATAAATTTCTAAGCCTGAATAATTTGGCTGCTTGATTGTCCCTAGGACTGCCATTTTCATTTTGCTTGGCATAACGAGCAGAATAGAGTTACTAAAGCAGTCAAGCTTAATCAAATCATTTGAAGACTTACACTACCTATTAATTTCTGATCTCTGTCTGCAGCGTGGAGAGCAAGTGAGGCCTGCACTGAGCTGCAGAGATGTGAGCAACAGGTCATGGACACCAGAAGACCTCAGCTAGGTAGCTCTTCAAATGAGCCTCAGTCTGAGGAATACTTCAGGGTAAGATCCTAGATTGTTGCTTTAAAGACCTACAGATTAAAAAATGGTATCTGTTTAATCATCCCTGCTACTTTTATCAGCCTTTGGATCTTTCTTTAGGAGAATCCACAGGCTGGACAGAAAGTATCTGGACTCATATTAGCAAGGAAACCATGGTTGCCTGGTGTGGTCCCTCTGTATGACTGCTATGGGTCACAGGAGGAATGGGCGAGTGTAATAGCTTTTTCTTGCATAATAATATCAACTATATAACACTTATTATTTCTCCTCTTTCCCTAACAGCATCCTCAAGAAAGCTGAGAGAAGTGGTATGGAAGAGTAACTAAGCAGTTCAGCTTATGCTGCCCCTCCCTCCCAGCCCTGCAAAAAACCCTCAGACTGAGGCTATGCGTGGGCACAAAGTAATATGTTATTTAAACAAATGAATGTACAATTTGAAATGCCTGTGGTCTTGCTATGTCCCAGCTAGATATATTAATAGGTCACAAGTTAAAATTGGATATCTACTTGCAAACATCTTGAAAATAAAAGCCTGTGTTCCAAATGCCGTGAGTAAGGTCACTCACACAAGGGGTCTATTTAGTCCCAGAGTCAACAAAGCTAGACTAGTGGGGAGGGTGGTTTGAGGAGAAGAAACAGCTACTTGAACTTTATAGGTTAAGAAAATCCTCATCTAAAGTGGATCATCGTTATTAAGTTTCCAGTTACATCCAAAGAACCGTCAACATTGATGTTCTGCGATCAGGCTGGTGAGTAATTTTACCTACCCACACTCTTCTTGGCTTTGGTTTTACAAGGTGTTCTCGGATTGAAGATGTATTGTTCCCTCTCAGGTCCAACGCGCAGATTTCAAATACAGAGCAGACTTTCTCCCTTCTTCATTTCTTTTTATATCTAATCTACACTTAAAGAGCACTCCCAAAGTTTTACTGTGCTTTTTAAGCAGAAAATCATTACTGACAATCGAGAACTGTAAACATAGCCTGGGCTCAGTTGACCCCTTTTTAAATATCTGAACTGAACTCTAACTTCATACTACCAGTGCATAAAAATCAACCAGTGATTCAGTCATGTTCTAAATCCTAACATAAACTCTATAACATTACGCCTGACGCTATAAAAGACAATTTGAGRGACTGCCATAGCAACACCTGTACTTCTCTATCACATTTCATGGTTTTACCAATATTAATTAATTATGGCTTCTGGAGACATAGACAGCCAATATTATGACAGCCATAATCAAAAGCTTGGCTGAGGATTGGCCAGAAAAATCATGGGGAGTGAACAGAGCGGTGGGAAACAAAATAAACCAGACAGATCCAAAACTGGGTGGATTTATCTGGGATAAGACCACAGTTGCTATTGTTCTTTTACTTATTGGTAATTCATCTCTATATTTCTGTGTAATACCTCCCAAAACAAACCTACTTTGCACACAGGGGTATAGACACTAGACCCATTATGATGATGATTTCTTTTCTTAAATTTACACAGACAATTAGGTCAAAGACAAAAATGTTTATTCACACCARTGAGACACTCTCGGCTTCCTGACAGACTCATCAAAGGACAATAATTACTTTCCCGGAGACCTTTCAATCTGCTCTCATTCTTACAGCTGGAGGAGGAAATTGCTTTCCCATCCTGGGAAAATTTAGAAGATTTTGATTGCTTCCTTCTATTCTTTGGGATCTTGGGGTTGTATCATATTACCAGCTTCCAACTCCTACCAAAAATACTTGACTTGAGAGCATAGATTTTCTTGCAGAATTTGACCCAGATATGAAGTCAACCTTCAGCCAGGATCTGTCACAAGAGAGGTGGATTAAAAGCAGAAATGGYCTTCTCTAAAACAGGCAAGAAAAATCTGATGGAGTATCATGGACTTCTTTTTAATTCCCATCTTTGAGCTTTAAGTCTTTTATCTACTCCAATACAGAGAGTAACTAGAAAGTGAGGAGGGTAGCAGTTTCCCATGCAACCCCCAACTTGGGAAAGCAGGTGGAGTGAAGAGGAGAAACCACCTTTCAATTGTGTTTTAATGAAGAAGTTGTTTTTTCTTCTATGTCCTTTGATGAATGGATGTTTTCCTTCAAAAGCTGACGTTTGTCTTTCATTACGCCCAGCATATGCTCTGCTAGGCAGCATCGTTTTTCTACYCTAAATAAATAAACATGAAAATAAATTTATCTCACAAAGCTTGTTCTCTTTCAAGTCTGGCACAAGCCTGCCTCTCCCCTAATAAATCTCCGTGTAAAYGTGAGCTCCTCAGTAAGCCCTTCCCCTTAAGTCAAATGGAGACATTTTGTAAGCTCTCATCTCCGCGCAGTTTAGAAGAGCTGTCACTGGTTCAAGAGGCATTTAGAGGTAGTGATCTAACTGCAAGCCACAGCTGAATCTGAGAGCTCTTTTTCATAAAAAAGAAACTCTCCCACAAACAAAAGCATCAAAAAACTCTTTCCCAGCTAGTGTGGATAGTATCTTAACCCTCAAATTGTGGGGGTGATGTGACACAGAACTGACTGTGGTTTCTTGCATGGAATCTGCTGTTGGTTAGAAGTTTAGTATTTTGATATTTTAGTCCCTAGTTAGAATGCCCTGTGTTGTTTTTTACAATCCTTCTCACTTCCAAACTTCTCACTGCAAGCTACACGGAAGTGTTTTCTGAGGCTCCGCTGGCACACTCTCTCCTCGGGGCCATGGACTATGAGTTCTCTCAATGGCCATTGAAAGTCTCCTATTTGAGGAACAGCCTGTTCATTTAGTGAACAGGCCTGTGACTAGAGCTGGCTGAATTATTAAATGCAACTCAGTTTCCTTCCAAACCTAGTCCCATTTGTTGTTGTTTGTGTAAATGGTTCACAACCCAGTTCTGCACATACCTTCATCATTTATAGATGTGGCCAAGCATGTCTGGAAGTGATAGTGCCCAAATTTTACTGTTACTATGTATCTTAAGCCTTCTGTAATGGAACCAAAGTACAGTGGATTTCCTTCTACACAATTTACAGTTATTCATCTTCAGCACATGAGATATTTCTCTTTTCCACCTGGTTTAGAACAAAAAGAGAATGCTGAATGGTAGTCATTCACATTTTTGGATGAATAATCCCTTAATCTTAAATCCATGATACATTTGCAATTTGTTAGTAGTTTCACAAATACTGTGAGTTGCTTTATGACATAATGGTCCTGATTCATGAAAGCACTTGAGCACATGCTTGACTCTAACTGGATGTTGACATCTCCTTGAAGTCAATGGTAATGAGGCGTATCTGTGATTATGTGCATATTTAAGTGTCTTTGAGTGCTTAACTGATATCCTGAATAGGGCCAGTATTAGTCATTCGGTAACACCTGTCCTATTACAGGAGTGAATTAATAAATCAACCTAGTCAACCTGTCTTTTAGCTCATCTCTGAAACATGTTGTGATGGCAACCACTGAGCAGTGTAGCTCCTCATACAGCCAGTGCCTATTACAGGCACATCCCTGATATGTTGGAGGTGGAGGGCAATTGAGATATTTTTGAGAAGTTTGATTTTGCGACAGGATGGCCAACATACATACAGTCCTGATTATTTGGTTCTTTTCCCTCAGTCAAGGTTTTGGACCCTGAGGACCCTAAGAGAAATTAGTTCAACGTAAGCTGGGATGGAGCTCTCTGAAGCTTTCAAGYTGAATTGCAGTGAAACACAGCACATCTCCTTTGCAAGTCCCTGCTAAGTTTCAGCCCTCTTGATTATCACTGATAAAGAATCTAATCACTTCAAGGGTCAGGGTGATTGCTGGGCCTGGGCTGTGCCTGGACCTCCTTCCCCAGTCCCCCAGAACTGGCATCACTCGCACATCAGTAGCAGTACCATTGCCCACAATTTACTTGTATAGCAAAGGAGAGAGAAAATCACTAAATTTGTCTAAAGAGAATTTTGGCTACATCATTTCCCCTTAGAGAAGAATGACACTGGCTTGTTTGGCTGATGATTTCTTACCCAATAATGATTTTACTGAGACTATGAAAGTGTTAAGCTATGTGTCTGTTAGCTTATATTTTGCTTCTTAACTGGATTACCATAAAAAGAACGTTACAATGAGGCTCTGAGGTCTGTCAGGTCAGCTTGGTAAATGATAGCACCTCTTGAAGCTATAATGGATGAGAGGATCCATGATAAGATTTGACACTTGTACCATATAATCTGTCATAGAAGACATTTTGCTTTTTTCTTGATGTTTTTAAGGCCATAAATACTGGTCTCTAATGTTAAGTATGTGAACCTCACATTAATCACGTTGCCAGAGAGAGCAAAGAGCTTTGCTCATAAACTGAAATGGAGCACAGTTAATCTATCAATGTTCTGTAATGAGGATTATTATAACAAAGTATTTAGGTTGATTTACTGATGGGCTACACATCTCTGCTAATGATCACACATCAGTAAGAGAGCCAAGCGATCATCTGCATCACCAGGAGTCTGAAATTTATTGAAGAATGTGCAGATTCTTTGTTTTTACTACTGTGAAATTCTTAAACTCATTCTGTATGAGTGAGTTTAACTTTCTCAAGATCAGTCTGCCAGCTGGGACATCAATACTATCAAAGCACTAAGACCAGTTTACACCTCTGGGTAGCCTGGCACCTCAATTCCAGTTTTTCAAATATTGCCTTCAATTTCAGAGACAGGCCAGGAGAAGACAAAGGTGCTTTGCTCACCAGAGAGCTATCCCGAGGTAAAGTGAGTAATAACAAAAAAAATTTTAAGAATCAACCTGAACAATACTGTTATTTGTTTTCTACACTTTGTAATTTATATAACACATCCTCCCATAAACATATGGTCCCTGTCAAATGCTGGTGCTAAATAGACACCAAACACATCTGCAATCCCTACCTTGGGAATTTAGAATCTAAATATCAGTAAGTATCTCATTAGAGTGACAGTCATGGGCTCAGGAGATGGGATTAATCATACCCTTCTTTAGACATCTGCAATGGAAATACCTACACCTGAGCTACTTACTCGTCCTTGGCTTGATTTATGGATCATGGACACTTTTGGAGCATCCTAAAGCAGCTGTCATGTCAGCAGGTGAACTATGTTCACTGAGGTATGTCACATCTTAAAATTATATTAGCTTTCCTCTTCATGAAGGACTGCTGCCATCAGGCCACTATCCCTGTCCAAGCAGCACACTGGCTAGCTTATGAACTGGGCRCACGAGAAGTTGTCTTGGGGCAACAGTCCTAGAAGGACATAGTGAAAAACAATGGGAAGGCAGTGACAAGTTAAAGCCTGGCTTCCTCTACCCCAGACTAGTTTCATTTGTGGTGCTCTGCAACTGGATCAGTCTTCAGAGCACCCATGAGAGACTGAGAATGAAACCTCCTGCTTTCAGCTCTGCTTTACGTAAGGAAAACATGGGCATGTTGATGCGAGTACCCTGTTTTGAGTTGCTTCTTGCATTGGATGTCAAAAGGCACCAGGTTTGCACACAAGCTCTCTACCCTGCCCATCTAGGACCATCTGTGGACTATCCAGGCAAGTGTGAGCACTGATTCCCCACATCCTAGTGTGGAAATCATTGCTGTTCTCTCACTTGGTAAACCTTCGATTGCTGCAGGTGAATTTAGTTTTGACGGAGGTCTGTCAGTCTGGGTTTCAGAAACTAGCCAATAAAACTCTAAGTTCATTAGGTGAGTAGAGCAGCAAAAAATTTTTGCTTTGTTCTATTTGCAAAGGCCAACAGCGGAAAGAGTATGACTTATCAGGAAAACAAGGACATATGTTCTTTGAAAATCGTATGTAATTGCAGGCTGTCAAGCTGCTGTCAGTCCCTCCTTTGGATGCACCACCGCCACTGGATGCAAAGCAGGCAGCTCAATTGCACAATCATCATGCCTGTACAATGCAAGGTAGGTCAAATTCTGCTGAAAAAATGGGACAAGACAATCGTTTCTTCTTAAAGATGTTTCACCAGTAACACTAACACATTTCTTAAAAGACTCACAGAGCCTCCTCAGTCCCAGTCTGGCTCCAGTTCCTGGAAAGATGATCACACACATTCTTGCCTGCTCTGTGCTGCAGTCTGTGCTGAACATGGTGCACCAGTTGCCTGTAATGAAACTATACACCCTGCTCTAGATTGGCTTGGGGATAATGAAAGATACTGAAGACAGTGGTGTGGAAGCAAAGCCACAGAGTTTCTGGGAGAAGAAGTGCCAGTGTATTTGGGGAAGCAAAAGTTCATGCTTCCCTTACCTGGTGCATCCACAGGTATCATCCGTGCAGAAGGATGAAGGGAGGACGAAGGGCTAACATGGCCCCAGACCAAGGTCACCACTTATAGCAGAAATAGTCAGCAGACATCAGAGAATCATAGAATTATAGAATCAGTAAGGCTGGAAGGGACCTCTGGAGATCACTTAGTCCAACCCCCTGCTCAGCAGGGTCACCTAGAGCATGTTAGACAGGGTTGCATCCAGGCGGGCCTTGAAGATCTCCAGAGAAGGAGACTCCACCACCTCTCTGGGCAACCTGTGCCAGTGCTCCGTCACTCACAGAGAAGAAATTCCCCCTCACGGTCAGGTGGAACTTCCTGTGCTTCGATTTCTGCCYGTTGCCTCTTGTTCTGTCACATGGGACAGCTGAAAAGAGTTTGTCCCCATCCCCTTGACACTCTCCGTTCAGATACTTACACACATCGATAAGATCCCCCCTAAGTCTTCTCTTCYCCAGGCTGAAGAGGCCCAGCTCTCGCAGCCGTTCCTCATAGGGCAGATGCTCCAGCCCTCTGATCATCTTTGTAGCCGCTTGCACGTACCTTACACTTATGTGTTAGTGAGAAGCTATATTTCTTCACTGGGATGGCAGGTACCTATAACAAATGAAAGAATGATATAGATAAAGCAGTTATAAGAGAGACTCCACAGAAACATTCATCCAAAAAGTAAAGTATCATTAACATTTAATAAAGTTCTTCTTTGCCTTTGCCTTTGCCTTTCCCTTGCCTTGCCTTACTGAGCTAACCTAAGGAGATTACTGCAGCATCTTGCCTCCACAGCCAAAAGGGGGATGCAGATGTAATATGCCCAGAGCCCATGCAGGAGCTGTGTCACAGTCAGTTCCCATCACTGCTCCTCCCACCACACAACAGTGGCTGGGGAGACTGACATACCGTGTTGTTAGTGGGCTTGACTGGAACTCTACAGCTGGAATCAATAAGACTTCATGTTGCAGGACCTACGTGAGGAGACAACAGGGAGATCCAAGCGGTCCCATGGTCTTTTTCTTGGAGGAGGAGGAAGATGTAGGTTATCAGTGTGGTTTTGGCAACACAGGCACAAAGCCATCCCAGTTGGCAACACAGTGATTATAGCTGGAACAATCACAAGCCTCACCTGTGAAAGCAGCTTCAGAAGCTTTACATTACTCAGATACACTTCTGTTTGCTGACTAGTGATCCTGTCAGGAGATTTTCCTGACYTAACCCATTTTGGACAAATAAATAACAACATCCCAGCTGTCAGATTTGAAGGATTACCTCTGTCCCCTGCTGATGCTGGGGAACAAGTAAAGCAAAGAATACTTCACTCTTGGTAGAAAATACATACGAAGCCTTTGCTTACCTCACAAGATGCTGAGGGGGTTAAAAAATTGTTCGTTAAATGCTGTCCTGATTCATCTGTTACGAGTATAGTTAATAAGCAAAGTACACACCCACTCTAGGTCTCCTCCATAGTCAGCAGGAAGAAGAAGACATCTGCAGAAGATGGACCAGCTCACTCTCTGGGGCATCCTTCTTTTTGGACTGCAGCAGCAGTCTAAAGTGACCAAGTTTACTGTGGGTATTTCAATTAAATACATAAAAATAGAAGGAGATGAATATAGGTTTATGAAAATGCTGTATTCACTCTTCAATAGCCTCACTGCCAGTGCGTATGCTTAAATACACCATCAACATCTTTCCTCTACATTGACATAGACTGGAAATTGAGCGTTCAAAGTTCTAATAGTTTTTATAACTAATATTTTTAAGTGCATGACTGAAATTGCTGATTTTCAGGTGGAGTTTGCTGGTTATTAGGACAATATTGGGAATATTTTACCCCTTGTAATCTTTGATTGAAAAGCCTTGTATGGAAGGCAAGGCATGTTATACTTCTGGCAGACATATCATCTGGAAATAGATGCAATAGTGTGTTAAAATAGTCTTGCCTGAATTAGGTTTATTCAGCAATCCTAGGGGGTTGGAAATAGCTCAGAAAATATATGGCTAAGTTGGGCTGCCATATATTCTGTGCTTTAGAGACCAATTTCTCCTCTAGAGTCACAGCATGTGAACTCTCAAAAAATCCAGCTAAACCCTCAGCTGCTCTAAATCAAACAACTGCCCTGGGGTTTAGTTTGATTGTGTATTCAGGCAGTGCAAAGGACCCAGGTACCAGTGGAGATATCGGGTCTCATATCTTGTGAAAATTGCACAGATTTTCCTACAAGTCTCTCCGCTGAAGAGGRTGCCCAGTGCCCCTGCTTTGTATAAACAGCCTGGTAAAACTCTAAGGAGCAGAAAATGTGTTCGGGGCCCAAATTTGGAGTTAACTTACAGCAGAGCCATTAGAAAGGGTGTAAATCAGAGACAAAATCCCCACTTAACCCTGACAAGGAGGTCTGATGAATGAGGACCCAGCCCTGCCTTGCCTTGCATGCAGGGCTCCCCCACTGAGCCCTATGAGACCCCCTGGGCTCCTGCCCTCTTGTCTGCAGCATGCCTATTTTTGAAGGGTGTCTCCATAACTGCAAACTGATKTCCACACCTTAAGAAACAAAATGACATGCAGTGTAAAAATAACTTGGGTTTGACGGGCTGCTTGAGGTGGCGGGAAGCAATGGGCATGCGTTCCCCAAAACCTCTCAGCCTCACACTGCTGGTCTCCAGCCCAAACTCGAGGGAAGCTGTCAAGCATGAAAGTGCTGGAGAGAAGTGAGGCTTGCTATCAGCTGCAATTGAGGAGACAGGAGACACAAAAGCACTGAGGGCCTTGAGGAGCTGATGAGAGCTGGAGAGCTAGCATGGRCACAGATTCCTTCATGTTCACAGGCGGAAGGCTCTGCCTGCTAAGGGTCTGGGCAGCCGGTGGTGTGAACACCAGCAGTGTTATTATTGTCATGTTGTAAGACACAAACACGCTGGACTCTACATGCCTGTGTGTTTGATTAGGAGAGCACTGTTGACAGTGGATAAATAAACAAAGATAAAAACAAGATTAAGCAGGTCCTTCTCCTTATCACTGCCTCTTTATTCCTATTGATCTCTGCTTAGATCCTTTTCATCTAGCCTGGAATTCCTCACATGCTTGAACTCTTAGCTGTCACATCTAATTAAAAATGTGGTATGAGGCTTTGCATGCAGCAGTGGGTATTTCTCAGTGCTGGGCAGCTGTGTGTTCATTAGGGCCTTTCACGTTGCTTTGCCTTTCTTAATGAAAATTCATTTTGTTTGTATGTCAGCAGCCAAGAGATGGCAAAGGTGAAGAGCTGACACCTACCTGAGGCAGAAAAATCCTGCTTTTGGTTCTATCTTCCTTGGGACAGATCCAGCCCCAAAGAGAGTGGAAACGGTGGGTGTCTTGTTCAAGCACCAAAGACCTCTTGCCCTGTGAGAGGGAAGATGTTATTTCTACCGCAGCTTGTCTGGTTGAGATGTTCCTGCCTTTTTAGGGGTATTGTGGTCTCCGCTGCTGACCTCTGCCAGAGAACTGGCTAAGGTGACACATTAACCCACTTCTCTTCCCTGCTCAGTGGCGAGCACTCTCCATCTCAATGTTTCCAAAGAGAAGATGATCATTCGCTGCCTTATTTCAACCCAATCCCTGCTGCTGTGTGCTGCCAGTTTCCCTCTGGGGTTTTAAGCTATCTGAGTTAGCTACTGTCCTCGTGCTCCTAGGATCACTCTAGACTCATGGAATGAAAAAGGTGAGTATTACTGGGCCTCCTTTGTCACACGGGAAATGTCTTTCACATGCCGAGCAGAGSCTGGCCCATAAATGCCACAATCTTTAAGACCTGCAGAGCAGTGGGAYCACCTGAGAGAAACCCCCTAATGTAGGGGCAGTAACTGCTGCCCAGAAATGTCACTATGGGGAAACATCTGCCCAGGGACACATCTGCTGGGGATGGTGCTGAGTATAACCCAGCCTCAGGCTGGACTGTCTCCTGCAGGGCTGGCAGGAGCCCCTAGGGCAGGGAGAGCCATATATGAACACGTCTCTGCCTGTCTGTGCAGAATCTACTCTACTCTTATCCATGCAGACCCCCAAAATATGTCATGTGCTTCACCCAAGAGATGTAATTCTGTGTTCTAATTCATGCTCCCAGCAATAAATGCTAATTTTAATTAGTAATGATAATTATAGCCTGCCACATCACGGGCACTGGCATTTTCAAATGAGCACAATCTTCCTGAGGCCGTGCTGTTTGGGTGCCAGCCTTAAAACAGCAGCCAGSGGCATTGCTTACCAAGTGCCTCATGTTGCACACCTAACACTCTTCAGGCAAAAGTCAGAAAAAAGAGGCTAAAATGGAAGGAGGTTACCAGGGCAATGCTAAACAACACRGGAGAATAAACAAATAGCTCTGTTCATTTTCTACGTGACTTTTTCATCTCTACATTCTACTATATTCTATTTAATTTTATTAAAACATTCAATAAAATATCATTTGGACATGGCTTTCCTACATGTTCTAGTGGATCTCTGGAAACTATAGAACTCTAGTTTTGGCTTCAGCTTAAAAGGTGATGGCTTTAGGTAGGGCAAGATTTGTCAGGGGGGTAGTGCTTTTAGGCAGATTGACAGAGCCATAAAACAAGAACATACAAGGTTATGGGGCACAACCCTGCAAGTCTAACCCCTTCCCCATTTCTGTAATGTACGTGCAGCATTAGGCACCTTCATTTTTCAGAGCTAAAACATGCTAGCAATTTTGAGACTGTGCTGAGCTCTCCCCCTGTCTAAAATCAGGCCCCTTCTCTGTGTCCCAGGCTGGGCACCCAAAATCGTAACCATTTTGGAAAAAAGTAGGCCATGTTATTCCATTACTTTTACAACCTTTTTGCCTGTCCCCACGGATAAGACACTTTACTTCAGATTTACTATGKGAGCCAACAGGCGATCAGTGAGAGCGGTGCTTTTATTTATTCTTTCCTATGCCATCATTCAAGACCCCACAGTTTATTGCTCACTGTTAAAACAATATCATTAGACATGAAATATATGTTGCCAAGCTCTCCCCCCTCTCAGTTCACTCCCTCTCAGTCCCCATCATTTTTTTTCCTGAGGAGAAAGGAAAGACAACTTCTTTTCAGGATACATTGTAGGGAGTGCTCATGAACCGGCAATTTATTTTCTCCTGGGTTTGACACTGCCAGGCCCTTAGTGCTTTTATTGACTCTGGCTAAACACAGTGACAATTATTTTTTTTGGTTTCARATCGCCTTCTCCAGCAGAGTGTGAAGTCAGCAGGTTTTTTTTGCATGCTGAGCATACCCTTTCAGACATCCTATGAGGAGCAGAGGGAAAGACGATGGCTTTTTTTATTTTTCATCCAGTTGCTCTTTGGCATTCCCTGAACGGATCTTTTGTTCCAAAGCAGAGGAAAGCCAGAGAGAGGCTTGCGGGCGGGAAGCAAGTTGATAGGGGCTGGGAAAAGCAGAGCTGGGATATTCTTATCTGGCGGGTCCCATCGTAGAAACCTGTTTTCAAGCACATTTCTGCTGGGTGCTGGTGCAGCAGCATCTTTAAGTGGAGGGGGTGGTGCAAGCACGGCTGCTTTGCCGTCTGGGGCACGCTGGGTACTTGCTTGTGCAATGCAGAAGAAGCAGAAGTAATAAATGTCTGAAATAGACTCAGTCCTGTCCCTTTTTTCAGTGAGGTTTCGTGGTCCAAACCATCCTGCCCTTCTCTATGTGGAGGAGGAGGAGGGAGCATGGCCCTCCGTACCCCATCGCACAAACAGCTCTACCTAAACCTGCCCTAAATCCCTCGGCGCCCCTGGGAACCCAGCAACCCTCCCATCCCTCCTCACTCAGGCAAACCACCCCAGCATTTGTTCAATGTGTTTCCATTCATTTAGCCTCTCTGTCTCCATTTATCTTCGTGGTAAGGTCTGGGAAAGGCCAAAACCCAAGGAACGTCGACATTGTAGGTCAAGTTTGGGGAATGCTCCACAAACTGACCTGTGTATCAGTTACAGCCATTTTGGACAYGGTCTGCAGAGGTTTGCAGACTGGCAAAGCTTTTCAGAAAGGAAATAAAAAAACAAGCCAGACTTTCATTCTATCATATGAAAAAGATGTGTTTTTTCATTGGCTTAAGATTGAAATTTTTATTTCGAACACTATGGATCAGTCTGCTCCATCTACTCACTATCCACTCTGCAAAGGGGCTTTGGCCATTTTCTCTTCTTATAAGTGATACAAAAAGCCRAAGTGCTTCATTCAGCTTCTGAATTGGAAACACTTTGGATTAAGATAGGTCTTCTCTAGGACAGGAGTTGGGGAAAGGTCCACTGAATGAACTTTTCCTTTTTTTTAAATGTCTTCCTTAAGTTTTCTTGTTGTTTTTCAGAAAGCCCCCAAAATTTGAACAAGCATAACCTCCCAAATTTACCCTCAAAATAAACTGTTGTAGTGAACATTGCTGATTTATTGGAAAGAAAATCTTCTTGTCAGGAAAAAAAATATTTGCCGGACACAATCATTCACTTCTGCAGTCGTGATATTGAGCAAAGTYGAAAGTTTCCATTGCCATCAGAGGACTCTCTCCCATTACTCTTGCTTTTATATAATTCTGAGATGTACTGRCGTAAATAGCCTTTTACAGATAATATCTGCTACCTGAGGTAACTTAACATCCTCTATCAAGAGCCATTGATACCTCTTTCCAAACAAAAGCCTTCAGAGCAGAAGTGTTTCATTTTCACTCCACAGAAGGAGGATGGAGGTTTGCTAGGCTGACAAAAGGGATGGTTTTATAAAATGCTAGCACTGGTGAAGAACTTGGCCTGAGAAGACCCTATCTCCTGGCAACCCCACTCACTCCTTCCCCCATGCCTTTGACCTCAGTGCATCAGTACAGTCATCTGTAGGCAGGTGCTGCAGAGCAGATCATAGAACTGGAGTTGAAAACAATCTTCCAGGAAAAAATGGTTTCATGTTTTATTGCTGACATTTTGGTGCATGGCTGAACAGGACTGTCATGCTGTGGGGCAGGAGCAGTGGCAAATGTCYGAGGGTATTGCAGCAATGGGATCTTCTCATTCTACCTTTGCCAGTCCTCAAGGACTCATCTCAGACTATGTAGGAAAGAGATGCGAGTAAAATTCTTCTACTCCCAGCCAGAGGCCTTAGTGATGTTGGGCTGAAGTGATCTGTGGAGTTTTGAAAGCAAGATGGATCCTGCCTCCAAGAGGATCAGTTATACCATCATGAACAGGAGGAATTTCTATTCTGCATGAACAAACAACAAAAGAAATATTTCTGTTCTTATTAGCACGCTGCCTTTTGCACAAAACTGCAGAAAGGAAGAAAAGCCACACCAAACTCTGCTTCCTACCCCATTCCCATGGCATTTGGAAGAAAGGAAGATGTTGGTGCTGCCACYATGCTGGTTCTCCCTTGGGGCTGTGCAGAAGACATCTCTCCTCGCAGCCCCTGCCTCCTGCACTTGTGGTTCCACAAGGTACAGATGGCCTTTCTCTTTGGGTTTGCCCTGAGTTTGGTGGAGCACAGACTGGTGGGTCAGTGCAATTGCTGGCTTGGCCCCAAAACAGGCTGTGGAGCCCATCAGCTGCATCCATCCACCCATTTCCTACTTTGCAGCTCTGAGGCAGACAAAACATAGCTCACAGAAGACGTGCACCTCTGGTCCTGTGACTGCTCCCCCTGGGAGGCTCCTGGAGGGCTGATCCAAAGTGCTTCCCATCAGCTACTCTCGAGGCCCTGGCAGCAGCTTCTCTGGCAAGATCAAAAACTCTTCCTGGACATTGATGTTTTCCCACCAAGGGCACTCCATGACAAATAAGAGGTTGGTGTGTTCATGAGCTGGGGATGAAGTCRAGGAGGGAACATCATTTTTAACTGCATCTGAGCTAGGAGGTAATGGGGATGGAGGAAATAAGGCTCAGTGCTCMCCAGAAGACAGTTAACATCTTTGCTGGAGGCCCCTTCTGCAACTGACCTCTCAGAGCTGTCTCTTTGCATTTAGACAGACCGTCCCTCTCACCGCTGCAGCACGACTGGCACCGACTGCTATTTGTCCCTGGCAGACGAGCCTGGAGGGATTCGCGACAGCAGCCGCTGATAGGGCGAGCCTGCCCTGCCAGAGTCACTAATGCTTTTTGAAGGGAGCATTAAGTCAGTTTAAGAGGGATTTCTGTGCCAAATGCAGTAATTAATTAGAGACAGGAGCTTCAGCACTGTGCTTTTCATCATCTAAAGCACTCTGCGCATCTTTGCGGGGGCCGTACTAGCACTGTCAGGGCCTGTCAAACTCCAGTCCTTCCCACGTGGCTAGTTTTTCCAATTCTCGTACCACTTTTCCCTTACCAGCCTCCTTTTCCCCCTGAAGTGCCTATCTTCAGCACGATTGCTCTCTTTCTCAATGACACAATTGATACAGAAAACTGTCCTGCTCCTGAAAAAACATGAATCTCGCGTCCTGTCCCATCTCTGCCTCACCTCAGTATGACACTATTTCAGAAGGTGAAATTTGCTTTTTCTCCTCCTCTCCCTGGCCTCTGATGCAGCAGAGCTGTTCCCCACTCCATGTGAGCTGTCTTAGGGAACACATCTGCTCACTTTCAGGCTGTCTGTGAGAATTTAGGCCTTCTTAGTGCTCAGCGATTTGTCACTCTCTGAAGAGTCTCATTTCTCCTTGCCTTGCTGGGCTTAGGAAGATACAGAGTATACATGAAGCTGTCCTTTCCCTTTGTAAAGCTCTGCAATGACCAGAAGCTGTTTAAAAAAAGAAAAAACATGACCAAACTGACCTAATGTTTCCCCCCGCCCCCAGGAAAAATCTGGATAGTTCTCCATAGGATATCTTCCCTATCATTTATATTTGCACTATGTCTTTTTGACCTTTCAAGGAGCAGAGCTGAAACAGAGCAGTGAGAGGCTGTAGAGATGGTACTTCTGAGCACCCCTGAACCAAAGCAGCCCTGGCTGTGAGARAGGTGGACCTTAGCCTGCAGTATTTCAATTTGAAAGATGTTCTGAGAAGGTGAAGGCACCACAACCCACTAGAGCAGATTTGACAGTGGAGGATGCATCTCCTCTTTCTATGTCTGGCAGAGTCTTGTCACTGGAGCCTAGGAGTGTGCTTGTCCCTCCTCCTGATTAGGCCAGAAGTCTCTTTGGCATGCTTAGCCAGTCATCTGACCTCCTGATTTTTGCTTTGTGATGTGGAGACATAATTTTCATCCACTCCTAACCTAAAATATGCAGATTYAGATGCTTAAACTGGGCCACTTAAAGGCTGCTATAAGCATCCTAATCAGACACATGCCATTGCTGGTCTTCTGGAGTACTAATAAAAAGTTCATCTTTCTCTTTGTGTTTTTTAACTCAATGACAGATATTCATATAAGCTAGGTGTAGGAAGTGTGGCCAGGAAGAAGTGCAGTGAGCTTGCTGCTGCACAAACACGTAGTGAGAGGCAGCTCTTATCTGAGAGAACAGTCTTTTATAGCAACAAAAATTTTGCTGCCCCATTTTACAGGTAGAGCATGAGGCAGAAATGGGGTAAAACCTTTTGCTAAAATTCAGGAAAGAAATTGTCAGTGGGGCAGTAAGAGGACTCAGCTCCTCCATGACATTTGGAAGTAAGCTGGATCATTCCACCTGCTGCGATTATTTCTCACTAATTTGAGACAAACAAAGGTGACAATATTTAGAATTAAATGTTGTGTAGATCACAGAATATTGTTTTTTGTGTTTCTGAAGAACAAGTAGCATAGATGGGCAAGTAGCTAGAGCGGTACTTAGGGTATTTATTTTACCTGGACTCCTAGACGTTTTAGTATTAATGGCTGGTGTGCTTCCAGCAACTATCTCTGAGAAGTACAGTTCTCAGAACAATCCTACTCATTATTTTAGCCCACTTCACTTAAAACTCTAATTTCCAAATGAAAATTCAGGGAGGGAAAACACACATTAAAAAAACAAAGTAGAAAGATTCCAGCAACTGATTTTCATTTGAGCATCTTATATTGATTTTCCTCCTTTGTAATTACATAAAATAGAGTGCATCTTTTCTTAATTAAATGGGTAATGACTAGTTTGGTAGCCAGCAGAGCACTGCCTTCGGAGAAAAGATAGTATTTGAAAGCAGAGGTTACGCACCGAGCCCTCTCAAACAGATCTTTGTGCCAGAGGCTTTGTTTTGATACTAGAAACATTTCCACTACAGCAGGCTCTGATGGCAGTCATGTGCGGGATTAGGAACTGACTCCATTCAAATAACAGACAGCTGTTTGGAGTGAAAACTCGTTTCTGTCAATTTGCACTCAAAGAAGGCAGAGGAAAAAAAAAAAAAAAAAAAAAAAAAAAAAAAACCCTGGGCCTGGGAATCATTGTAGCTTAATCCCTCCTTTGGCAGGAGATAAAACTAGGGCTTTCCAGTGCTCTATAATTTCTTGCTTTGACCTGGAAAGAGATTTCTCTATTCACTGGGCTGTAAACCTCCTTTTTTATATTTACTACATGATGTACAAGAACTGAATCTCCAGCAGGGAAAACATGCCTTGTTGGGCTAGGAGCCTGGGAATAAACCTAGTCTCAGTTTAAATGACTTAGTAGGGCAGGGACACACAGTAGCTGCTAAAACCGCTATCGATTGTTCTTTTAACTTCCGGCGGAAGGTTTTCTCATTTTCTGCAGAAGTAGTTGAAATTTTCAGAAGGAGCTACTGATTTGTAGTGCTCTGTTCTTCAGATGACAAATGTGAAACGCCAGCGTGGGTGCTGACTTTCGAGAGTGGGTGCTCAGCTCTTTCAGAAGTCAAATCCCCTTCGTGCATCTCAAGGCCCCWGTATTTCTAGTCATTYTTGTGATCTCATTTCCAAAACTACYACAGTGAAAAAGYGAAGCAGGGAGAACCTCTGGCCATGCTCTGGCAAGCATAACGGTGAGCTGTTCCCATACAGCACACAATAGGTATTTCTGGTTACTTTGGTATTTCTTGTCAGCTCCATAAACAGCCACTTGCAATAGATGTTTCTGKTTTTTTTCCTTCCACTTGAAAAACTGACTGTGCCAAAGGACATCTTTAAATGCAACAGAATGAATGGCAAAGCTGTGACAAGGGTTTAGGCATATGTGCATCAGGAGTCACCCTTTTTCCTTGCCCTCCTTTACAGAAATGTATTATAAATCCCAAGAGAATAATATCTAATTCACTAGAGAATCAGGAACTGAAACGTTTTGGGGTGACCTGGAAAAACTTTAAGGGAACTCTTTCCTGTCAGAGAGTTCTGTGTCATCTCAATTAAAAAGTTTTGCAAAAAGGAATGAAAAAAAAGAAGAAAAGCTCTGACATAGTCAAAATCTGCTATTTTGATATTTTGGAATTAAATTATCTTTATTTTTTTTGTAATATGAATTTGATCTTCCTTTTTCCTGTGTCATAGACCTTGCTATCAAGCTYGCTATGACATAGCCATGATATGCCCACAGCTGACCCCTGTGGGAACAGTCAATATCCAAAGGAAAAAAGTGACTGTTTCCTTAAAATAAAATATTGAGATCCACCTGAGAGAATTTATTTATTTATTTATTTTATTTAAATGGCGGACATTTCCTTTACAGAGAATTACAAAAAAAAGGTGAGTTTCTTACCCACGTGGAAYGAAGCCAGATTATGAAATCCTGAAACTGTGTGAAACGGCACTTCTGCCCCTTGGGCTGCAGAAGTCCACGCTGAGGGCGTACGAGCAGCCAGGCGACGGCCAGGAGAAACATCCTCTGTCAACAAGACGCAAGGAGAAAGGGTGGGAAGGAAGGGGAGAGCGAACCGTTTTTGCATACTGCTTTCCCTGCTTTGTTTGGCTTGGAAGCTTCTTTCACCGTGGCCCCGCGAACGGCCCTCACATCGCCTGGAAATGGTGCCCAATTCATTCTCGTACGGAGCCGACGCGGGGACTGCTTGCTGCAGCCAGTGCCAGGCGCTCAGCAACCTAGAGGAAGTAAAGTCTTGTTCTTAAAAAAAAAAAAAAGAAAAGGCCAAACCCCCCTCCTCGAGCTTGGGGGTGAGGAGACATGGATCCTGTCCCAAGCTCTTCGCTCCTTCTGGGTGGCCTTGGACAGGACACATTACTGACTCTGTTCATCTGCCTCTGAAAAAGCAGGATGAAGCGCTGCTGGGGGGTATCAGGAGTGCTGCGTGCCAGGCACAGCCTGCAAAGCCCTGGCGGGTGAAACGGGGTCTGCGGCTCTTGCTTCAACTCGGGATGTATCTGCCKTGCCCTTCAAGGAGGCCCCGAGGTGACGGCCTAAAAGCTGCCGGATGGAGCAGAGAGGACTGCAAAGGACGCAGATGGGGTGCTGTTACGTGGGCAGGTATTGCCTGCAGGTTGGGGGAGAGCTGGGTGCGCCACAGGAAGGATTTCAGCACATATACAGTATTCCAGCTGCATCAGGATCCTCCCTCCAAGACCCTGTGGCACAGCGAACGGTGCTCCAGAATACTCAGAGTTGTGCCTGGGCGCGTGGAGGTGAAGAATGAGGTTTTCTAGGGGAGGACTGCTGGCCCACCTCGATTTTTTAATATCTGGTGGAACAGATCACATGCTGTGTCATTTAGATCTCTCATTCTGGGAAATAAAAATTATCACTTGGCTGCAGTTAAAGTCTATGGAAAGCTTTTCTTCATAGCTTTCTCCATCTGGACCTCAGTATTTACAAAGTGATGATTGAAAAAGGCGCAGGTTCTGGAGCCACAATGCACAAAGCATTCAGAAGTGGAAGAAAAAAACGCTTTCTTGGAGGAAGAAAAGATAAACTAGTTCCCTACTGGAGAAAGGCATCTTTTGTGCTAGGGATGGGGACTTCTAGCAGGAGGTACCTGTGAGACAAGGCTTGTGAGAACAGGTCATATCTTTTCTTCAGGTCCTGAATGGCAGAAAATTTTGTCTGGGATTTTTTTTCCTTTCCAACTGAACAAACAAATCTAATAGAATACATGACCTCTCTCTGCCACCCTTCCTTCACTTCTACCCAGCTTCGGGAGGACTGAACTTCTCCTGCAGCATGGGAGACATCTGTACCATGGCATTTTGGGGAAACTAAATAAATCTGGGGGACAGTTGGAAGGACATTGATGCTGTCCTTTCTGTGAAAAAGATGAGTGTTAGGCTTGTAGAGATAGCACAAAAGAACAGCAAGAGAGACTTGCATTTTTTTTTAATACTGGTCACAAAGTTTTAGTGTCTTGATAAGGAYAGTACAGTTCCAAAAGGGGAAACATATATGGTTTCCATGGCTGGAAGAAAACATTAAATATAGTTACGTCCAAGTGACAGGATGCTTCAAAGAACTTGTTTATATGTTCAATTTCTTTATTTACTGTGAGGATATTGTGGATATTTTCTCCTTGAAAAATGAGTTTTGTTAAAAGGCAAATACATAGTTAAAAATAACACTTTTAACAAAAAAAGAAAAAATTCATTGTGAAATAAAAGGATAAAAATAATTTCAATTGAACACTTTTACTGCATTATTATGTGAAATATTATTACTTTTGACTATAGAATTGTTTTTTCTTCATTTCCTATTCTTCTTCTTTTCTTTGCTAGCAAAAAAATATCAGAAATAGGTGATTTTTTTCCTTYCAGAATTTTTCTTGCTTTAGTCTGTGACTTTTCGAATGATACCTATATTGGAAAGTTAGCGACAGACAAAATTCTGTGTAACCTCTGCTTTGTAAATTTGTTAACACTGAGAAAGCTTTGAAAACTGACAGTGATGGAATTCATGTTCATTTACTATTTTGCCTTTTTGTAACTATACCAAGGTAGAAGAAATTTTAGGAAAAATATAGAGAGGAGAAAAAAAAAGCAAATGTGGACATCAACTAGCTACCATACTAACAAGGAAAAACAGGGACAGGGAGCAGGGGGAAGAATTTTTTWAAAAATGTTGATATTATAAAACACTGTGAACTATTTATTTAAACTGCACTAAAAAAAATCTTGAAATACTGATGTGCTCCCATGATCCCTACCAGGCATGTACCTCCATGACATAAGTTATGACTAGAAGCCAAGAGCTCTGCGCTCATGTTCTTCAGCCACAAAACCGTCATCATTAAATATCGGCTACTGCTTTGGGGCAGGGGCGGGGGCGRGTGTTCTGGCTCAAGGGTTTATCTCTTCTGTACTCGTGCCAGGGCCTTCGCATTATTTTGCTTGCTAAATGCTTGTATTGGATAATCTGTATCTGCAAGAAATTATCCCATCACTATTTCATTTTGAGAGGAAGTGTAGTCCAGTCAGATGAGAAGTCAGGTCTGTGCTCAGTACACACTGGCTGTATAACATACAACTGCCAGGATGCTTTCTTCAAAGAACTGTTTATTTATAGGGAGCTTTCCTAATCCGTACAGCAAGGATGATCAAAACCTCACTACAGACTCTTTGAAACCACAAGACACAACAGAACTCACCCTCCTGGTAGATCACACRTCTTGGAAAGACATGAAGGGGCAGTATTTTTGCAATTTTTTGTCCCCACCACATTAGCAGCTGTGAAGTGCCCAGTGCTATGATGTGATGTATTATGAAGATGTGTACAAAGCCCTGAGTTAGAAGGCATCACAGATCCACCTGGAGAAGGAAAAGATGGCTTGTATGGCCTCAGTAATCAACGTTAGGCTGCTCTTGGAACTGATGCCCTGCTGTACCTGCAGACACAGTTCTGCCAAGGCTTATGCACATCTGAAAATGAAAGCCCAGAACAGCAAAGTTTTGTACCTAATGAGGCTGTCAGTATGTACGCAGCTAGCTCAGYGTGGTCATCAGTGAGCCATCAGACTTTGAAGGCAATGGCATCAATAGATGAAAAACAATAGGCTTGGTCTGCAGCTRTTCTTCACGTATCTGCTGCCTTTGAAATCTTGTGATCCAGTTGAGCACAGTTCAACACAGCTTGAAGCTGTGGAGCTGGGTGACTCCAGCCAGCTGTCACCATACTGCCTTTTGACTCTGAATGCAAGCACTAGGCAACCTCTCCTTCACATCAGGACATCCTTGAACTGTCTTGATTATCTCACTACTCCYGTACATTTGATTCACATGGACAAGGTCTTGGTCATGAAACCTGCTAGAGTTTCTTGTGTTTTTGATCTCACTGAAGCATGCTGGAAACTCTCCCTTGGCTTCATTTAGCCCTTGAACTCACTAGAGCTGCAAACTTGTGCAAGAGCTAAGAATTCCCCAGGCAGGTAATCCAAGATYTCCTTCTAGCATAAAAGAGCATGGCTGCTCYGTGGGGTTGCTAGCAAGAATACTTTATGRCATTCATAGGCTGTGCATTGTACACTTGGATCAGTTAAGTGAGGACTGAAGTGAGACAGAGGTATGACTTTTGAAATCTGCTTCTGCTTTCCTCCCATGGGTACACACTCGGCTATTCAACTTCCCTCCACCCCACCAGGTCCTTTCCTTTGCTGGGCCTCACGGCTGCCACCTTGGATCCAGCCTCTGAGAAGCAGGACCACCCCCACTACACATTTCATTTCTTTATCCCAATCCAGATTCCAATTTGCTTTTTAGCACCACTGGTTTAACATGGCTGCCCTGCCTGCTCTACCCCACCAGAAATAATGAAGGCATAGAACAGCCCATCAGCATGTTCAGTGGGTCTTTCAATGTCCATGAGACTGTCAAGCCTTCATTTGAAGTCTCCTGGCCTTTAACACTCAGCCAGGATCAGACCATTTTCTAGAACAGAGTTAGCAGCTCTCTGCAGAGCAATACAAATATTTCAACACTGTTCAAGAGAGGACCTGTTCCTTGCTTAGCTGTGCTTGAAGTGAAAAGGTTTCTCTAATTCTTTTTCAAAAGGACCTTCAAGTCTGTGAACCCAGGTCTGAAACAAGCATTTAACTCCCTGGACACTGCAATGCTTTCTATTGGCTCTCACAGGCTTTTTCCATCCTATTTTGAGGATGGATGCAGATTCTCCTCATACGTTTGTAGAAGGCATCCACRCTCTGGGTTCCTCTCAGGAAGCCAGGTGTCCTGGTCCTTTACATCAGCTTTACATAACTAGAAAGTGTTTTCCTTTTATACTCTGCTGATGATTTCTGCAGGATTACTAAACATAATAGGTATTGCATTGGGGGCAGTGTTTGTTGAACTGGATGCTGTTATCTCCATGCTTCAGTTTCCATGCTGCCAAAAACAAGCGTAATGATGTTTTCCAGTCCTGTGAACTCCTTTGATTCCCACTGCCAGAAAGAGCTAGATAATACTGGATAACATGGTTACACTGAGCTTTGTTGCTCAAACACATCCCCGGGGGAAGGCAAATAAAAACAAACAACCCCCAATAAATATATTTCTTACGTTAGAGAAAAGTAATGTTCTGGCACCCCTAAGGAGACTGCCTGATCTCCAAGTAGCTGGCATCTGCCAAGGCAGAGGCAGCTTGGAAGAAGTTCAGGGAAAGCTTATCTGCCTGCGAGCCCACGAGTCGTTGGGACCGCGGCGGTGTTTGCTCAGCGGCACTGCCTTGCAGCTGTTGGATGTAGATGTCCAAAGGACTACACTAGGAAGGTCAGAAGATGCACAAAGCAGCCATGTTAGTGTTCATCAGCAGACAAAATTTAGACCCAAAACCATGTTCAGCTCCTCTGTGGCCACAGTGACTGTGTGAGGCTAAGTCTGGAGGTGTACACAGGGCTGCTTCCGAGCCTGCGCAGGACGACRCAGAACAATAACTGGGGAAAGGGGTCCGGCATCCTAGCGGGATTTCTCTTCACTGGCCACAGCAGGAGCCTAAGCTCCCAGGAGCATCCCTTAGAAAGCACAGAGCCTGGAGACCCTTAGTTCTGAAAGACTAASAGATGGACAGGTATAGATTTGATGCCAAAGATGCTATCTTTTAAAGATGCAATTTTTGGCTGATGTGGTGAAATGCAGTATACTTATTTTCCTATTGTGATCATCTTTCTTTTTCATTTAACTACCATATTCAGAATCAGAGAAGAGATAAACAAAAACAAACTGAAACCAAAGTAAGGAGTTTTATTCATATCAACAATCTGATACAATCTTAAATTTGAGTAACCATGCAAATCTTTGTTCATTTACCCATTGAGTTAATAATTACTGCTCCTAAATAACAAGACATTCTGTAGCCTCAAGTCCTTATTCCGAGCATATATTTATATTAGCAGTTAAGTATACTTTTCATGGGCAATTAAGATATTATACACTCCTAGCTATTCACAGACATCTCATGAGGGAACGGAGGGAAAGAATTGTAAAGTCACAAGGATAATAACAACCAAAGACCTTTTCCTCTTCTTGTGATATTGATTTTCCAAACATAAACAGAGGCACAGAATGCTGGGTCTTGGTAATATACCTATTTTAAATGACAGTTGGTGAGTAAATAGACCTCTGTGGGGAAATGTTTGTTTGAAAAGTCCTTTGGGATTAGAGAATATTAGCCCAGCATTCAGCCCGAGACCTATTTTGTGAGGTGTCTTTGTTACTTTGTCAGCTTTCTAAAGCCCTTTATGATAGGTCTCAGCCCTGGTGATATTTATTCAAGTAAACCTAAGAAAAAGAGTTAAGATGCAGCTGTTCCAACATTGTGGACATCTTTGGGTCTCAGTATGTTTCAGATCGACCCTGAAGTGCAGAACATCTCAGAGCAGACTAATAAGTATTCACACTCAGGTCTCCAGTATGCCACTTAGCCATTTTCCACAGTCAATACCTTTCGCTAATTAATTCTGGCCCTGCATCCTTTCTCTCAGACACATGAACTAGAGGGTTATTTACTTACCACTAGCTTGCACATAGGGCCTGGATTTTTAATAAGGCTAATCCTGGCACTCTTGCATGCAGCGCTGCATTTTGCCCTTCCTCTGAAGACTAGAGGGTTTATATTTTTGTATTTGCCAGCCAAAGAAAATAAAGTTGTTCTCTGCCAAACAGTTCATTCTCTCTAGCTCTTTGCCTCTTGACTTCATCTTTGCTTGTGAGGAGCTAATCACATGGAAGGAGCACTCCTGGGTGAGACGGATCTTCCCCAGCATCTTCCATTAGCATCTCCCATCTTCCCCTCAGACTGGGTTAGCTGAGCCRTGTGAAATCACTCAGCCTAGAACAGCAATTAACACAAGGCAGCTCTGTTTTTTGGTATGGTTCCTTGCTCACATTAAATGTTAATGTTGAACTTTATTGACTAACCTGAGTCAAAAAACATCCATTCACTGAATTTTCATTCTGAATCAGCTAATTCAGACCATAAAAGTTATGTAAAGTACTGCTGTTAGCATGGTCATGTCCTAATCCAGAGCTAGCTGCCACCAAAAAGGCTCTTTTCCTTGACTTGAGTATTTTAATCAGGCCCTTGAAATATGAAAGAGATGACTGACTTTTATTTGTCATTTGAACACGATTACAGTGTTTAATGTGGTAAAAGTAAAATACATAATTAAAACCATCAGTAAGCTTTAGTGGGTGACAGCAGATCTCCATGTACCTAGTGTTTCAGAAATCATGCATTAGGTAACAAAATGGCAAAAATACAAAAATGATTTCCGTAACAAAGATCATTATTTGAACTTTACTACTACATTGTGTCAGATGGTTACTGAAAATCCCAGGAGAAACAGCAGCCAGGACAACCTTAGAGATGAAAAAAAGAGGTAATTAGGAACTCCCATACCCACCCATATTGCAATCTCATACATTGTTTATGTACTTCTATTTCTCTCCTATAAACAAGTAGAAAAAGAAATCTTAAACCCCCCACAGAGCCTTCAGTTTTGAGGCGTCCTAAAACATTGTAGCTGACTGGAAGCCACAAATACTGTTGAAATGAGCATGATGGTCACACTGAAATCACAAGCATAAGACAAAGTTAAGGAGATACTACTATAGAACTGAGGAAGCCAGCCACAGCTTTTGACCTCAATGTGAGGTTTACTTAATGTTCTCAAGTTATAACAAATAGTAGGTATTACAAAAGACCATCTCCCCCATTAGGAAATATATGGAAAAAAAAAAGGCCTAAGTCTGAGCCAATGATCCTTAATTTCAGGAGAAAGAAGTAGCTCCAGATGGCAATTCATCTCACCCTAAAATATAGATGTAAAATAGCTTGGATTAGACCATATTTAGATATCTACTGTCAAGCATCTACAGCTACATGATCTTACCTTAACCTTCTAAGCAATGTTAAAACTGTGATTTCCCYGTGCCTCACCTGTATATGAAGCTCATGATATTTTCCTGGATGTCTACCTCATGATGTACTCTGTAAATGAGCACTTGGAGAACATTTTGAGCTTCCTACACAGAATAAACTGCCTACCACTAGCATTATCATGAATATCTGATCTCCTGCCTTGTATTTGGAGAATGTGGTATTTTATTTTAACAGCAAACCCACAGCTGCAAGGTTGTTTGTTTCCACAGGTGCATTAAATTAGATGTCATCTTAATCACTGAACCTGACCATGAGAAATCATAGACCCCTATTCCAAAGGMAAGATCTTCCACAAACACGGGGCTTGCTCTGGGAAAGTATTTCTCTGAGCAGAACACAGATGGATTGTAGGAAGAGACAGAAACTCACTGTTTGTGAGACTGAGGAGAACAACCTGGGTAGAATCCAGAACTGAACTCAGGTAAATAAAATGGTACATTTCTATGAAAAGCTTCATGAATAAGTAAATGTTTTTTAAAATAAATCCTTTCTGGAAATTGCAATATATGCYATTCTCTCCCAGGAAGGATCTTATAAAACAGCAGTATTATGACTTTGGTATTTTCTTGTTAAGTAACCAAACAGAAATACTGACTACCACCTATTATGCTCTGAATGCTAAACAAGCATAGAGTGGGATTCATGCCTCTAAACTCAGTTTCCTTAAAAAAACAGCCACCTATTCCCAGTGAGTTCCTTCAGCTCCCAACATAGTCATGGCAAGAGGAAGAATGTGGTTGATCTCACCTACCTCAGATACCTGCTTTTGGGGAGGCTTCTCTTTTCCATTGACAATTCAGAGAGCCCAGATGGCTACTCAGATGGCCCATGTAGTTTCTAGGCAGCAAAATTGAGGGGATGTGAATTCCATGCTCAGTGATGCTGAGGCCAAGGCTCTGCTTCCCCGGATCAAAAAAAACATATGTAAGTAGATGTTCAACATGAGCACATACCTGAAACTCAGTGGAAAATAGGTGGATGTGGAAGTACGTTGCTTAAATGCAGACTGCATGAATATGCAGGGAAAGAGAGGGAGAGGAAAAACAGTGTTTTTACATTCGTTGAGGTTAGAAAATGAATTTGGACATGACCGCAGTCACTTTCTGTGAATATTCAACAGCTCAACTACCCTAGCATGAAAGTTTGTTGAAAGCAAATGTTCAGCTATTTTGTGGAAGCAAATTTGGAAGATGAACTGTAGGTTGTGTTCGGAATTTGTTACTTTCAGCGACTGGAGCCGTGTGCCGCTTCATCTTTGTGTGGGACTTAGCATACTGGCAACGCTGCCAGAAGGAAAGAACAATAATTCTTTCATGAGATCACTGAGTAAATATAAGTATCATATTCACGGACTATTTGTATAGCAAAAAATAACAATAATTCAGTCTCGTATCATCTCGTATAATTACAACACTGCACTTTCCAACCACTGSCTGTCAGGTCTGGCCATGTTGACAATTTATGTACAGATTTCACTATTAGAATGCTACATAAAAGAGAGAATCCTCCTGTTGTGGGTTGATAGGGAGACCTAATTAATAAAAATAATTCCATCCCTAAAAATCTAAATACATCTGCCAGTAAATTACTAAATTCAACAACCTCATCATTCTGTGCTACACATAAATTCCTGAAAGCAGCTCTCTGTAGATTCAAGTGGGCCAAATCTGTCACAACAGCTTATCTCAAATGTGGATAAAGGCTTCTTAAATTGTTTTTGATCCACCTTAAAGTGTCTGCCTTAATATAGTAATAATCCTGGGTTGTCTCTGCAGTTGATAAAGACAGTGGAGTGCAGAGGATGGATTTGATACTGGAAGATGCTTCTCTTAATTTCTCCTTTAATTGCAGAGAGTTTATGTGAGGCAGCTGAACTCCTAATCACTCTACCAGGCACTGGTGTGTGCCTTGAGATAYGTAAAACAATTTGGGACTTTCCTCTGAAATTATCAGTGCCATGTTCCAGAACAAGCTAACTTCCTTCATTATCTGCGCGTATTTCACTAGATCCTGCCCATCCTATGAGCACTGGCCTACACGGTGCAGGCTGGGGCGTGCAGTTGTACTCAAAGGTGCTTGGTGCTGTCAAGCCCTGTGCAGCTCCCAGGTGGCTTGGAGTCCTTGCTCACTTTTCCTGTACCTTCCACTTTCTTCTGGCATCACTACAAGATGCAGAGTACGAGGAATTTAGCCTCACAGAGCAGCRTTTTCGAACGCTGCTTTGCTTCTCCATCACCACTGGCAGGCAATCACTGCAGAGCAGAGACAGCCTGGGGCAGTGGATGCCCCTTGCTGTCACAGTCCACCACCCACTAATGTCCTCTGTCCACTGCACTCACTTCTCTGTTTTCTGGGCTTGGGGTTCTCACTCCACGCTTGTTTGGGAATCATTTGTTATTTTTCTGGAGACAGTTAGTCTCCCAACCCTTCCTTCACCTCTCAGGATGCAACACTTCCCCAGTGAGTCTTCCTCCAGGCTGTGGTTGCTGTCAGTGAACTTCTGGCTCCTGGGGACGAYCTTTGTCAGAGAGGGTTTCCAAATACTTGAGATCAAGCTTGTGTTTGTTGAYGCTTTCTGACTACTATTCTCAGCCCTTTGTTTGTGCTTTCTAGATCATTATGTCTTCTTTATCCYTCTCCTAGGACTGAAACACTTTGCTACTAACAGAGTACATGAAATACCTATTTCCTCAATGAGGAAATCCTGGAGTAACTTTACTAGAGTCAGGTCAGAGGAGAAACAGGTACCAAATTATCAGACCTGTAGCTTCTTTGAAATACAGAATCAAAACTTATTTTCACAAACATGTAAAAATATATATTTTTTCTTTTAAGTAAACCATTAGAAAAATTGGATCAGGTGGATTCAGGACTAAATTTCAGAGAGCGAAACACCAAAACTGCAGCTAGAAATGAGCAGACAGATGTCACGGACAGATGTCTGAGGCTCCATACCTATCAGGAAGGAAGCTGTGGACATAATTCTCCCAAGAAAAATATTAAATAATTAGAAATGGATATTGCTATGGCATTTCCACGCAGATACTTTATAGCTTAGCTCTATACAGAAAATATATCAAAAAGGTATGCAATGTGTGCTTACAATTAAATATGAAAATACATCTTTATGGTTTTAGCTTTACGGTTTTAGAAAGTACTCAGCTCCTTGCTACATTCCATCCTCTATCATGACATTACCTTTTCCCACACAGATGCTATAACAAACAACTTATAGTGGAATTTCACTCCATGTACAAAGAACCATTATGCAGAGTGTTCATGCCCTGCTGCAGACTTCCTCATCAGAGTGATTTTTTTGCCATGTGTGTTTTTTTACTGCAGAAGGTATTAAGTTCTTTTTAAGCTGTACATATAAATCCATAAAGCAGCTATCCTGTATATAACCAGATCTCAGTGTCTGCATATACTCATGTCTTTGCAAATGGTCCAGTTTAGCTCAACAAGTTATCTCTTTGCTGAACCCCAGGAGGATCTGTTGCTTGCTCCTGTGGTGGAGTAAATTTGCTTATTTGGCTCTGCCTCTGGAGCAGGCCAAGAGTGCTTATATGGTCCCTTATTGCCACTCAGCTCACAGACAGCAATTTGTTAAGCTGTGCTATCTTCTTCACTTGCAACCGTGTGAACGTATCACCAGAAGCATTTTACTTCTGCACATTATTTCAGGGACCTTCTGCCACAGGGTCTCTTGTACTGTACCCAGTTTTTATTAAAGTTGCTTTGGTTTGGAGCTGAACTCATTTAACTTGATTAGGTCAAATCAATAAATTATAGGCTGTTTCTGACAGCTCAGAAGAACGTCTGTGGGATATGTTCCTTTTTGAAGCGTTTGGTAGGAAGTATCCCAGACACACAGATGGAGAGCATGTGTCCACTGAAATTAAACGGAGCTGGGTCTGTGCACCCAGAACAAAACACTCAGCCCTTTAGTAGTGGAAAGCATTAAAAAGCTTGGTGATGACACTCATGCAATCTAATATCTCCATTGATGATATACACTTATTTCAACCACCTAATTAAATTGGGTGGTTTTCTTTTTTATTACTTTATTGCTTTCTTAAATTTAATAACATATGAAGGAAAAATTAAATGACCATTTTCTCCATCATGGAGTCTCTGTTTTCAATTGGTATCTTGTTTCATTCATTTTATTCATGTTAATGCTGTTCTAGCCCCCTATGTTGGCAAGGTTTGAACAAATATACAACCCACAAAAACTTGGGGAAAGACTTTCTGGTTTCCAGTCAAATCTGATTGAACCCAGTAAAAAGCAACCCTATGGAAAAAATCAGGAAATCTCTTAAGCATGGTCATACGTCCTTCCTTATTCAGAAAAGCCTTTAAACATGTGCTTAGCTTGACTTCATTGGAAATTAAACACGTGCTAAAATTTTTTACTGGAAGAAGTCGCCTTCGTCCGCTGTCTACTTGAGGATGYGTGGTATCTTCATCACTTTGCCATATAGGGCAGAGTATTACTGTGGCAGATGCCAAAACTGCTCATTGACCAATGTTGGAGGGTTCAGTGAGGGGTCTAGAGAGTAAATTTAGCTTTTTAAAATTAAAACACTGTGAATCCCAGGGATCGGGGGGGTTACTCCTAAACAATGTGTAAACAAATCAGCAGTATAAGGGAAGGGAAAAGCAAATAAATATTTCCTTGAAAACAGAGGGAATATGTCTCTGGACAGTAGTGGGGAGCAGGAGGGCATGGGTTAGCTGATTTCTTTCCTATTTGCTGTTTTCGATGTTCAGGAGTGAAGATACTTGTGACRACACCTACACCTCTCAGTGTTTGCCGTAACCATGAACCTCTGCTATGTCRTTACAACAAGAGAAATCCTTGCCATATCCTACTATTTAGGGGATGAGACCGATGACAAATCTGAAATGGACCAATTCTAGATGAAATGCTCATCYACCCAGGTATAAGAGAGAGGCTGAGTTTCTACAGCTAGCCAAGGTATTTTTCCCCAYCTGCACACCTCAGGGGAACAGTAAATCCATCATTAGTGCCATTGCACATATTTCATCAATAAAGTACTTAATTCACTGCAGCAGAAATGAGAAACTAATAACATTAAAATCGGTTTGTCGCAGAAGGAACTGGCAGGCTGCCCTGCTCACTGGAACAACAAATTGACATCAGATATACTCACAACTAAATGAGTCCAATAGTCAAGGGCTCCCAAAGGCCTGAGTATAAGACGTTACCATGAACTGGTATGGGGAAGCTATTGATTGATTAATCTWTCATGGAGAAAGCACCAAAATAATCAACATTTTCTATTTTTTTGCAGGATTCTGGAAAATACTAGTCTTATCCACCTACAAGCTTTCTGGGGCCATTTTTTAGACCTGCAGGCCAACTTACTCATAGCTGTTGATGGTACATATGGCTCCTGATCTGCAGACAAGAAGCATTTTGTATAAAACATATTGACTTAAAGCCCTGTTAAAGAACTGTAAGTTTTCTCACTTTCTGGGTGCCTGTCCCAGGAATCTCACAGTTATGCAGGACACTACAGGTGCGTAAGGTTCAAAAGTTTGCAATGGAGAGGAAGGATATGATATACGCAAAATAAGTAAAATAAATAATAATTTTAGATCTAGATCTACTACTATTGGAAACTCACTTGGACAGGAATTAAAATATCTTTCCTGACATCTGTGTTATTTCAGCTCAGAAAAATGATAGAGAAGTGTCCTGGACCATGAGCAGAATGTCACAAAAGATATATCAACTTGTGAGCTCCTTGTCTTCCCTTTCCTCACTCCAAGTCTCTGGTTTCTCCTACTTCATTTCTTCMACAGTCAGAGCTACATGAGCAGTATGTCTAACTCTTTCTGAACTCAGAAGAAAGGGTCTGATTGACACAGGCAAGCCTGCAAACCAACACCCAGTCCTTCCTATGGGATGTGAGCTGCATGTATCCTGCTCACCTCTCCTTGTGGAAGGCAGAGAGAGGTTGGAGACCTCCATGGTAAATGTCCTGCATGTGTTATGAATTTGGAACCCTTTTTAAGGTTTAGACATGCAACTCAATTGCTGTGCAATCATGTGGGCTATGGTAACRAGTTGTGTGTGCTTTATACGCCTGCTGCAGCTGGCAGATCAAATACAYTGGCGTAGGACTCTTTTGCTGAGAGTTGCTCACTCAAATCTTCAGCTTAAACTAATGTTTCACACTCCATTCACTACACGTTAACAGCATCATCTCAGGTCTCTGTCACATCTCAACYGACTTGTTGCATCTTGGATATCACTCTTGCATATTGTTATTTGACTGGGATTTTCASTAGTATCTTAGTCAGGATTCTCTGGATCCTGATTTAGGGGACAGACAATAGCTCCTGGATATGAAAGGAGAAAGCACAACATAACTGAGAAACTCTCACAAGCTCTCCCATGATCCAGGCTTTGGAAGCTTTAAGATCATCATTCAAAGTTTCCATGAGCTGCAAAGGGTACCTACAAAAATATCCTGCAAAAGTACCTGAGAACTAAAACTCACAACTCTACTGGATACCAATAACCAMTGGCTCATAGAGCTGTAGGTTTTATGGTACCACAACCTCCACACACACTCCTTCACCCCTGCCCCTTCCAATCGTTCTGTGTTTCCCAGGCTATGAGCTCTCTCCCCCAGGAGATAATGACCTTTATGAGTACTTAATCACTCAAAATCCTTCCTCCCTATACACCTCTTCTCTACAAGTGCCTACCACCTTTTCTTTCAGAAGTGGCCTATGATACATTCTCTATCAGCTCTGATAGAGAGCTTCTATCTGCTGCTTCTATTCCAGGCTTGAAGGAGGGCTTGTGCGCTCAAAAGTTTGTTTAATTTTTCCAGCTGTACCATATGTTCTAATAAAAATGAACACCTTATTCTGCAAACCTTGCCCAGTCATCCTATGGATATTCATACTGAGAGAGCTGTGATGAACTCTGCTGTATCAGAAAAAAAGTACACCTATAACAAGTAATAATCTCTCCTGGGCAGTTGTTAGTGATTGCATCTCTGAGACTTATTACCAATGAAAAAATGATCCTTGAAGGTATATACAAAATTTTCAAAATACACTGTGACTGGTCCTTGAATGTTGAACCACACAGTGAGGAAGAACCTCAAAAACTAGCTAGTCAATATCTCTGCCCAAAGCAGAATCTGTTAGAAGAAGCTCATTCCTCGCAGATTAGTCTGGTTTGTTCTTAAAACCCTTGGTGACAGACTATCTGCAGCCTTCCCAAACAACCCAGAGCAGTGAATCCTGTCCTCTTCCTTAGGAAGGCTAATCTATCCCAGACAATGTCATGCATCTTCYTCAGCCTAGTTTAGGTCGACTACCTTGTCCTGGTTGTCACTGCTATTCTGGACAAATGATATCTTTGTGCAGCACTCTTTTCATGTCTCTCCTTGCTCTCTGCTTTTCTGGGCTAAACAGYCCCTTTTCTTGTACGCCATTATTGGGAGAGAAAAGACCTACCCATGTGGGAGTGGAACCTGGGATCTCCAGGTTGAGTGACCAGTGTCTCTTTGGTTGACTGGGACTGCTATATACAATTTATAACTTGGATTTGTTAAACTCAGTGAAACTCACTCTATGCCAAACTATCTGATATGGAAGAGCCATTCTTGGACAAATTTTTGTGTGTTGTTATTGAGGGAAAATCGTATTGTCACCAGAGGGAGTCAGCTTGGTGCATCTTAGCAGTGGAAGCAGAGGTACTACAATACACTCTCTMTATATATGGCTTTAATATTGACAATATAAATAAGACACTTCTAGGGATAGTCTTCCTTTTAATGTTACATAACTGAGAARAGATGATCTGCACGTTTCTACAATCAGGGAATGTTGTCCGTTTCCTGGTTCTGGCGCCAGCTCTGCATTTGAATTCCAACCACATTGTTACAGTCCRTTAATTTTTGTAGACTGAAGCTGTTGCAGTGCCACACAGGAAAAATATGTAGCACAGATGTGTTTTCTGTTGTGAATTTTTCTTTTTCTTTTCGGAAATAACTGTAAAGCAAAATAATAAAAACATTCTAAACAGTTCATGTTAAATTTGCCTCCCTTTTTGGCTGGCTGCAAAGCTGCAGTGCTAAACTTGGGCCCAATTCTGCCACCTATTTGGAACATACTTAAAGTTCATTTGAAGTCTAATGGTATTTCACTCATATTCCCACGGATGTCATTTGCAATAAATGACTGTTTTGGACCAAAGAAAAGCTATTCCAAAAATTAAATAGCAAAGGGCAACTATGCTACAAGCATTTCAGAAGGATCTAGCTTGCTCAGCTTTTTATGGAAGGAATGAAACAGCCGTTAAAAGTCTCTCTGCAGTATTTGCTCAGAGGTACTCGTCCCGTAAAGCGTTCAGCTTGTTGCAGTTATTCTTTCTCTCTCTGTTGCTAATTTTGAATAGCAGGATAAAGGCAATTGGAGGACTCCATCACAGCAGGCACAGAARAATTTGCTAGAATAATTCTCTGCCTTAGAATGACGATCTGAAAAGGCACAGGACCAAACTTGGTTTGTATTAAAGCCCCTGAAAGCACATGGCTTTCAGAAAAACACCAGTGATGCTTGAATGTGGTCCTTCTCTTATACAACTGCTCCCACTATGATACCAAATCCAATAGAAATGCCGTTTCCTGGACTGACACTGCAAATCAGCCAGTCTCCACCATCACTTTCCATTGGAATTCTTTGGATAAAGCAGTAAATTTTTAAACTCCTTTAGGTTCTTTCCAGATCTGAGCTATCACTGTTTTTTTATGCCGTTGTAGTATGCATTTATTTTTTGCCTGATCTTTCACAAGAGAATAGTTAGCATATAACAGAATCCCCTTTGCAAATTTTTATTCATCCCTCTATCTAGAAAGGTATTTATATACCCAGAAAAGGTGAATTAACATTCCCTCACAAGCCCAAGTAATCTGTTTTATACAGCTTACAGATGTCTACATGCTTATAACCTGCATAAGTATATATGTATATTACCACCAGTTAGTATTGAGTTAGCATGTGAAACAGTAAGTAGATCTTTATGCTAGTAAGCTGGCTTGACACCCTGTCACAGTTATCAGGAATAAATTTATTGTATTAAAAAAAACCCACATTGTTCAGGTTCCCTGGTGCTCATGACATCCTTTCTAATATCGTTTCATTCCTGTTTCTGGGTGAAGCTTCATTCAGTGCTGCATGGCAGGTGCATCTGTCATGATGCCACTGAGTTATTAGGTTAGGACTTAGTAGGCTGGTTCCATCTGTGGAGGATGCATCCCAGGAGAAACTCTTCTTGGAGTAAAAGGCTAGTGTGGCCAGGGTTTATCAGAGACACCTTCATAAGCAAGTGTAGAGCCTAACAAGATGTGTGTATTGCATTGTTTTTCCACTTCTCTGAGTGAAGTGATTGATTTCGCTGACTTATATAGTATCTGGGGCTTGTTCAGCTGTATCTTCAGAAATAATCCTGTAAAAAAAAAATTTTACCTTATATACTGGAAATACAGCAACAAAGCTGAAAATCTGACAAGGTAGTGTAGAGAAAACTGTATAGTGAAAGTGGAGCCAGACTCCTCTGAGAGGTCTATAGCGGACAAGTTGTGTAGACACAATTGGAAACAGTAGAAATTTCAGATAGATGTTGAGAAACATTTTTTTTCACATTGAGGGTAGTCAGACATTAAACAATCTGTCCACTGAGGTTATGCAATATCCATCCTTGGGACTATTCAAAATTCTGTTGGACTAGACCCTGTTGGGCCCTTTCTTCACTCAAAGGGTCAGACCACATGATTTTTAGAATTCCTTTCCAACAGATACTATTCTGATTCCATGATTCTGTGACAAAATTATGGAKTTAACAGGACTGAAGTACCTCTGCTTTATTTCCAGTTTTGACAGTTTTCTGAGTGATAGGAAAGCCAGAGGAATTAGTTTTTCTATCTGAAAAATTGAAACTGAAATATTCATCTAATAACAGCAGCATTATTGTAGTATACTCTATCATTATTTTCCAGGTGTTTCAGAATCTTAGAGGATTATTATCATTCACATATCTAAACACTCTATTAATAGACATAAAATGTAAGAGTAACACTGGAATTTGGTTTTAGAAATAATGCTCAGGTGTTGGCAAATAGATTATAATTCCTGAAAAAATGCTTGTAAATATCACCTGGAGAAATAACACAAGCTATGGGCTGCCTGTGACTTGTCTGTGAAGTCGGTGTTGTCCATAAGAGGTGATTTTCACATCTTCTCCTACCCAGCATAACGGACCTGCCTAAACCCTGCTTTGAACGGTTTCAGGCATCAGACGAAGCCAAGGCCAGTCCTTAGGCAGGCAGTGAAGTTCCCATTATTCAGAGTATCTGATTGGTCTCTAAGTTAGCTCATTTTGCCTCTGGCCCTCAACTGGAGAGACACTTTAAAATTTGAACATCAGCAAGTGAGCAGCAATGAATCCAGAATGGGCAGCAGATGAAGCAAAGAAAGACCGCGTTTGCTTATGCACGGCTCCCCTGACTCACTTCTACAAGGCAGGTATTTGCATAGGCTTAAATTCACCTCCAACCAGAAGAGGCGCAGAGAGCACTTGAAAACTACTTAGGCCTTTAAAGTAGGACTTAAATGGGACTTCAGGTTTGTTCTGGCCATCTGTCCAGATGGGAATGCCCCCTGCAAAGAACAGCACACCCCGGACCAAGGGAGAGCTCACCAGATAATGAATAACGGGAGGTATAAACATAGCTGAGACATACAGCTGACCAGAATGGAAAAGAGACGTTCAGTGCTCTAGTGGGACTCTGCATCTCAGACCATTATAAGTTTGCATGCATGTGTGTGCACACATATAGGTGCAGTTATAAAATAAGCATATACACACTAAGTGATTATGATGATTTTCTTAGCACATTTGGGAAGGTGGAATAAAAAATAACRTCAGACTTATTTTGTATTCAGCTATGGAGGGCCAGAAATGCTGCTGCTAATAAAGGCAGATTTGGCAGCTGCAGARCCTTGGCAAGGGTACAGAGTTCCTTAGCAAGCTACTGAATAACTCCAGCTGTGCAGAGCTTGAAATGTATCTTGAAAGTACAGAATGACAGCTGTCCTGCTCCACTGCCTGGCTGAGAAATGAGAGGTTTTTTAATTGTAAGCTTGTACTCTATTTTGGGTTCTTCTCCTGATGGCTCTCCAGTGCAAGAATATGAAAGGAAGAACTTCTACCTGGGACAGTCAGCAGGTACAGTCTGACACATGGTAACTGATGTAGGATAAAAGGTATGGCACATTTGATCTACACCCTRTTGGAGCAGCAGGAGAGACTGCCACCAGAGATGTGCTTTATATTGTGGCAATGTTTTGATAYTCACCCTGCTCAATAAGTTGTATGGTTCCTACACTGTTCTGTTTCACCAGGAGGGTAAAATTAATTTTTTTTATTATACTTGTAATTAAATTAGCAAAGAGGAAGGAAAACGAAGGTGAGCTACAATGCCTTTCGTCCTAGAGGAGGAATGTCTTCAAGCTCATGCAGAAATGGCAGCTTTATCTAACAGGGAAGCTACCTTAGCAATAGCTGAAGAGCCCAGGACCATTCCTGCAAAGCCCTTCAGTGYGTTCAGCTTTGCTTGAAATGTGGTCAACAGGTTTAGCCATACACTTATTTAAAATGTGAGCTCAGTTGCTGAGTGGTTAATTTAGGGCTTAATGCTTTTTCAGTCAGGTGGCAAATACATTGGCCACCGGTTAAGTTTTCCTCATGTATACTACAAAGCTTYCTCCAATCATAGGACAGGGCACCGTCTCCTGCACTGGAGAGCCCAGTTCCTGGCTGTCCCTGCCGTCCTGTGATACAACCTCACAACGCGATAAGGTTGTGCCTCTGCCATTGCCACTGAGACACTGCTGAAATCCTAATTCTCTAATGGTTAGAAGTATTTTTCTGATTTCCAGACCCAAGCTTATTGACAGCTATTTCATACTCTTTTATTCTTGTGCCAATGTGTTTTCAAATAGCTCGTTTTCTTTCAGGTGCTCACCTGAAACATTTTATGCAGGTGAGGGAATGCGTATGTGTTTGCACGTGCACATGCAATCAAAAACCTGATTTATTTCTATAGTACTATTCCACCCCCCATCAGCCTTCGTTTTGCTACAGTAAACAAGGCCGATGGATCTCTGATTGCCCAGGTAGACCTTTTCCTCCTACTTCTGAAGTCAATGAAAAGCTGGCCTTAAGTGGAAAGACAGTCAGTCAGCTTAAATATGTTGCTGATTCAGTGCCTGCATTTGTGTTCATGAAGGTGCACAGCCTTGACGGTGGGGAGTCACCACCTTAGGTCTGGGAGCTGAGCAAAAGGCAATCCAGACAGCTCCAAAAAGTGGTTAGRCAGTGACAGAGTGACTCTGGAATGACTAGAATGACCAAATGCTTTGTTATATTCAGGTCTAGGTAGGAAATTTTGGTCATGTTGTTCAATAACAMATTAAATCAACTTTTCCAGCAAGGGAAAAAAGTGTCAAAGTCAAAAAGTAAAAAATTAGCTATTTCCCAAAATACAAGAGGATTTTTCTTTACTATTCTTCTTGCCCACTTTTATCTCAAGATAAAACTCARTATGTGTTACTGCAACCTCTGTTGTCCTTTGAGGTTATGTGCAAGGCCAAATTTAGGGTTTGTTCTTGGGCAGTAGRTAGAGGAAGCAATCAGGGGACTGGAGTCATGAGAGGGACATGAAGCTAAAAGCAGTGCTGCCAGAAGACAAACTGAAGGAAAGGCAGCTGAAAGGAACCTGGGGAACTGGCCAATTCAATTAGGATCCTAGTGGATGTGGAAAAAATGTAATTAGGCAGTTGTTCCTTAAGCAGTAGAATATAGGGAACATTTTTAAGGCTTCCTGTGCTTGCTTCCATGTGGATTTTCTCAGGTTTAATAACTATRCTGAGCTTACATTGCAACCTTTCCTATTGACTTAGTCTCTGTCCTGAACCCCACTGCTGATTTTCAGAGAAATTTTAAACTTAATGGTATGAAGCCTTTCCTTTTCCATCAAGCTATATTGCAAACAGCCAACAGTCTCGATAAGTATTAAATGGGGGCAAGCTTGACAGACAAACAAACAACTGCAGTGCAGCTGCATAATCCTCATTTCCTCAGGAAATAAAGCTAAATATTAAAAATAGTGACTATGTAAAAAAGCTATGCAATATTTTAATAAGAAGGATGTAGAATTTCCCCCACTGAGACATTACTTGGCTTTTAGATTGGTCTTTCTGTCTTTTTTTCACCTTTCTCTGAAGATTAAGAGCTTGATCACAGCTGCAGTTGGGATGGATGGGCTGCCTGAGAGTGCCTAGTTATACCGAACCACCTTTCAAATTCACRTGTACCAGTTTAAGCCCACTACCAGGTGTTAGATCCAAAAGGAATTTATTGCCTTCCTTTGCAGGGTGGAGGATTATACATCTCCTAGATGTATTCCTTGATATTACCAGGGCTCAAGACACCTCTCTTGTCCTCCTCCTAAGGCACGCCATAGCTCCAGAGGCTTGAAGAAACTCAAGCACTGAAGCTCTAACATCTTCTGTTTGGACCTACTATGAATAATCACCACAACAGTAAGGAGTGGAACTTGGTGATTCATCTGATCCATTCAGGGAAAAAGGTCTTATGACTTTTGCTAAGGGATATTCATTGGTGCCCTCATGTTGTCTCTGCGTTAATTAAACTGAATAGTGATGAAGCATAGGCTCAGTTTCTCTTCCTCATTTATCCACAAGATGTAATTGCCAGTGTGAACTTTGGCAYGGCTTTGGCTCGTGCCAACTTGCATCTTCCAGACAGTGTTTACAGATAGCTTGGGGGATGGTAAGWGCCTAGGACCCTTCGCAGTCAGTAATTTAGATCAGGTGACCCTGAATTTTTTTTGGGGGGGTAGACTAATTATAAGGAGATAATACTTTTTGGTCTCTTCAAATCAGCCCCACATATTTTGAGATGTATTCGACTGTATGCTACTATTTTTGTTAATCACTTAAATTCTAGATATTCTTAAGAAGCTTGTGTTACTTTCTGATAACAGATGAGGTCCTGAATTAAAAGTTTTATTCTGAAATAGATGAGATGGGGAGGAAGAAAGCCCAACATAYGAGCAACTCAGTGAAGTATAAAAAGCTACCCCTGTTAGCTGTGTCATGGTAGTTAYAGGAGCTACCACAGTCTGATCAAAGACTTAATGGTGTTTTTAATGCTTTAGCATGCCCAGACCTGCACCAGACATTTTAGGTCTTGCTTGATGGGGCACGTGGAYCTGTTGTCTGTACAGCAAGTCCAGTCTTTTGGGAGGTGCACATTTAACATTGGTGGGGGAATGKATGTGACTGAAAATCACTCACCAGAGCAGCACTCAGATGGATCTGACCCCAGAGCTAGGGGGAAGTTCTGGGGAGAAGAAGGTTCTTCTTGAACAAGGTTTATTCTCTGGTTTATATCCTTCCTAAAAGTATCCTTCTGTACTCAAGAAGGACTGATTATCAATTATGAAATAATAATAAAAAAAATCCTTAGGGAAAAAAAGAATCTCTCAGAGAACAGAGCCRTTTTGATTCTCTAGATCACCTGTAGGGATATCTCTGGTGGTGGTAACAACACACCTTCACACCTACAGCTTCCAGTTTCATCTGGGAGACCAGGGAAAATAGAAATATCTCTGATGAAGTGCCAGCAAATGCTGGATCTCTCCAGAGTGTGAGCACACTCACTTAYTGAGAAGAAAAGAGGATATTAACACCAATGAAGCTAGGGTTAAGGAGAAAAACACAGAGAAACAACTGAGTTCTGCACTGAGATGTGCTCACATCAAAAAAGGCATTGATTTATTTCTTTAACAGCTTTCAGGGGGAAGCRTGTTGCATCTGTTCATTTTGCAGGTGGCTGCTCCAACCTGCAGCGCTGCAATGAGGGCATACACGAGGTGGACGGGAGCTAGCGTGCTCAGCCAGCACCGACCGCAGTAGCCCTACAACTGCAAAGGAGGCRAGGGTATGGTTACGGGAGCCGTTATCTGCTTGTGGCTTCCAACAGCTTTGTAAATTCAGTTACRGGTATCTGCTGCATCCAGGGGAATAAGCATCAGCGCTTTGCTTTGCAGAGTGCTCTACAAAATTTGCCCAAGTTTACTTAGGCCTAGAAATAAGCTACCTTTTCAAACCTGTACTGGGTATCAAGAGAGAAGGAGGTGGGTGAAAGGAAGCAAAGGCTGCCAGTGCCTTTATTATAGATCTTCTATGTAGCAAAGCAGAGGTTTTCAACCTCTTTCTATTGCTTTCTCAGATACGAATTCAGTTGAAATTCTTTTCATTACCCTCTTCACCAGAAGTTTGCCTCCTCCTGTCTCTCCCACTTATTTTCAGTTTTGCTGCCTTCCTTTGTGGTCTGATATTCTGCCTCCCACGCATCTGCTGGTTTTTCATTCAAAACGTTCTTGTAGACTGACAGTTCATGGATCCCATAACCGTGTGGTTTCTCATGTGCAGAAAGGAGGAAGTGATCTTCTAATAAATATGATCATATAAGAATGAAAAAGAGAACTGGATACATGAATTTCAACAGCTGATTCGCAGTTCCCTATATATATGCATTACATTGAGCTTTTTAAAGAAAACTCTCATTGAAGTAATGACCAACATCTACAGACAAGGAAYTGCTTTTGGTCACATTCCAGCTTTGATTAATAAAGTATTGCTGTTTTCCTAGATCACCCTCTCCACCTCAGTAGCTCTTCAGTATTAACCCCAAGTATGACAGTGCCCGTAAGAATGATGGGTTTTCTCTAATCAGGAGAAGTTGAGAGTYATCTACAGAGAATGGGGGAAGATGTTTTAATGGTGATGCGGATGGCTGCTTGAGAGCAGAGCTCAGATTGTTCCCCTACGCCACCCAGCTGAACTTGAGAGACCTGAGACTAGCGCAGCAGAGGACACTGTGCTATATCCCAACAGTGTGGAACACCAAGCCCTTCCTGCCGTTTGTAATTCACAGAAGCTTTCAGAACTGCAGGATGTGAGTGCTGCTTCAAGTATTCGTTCTGTCCCTTTGCTCAGAGACAGCATTTCTGAATTTCCCTTGATGGGAGCATCAGCTTTTAGCCTTCAATCAGCATTTCAGTGTGCTGCAACCACACACTGCTTTTCCTTCCTCAATCCTTGGACTTCTGCATACCCAGAATAGCATTGAGCGAAAAACAGGCTATTGAAATTCCTCTGCAGCCATTGCCCAGACAAAACTCTACTGAGCAAAGACTGAGGAAAAACTGATATTCCCTGTCAGCACACTATCCCTATGCAATAAAGTACTGAGCATTTGTGTAACTTCAAGTACAAATTCATGTTTTTTCCCACAGTGAAGTTTAAAAAAGCATTTCATACTGCAGTTACCAGTTTGGGAAGTTRCTTATGCCTCTCACTGAGCATCTTGCTTAATTGTTGCTTTGACTCTGTGTAAGTATGTGACTCTTTCTTTACCTAATATCTGTGTCGAACTTTTAGACCTCAATACCAGATATTCGTGTCTGCAGTAATCCAGGAAGAGCCTCTATGACACTGCTCTAACTGATGGCATGCGGAGAGCTAAGCTATTTATACAGCCAGTCACTTATTTCTGGTTGCCTGCATTATAGGCACTGCCATGATGGTGACTATCATCTACATGGTCATGAAAAAGTAAGCATCTGGAGTTCTTGGTCAGCTTCAAACCAGTCATTTGTTGAACAAAGTTTAATCTACCTATTTAAGACAAATGTGGCATTCAAACCTCTCAGCAAGTTCCCTAAAGCCTCTGTTCTCTGGTAGCATGCAGTGTCTTCAGTCTGTGGAAACTGGAAACAAAAAATTGCCCATAAATACAACACTCATCAGATTTTGCTGAGAGGCCGGCATAGCATTTTCCAGCAATGCGAATCAAACCATTGGCTGCCAGTAAATACAGTGTCTTCCTAAGCAGTCATAACTTTAAAATGAAATTAAACTGGACTAAGGGAGCTAATGTCTTATCTGGGATACCCAGTCCACATGTCTGCACTGCATATTAGCGCACTATTGTGCACCCAAAGCCTCTTCCTTTCCATTAAGGAATGCAGATAATCCCACTGTAAGGATCCTGGTGACACATTTAAAACAAAGGTGAGAAGATTCAGATCATCTGTTCTAATCATCAAACTTTAAGCTCACTCCTTCTCAGCTTGGACATAGGAACCAAGGTGAATATGATCAGAGTATAGTGGCCTTCTGTCACTAATAAACAGACACCTGTAGAGCACGGGTCAGTATTTAGCAGAAAATGGGATTTAGGTAATTTAGGCAGGAGACCAAGGTTTGGAGGGATGAAGTTTYGTGTTGGTCTTCCTAGGACGTTCCAAAACCAACAGAAAGAAACTGGGTCCTCCAGAGTTTGATTCAGAGAGCTAACCTATGTTAGGTACTCTGAAACACTCTATGGAAGACCCTTTCCTCTCCTGTGGCTGCAGAGTAAGTCTAAGGACATCTCCTTAGATGCCTACTCATTTGGACACCCAAATTTAGAGGACAGCAGACGGTATGAATAACCCCCATCGGAGATAATCTGGAATGTATCTGGTGTYACAAGGCAGTAATGGCTGGGTCCCATGGCAACTGTGTTTCTCCTCACAGTGTGCKTGTGTGATCCCATGGAGAGCAGTCTCTGGTCTTCTTCCAGGGAGGGCTGGAAAACTTATCCGTCGCAAATCAGAGATTGCCTTTTTCGTAAGTTCCAATAGAACATTATTAGCATGGGAGTAAATAAGACTAAGAAATTGCRAAGGAGTCCAAACAAAAGCTAGAGATATTCCTTTAATCTTTGGATTTGTCTGTAGGCTATTTTTCAACTCTCTCTTTTTCGGATCTCTTGTGCCCAAAAGCTTGCCTGCTTCCCCTTCTCCCTGCCCTTTATATCAATTAGACTAATAAAAAAGTATTATCTCCTCYTATAAACCTAGATTTTCTTGTCAACAACAACAGTATTGCACAAGCAAAGTTCAAAAGTAGCCATGTCACTTGGATAATGGTGGCTCATCTCCTTTCCCCATACAAGGGATTTATCTATTCTTCATCACAGCAGTACTTAGAAGCCTCAACTCTGCTACTGCCTGGTTGTTTAAGCCGAGAGTTTTCAACTTGTAAGTTATAAAAACTCTCTGGACTAGCRGACTTCTGTAAAAAGACTTGTGAAAAGGAAGTCTATTTTCAGGAAGCAAAAGTTTCTGACAGAGAGCTGCACCTCTGTGAGAAAATGCGTGGGGATTGCGTATCAAAATAGTTGATAACCTCTATAGCAAGGTGTGCTTACAAGGGTCATGTTCTRCAAAAATGGGGAGACAACATAGGATTAACATCCCCCTGCTATACCGTGCTTGTGATATTTGCAATTTATGACCTCCTCTGAAGGGCCATTTCTGTCCTGAGGAGCTTTATCCATCGTCCCTTCAGCCCAGTGAACCCTATAGCATGAAATTTGTAGAGTCATTACTGGATGCACACTCTCAATTCCCACTGCAATAAGTTTATTGCTTATGACAGCAGGGTTAAAGCCAAACAAGCATGCTGATTGATTTCTGCCCAAGAGAAGGCTGAGTTTCAAAAATGCTGTTTATACAAAGGGCTTGATTCTGATCAGCCATCAGGGTAATTTTCATTTATACCAATATAGGACAGATCTGAACGAGGCCCTTGGCTTGCAAAATATTTTCGGGCTCTTTGGAGAGAGACAGCTTTGTAAAAACAGAGATTACAAAGGGAATAATCATAGTTCTTAATTCAAAGGAAAACCATGGGAAGTTGTGCCTTTGATGCTAATCTTCTGCAGTGCCTAGTACTGCCAGTGAGATGAAGACTGAAACGTCCCTGCTAGCATTTCAGGGTGCCCTGGCTGTACCCCAGCTGCTGATAGTCAGGCTCTCTTTAGATCAAAGGGATAACCCAAATTTGCATTGGCAGACCATGTTTTTGCTGATGTACTTCCTCCCAGTTTAGTTTTGTCTGTGAATGCCTGAAGATGTTTTTATTTTAGAGCTTCTGCAATTTTCAGACAGTTTAACTCAGCAAACCCCTATGATAGCTGAAAGCATTTTAAARGAGGAAAAGGACAGAGAAGGCAGGAAAGGTTTTATCACTTGCTCCCAGTTCACTGCCCATTGAAGTCAAATACCTGCTTCTGACAGACAGATCTTTTAAAATATTCAGGTGTCAGAAAATGCAGACATTTATGAAAGGATTTAGGTAGGCTGAGTGCCTACTTTCTTTTCATGCCTCYTAAGACTCCAAGACATGTAAGTCCCTTTGGCATGGATTTTATATACATTATGATATTCACTGGAGCCTGTGCAATCACCCTCAACTGAGTAAAYTATGAAAAAATCCTTTGGCCTTTTTTGCTTTTCAAGTCATTATTATGAAGATCTTAGTTCCTGTTCTGCTTGCTAATTCAAGCACTAGAATCAAAAGCAAAAAACTAAATTTCACTGATTTTGTGGCAGGACTGTGAGAGAAAAGCTTTACGAGAGCAACAACAAAATTATCTAGGCAGTGACTATGGGCTGGGGATGTATGATGCTTTCAAGAAGGCTGGAGTGGAACYGGCAAATACATGAGAATTTTAGAGTGGACAGAAACTCAGGATTCATGATCTTTTAAGAAATAATTCAATTTCACTCCACTTCTATGAGGCAACTAGATTTACTACTACCTGACATAACTGTGTTGTGCAATCTGCTGTAATGAAAAAATGRAAAAAATGGTTGGATAAACAAATATCAGGCCTATCTTATGTAGGACTGATTCTCTCCAGGAAACAGCTATATGAGCTCATGAATTCCCATCTAAACACAAACTCAGCATTCTTACAATATCCCGACTACTAAAGTCTGTCTGGAACGTCCATTTTTTAAAGAGAGAGGAGAGAATCCAGCAGCCACTGAAGTCAACAGGCAAATAGCTCACAGATACGTTACTGTAGGAAATCACCTACTCTAGGAAAATGACAGTTAGAGGACCAGAATGCAGTGACCCCAAATGAATACGCTTCCATTGATATCATCTGAATGATGATCGTCTCTATCAGCTCAGAATCCAATTTATTTTCTGTTTCTAAACCAACTGTAGAGATTTTCCATCAGTAGCTCTGTCATGCAAAATCTATTTCTTTAACATTTTTCTCTTGAGGTAAGAACAGAMAACAGAAGAGCCGAGATTTACAGAGAAAAACTTAAATCTAAGTCTAATTAAGGTCCCAGTCTAGCATGAAGAGTATTCTTTACATTATTCTTTATTTAATAGTAAATCTAAAGACCACGGACTAAATCTAAATTACCATAGTCTGGTATTTACCATTAAGAGATTTTACTCTACAGAATCCCACTGGAATCAGTGGGAAAGCCTACAGAACTGCAAGGCATGATACAGTGAAAGCAAAAGCATCAAAAATTTCTTCAAACTAAGTCTTTTAAGTCACTTTTCTAAAGCATCTCTTTAGAAATTGGCTATATTCTTCCCACAAATAAATTTCTCTCCTCTTATGAAAAATGCAATAATAGAGTTGATTTTGCATACTTGTGTTTATCCCAGCATATTAGGAGGCATTTAAGAGAATGCTTAATGTCTCAGAATTAAATTACAGATAGGAGCAGCAAAGTAGCAGCATTGCACAATCCAGCACTTACTTAACACAGTTACTGTTTGGAGCCGTGTTGGAGGGGGGCTGCAGACAGAAGGCAAACAACAAAGAGGATTTGGTGCTCAGCTGCAAGGGTGTAAACGAGAACTGCCACTAGGGTTCAAAGGGGTTCTTGGGAAACACCAGAGATCCTGAGAGGACACTGGAGATCTTGGGAAGACAACTAGGACCCTTATTTTCAAAACCTAATCCAAGTGTCGTTGAAATTGTGTGGGAGCACCATCCTTGATTTCTTTGGGTCTTTGGCTCAGGCCCAATGACAGAGAAGCCATAGCTTTGATTTGCACATCCTTTCCATGCAAACTCCATATAATTTTACACTATTGTTTCCAGACTGGTCTGCCAATGGTCCTTCTGATTCCTTTTTGTGAGCAATATCTCAGTTGTCACTGGGATCAGTATGCCATCAGGACAGCCTGCAATAACAAGAGATCTTCAAGTGAAAATAAAATTGTCAGGCTCATCTGGTCTTCCCTAATGGATATAAATGAATCCAGCAATGCACGCCAAGCTTTTTATGAACTGTATAGTGTTATAAAAAACATGCCGCCAATGAGGTTAGAAACCCCATTCTTTATGCCTTGTGGTTTAGGATATATATACTGTACTGGAACGCTAGAAATAGCAAGATGTGTTAGTTTAGGCTGTTTAATAAGAATGTCTAGGTTTTTGAATTGGTTTAATATGGGTTCTTCTCAAGGAATACAAGTTCTCAGTTTCTTGAGCTGTTCTTTTTTGATGGTTTAGCTACCACTGCTATTACTGGCTCCAAGTTGACTGCATACTTGAAGGTTGTCATGAGGTCACAGTATTCTGGCATTCAGAAGAGGTGGTTATAGAGTGATTGCACAAAGAACTTGCTGCCATTTCAGAACATGACTAAGTTTCCAGCTATCCAGTGGTTCCACTGAACTGGTACATTTTGAAGCCACCTGATTAAAACATCTAGGCAACTAGAACGAAGGAGAATTCAAAATGCAAAATCATTTTACAATGAAAATGGACTATTCCTACTGGCCATGGCACAGTGCTTTGTCTGGAYCTTGCCTTTGGTGTGTCTTTGACTTAGCTGTCGTTTGTATAGTCATGGTAGCAATCAGGTTGGTCAGAAACTTGTTTTTCTATCCCAAGCYGGGAGCACCTGAGGTCTCATTACTGTGGTGGGGTAGCAGGTAGATTGAGAGATGGAAAGGTCAGCCCCCTCAGACATACTAATGTTCAAAGAGCACATGGGTGCAAAGTTGAGCAGACTGTCGTGTGTCCAACCACAGACATCAATCCAACAGATCTGCTAGAAAGTCTGGTTGTCTTTATGCCCATTGCCTTGTTTCAGCTCTCAGGCTGTGAGCAGCACCGCTTGTCCTAGGTTCCACAACCGGGACAGTGTTTTCATGGATGTTTGTAAAGAGCTAAGACCTCTGAATCAGACTGGATCTCCAAGATTCTTGAAAGTAATCGAGACAAATCAAGATTTTGGTAATATTAGTGTGATTTGACATAAGAAAACCCAAAACAAAACAAAACTCTTCTTTCTTCTTTATAGATACAAATCATTAGATGTGAAACTCCCAGACTTGAGACATTCAGGGTTTTGATTTCACATTTTCGAGTAAGTAATATTCTTGCCAGAATCTTGGATCTTTGAAGTAATTTAGTTCCAGGCCTGGATTTTAACTTTTGCTTCATGCTTGTGTTGAATGACATGGAATTAATTATTTTCTACTGATTTAGTTAGTGCATGTAGCTCCACTGTTCTGGAAATGGCTTGTGCCAAATCACTTAAACTTGCTAATACCTTCCAACTCCTTCTTAAAGCTTGTTTCTATACCTATATGTATTTAAACCTGGTTGACAAAATATTTATTTCTACATATCCTGTACCTTTTGCTTATGTAATGAGAGAGGTGAGTAGAGTGACTAAGGCGCTCTCTGCCTTCAGGGGGATGTGGGCTCTGGCTCATGCTAGTCCTTCCTCTGTGTCTGAGGGGAATACAAATCTGCAGGTTGGAAAGATGCTTTGTAAAGGATCTAAAGCGAATCATAAGTTTCTTTAGTGAGCATACGACTTACACAGATGGAGTAGTTATGTTGTCATTGGCTTTCACCACTTCAAGAGTTCTCTGCCATGGTTTCAGTATGCTGCCCCTCTCCCCACTTCGCTTGCTCCATATAAGTCTTAAATTCTTCGGTACCAGGCACTCCCCAAGGTTTGTCCCAGAGGCATCAAAAGGTCTCATTTTAGTGTGACAGCATTTCTCTACCAAAGTAGAAGAAAATCAAGGGTGAGCWTGCAAATATGCATGTGCATGTGTAGGAGGATTGGAAAACAAAACAAATAACTTGATGAAACTCTGGCCAGAAACATAAATAAATAAATAAATAAATAGCAACCTGTTTTTTCTTGTGTATGGAGGGAGTTGCTGCCAAGATGAGCAAGTTTTCTCATAGTTCTCAGTGGGATCTTCCTGGATTTTGCACCATAAACACAGCACATGGAAATTACCAAGAGAAACAGGCTCCCACACTGGATCTACATTCTTCTCCCCCCTGTAAACCTTTAAACTGCCCCTATCCTGAAAGTACAGAACTCATTTCAAATCCTCARCAGAGAGCTCAGAGCTCTCCTTGCTTTCTGCCGAAAAGGTTGCTTTAAATAAACAGYGCATTGCTGTAAATAAATCCAGAATTGTTTTCCCTGGAAAGATTTCTGAGCAGGCTGGGCAAAAGTAGAATGAACCAGAGGGAGTATTTCAGATCAGAATGAAAAGACAYGCCGAGTTTTAGCTAAGCTGGATCACTAAATCAAAGGGGCAGATCTAAAAGGCCCAGCAGGAGCAGGGTGTACAGCAGCAAAACCTCTACCTGTAGATGCAGCTAGTTATTTCATTACTCGCTTCTCTTCCCAATGTCTGCATACATCCAGTTACATGAGAATACACCCAGAGCTGTCAAGGCTTACGTTCACTTAATAGCATCAATTGTTTTTAATTATCTGGCTGCAGTTAGGCAGCTCTGCCTTAATATCAGACAGTCCCCAGAGAGGCATCACTGACGCCTCGCAGCCCAGTCAGCCTAAGCCACATTCCCCCCAGTGATGGTGGCAATGACACAGCTACTAGAGGAACTAATACCAAACATCATCTGAAAGCAATAAGGCAAATGAAAACTGTGGGGAAGCACAAGCTGCAGGCATCCGGGTGGGAGAAGCCAACGTGCTTGGTTGTACGGAGAGAATTCATTGGTAACAGTTTTTATTCCAAAAGATGTCCCAATGTTGGAGACAGATTTCCTACTCAGACATTTCCTTGTCATTCTTAGCTTTCAAGCTCAGTTTTCATATTCATTTCTGTCCTGTTGGGCAAAGATATCAGACTCCCTCCTACAAATGATTTTGCAGTAACAAGCTGTTGTAGACCTAGAGTTTCTAGCACTAAAATGCACATTTGTAGCCTCTCCAAATGTCTCCCTTCCCACAGCAACAGGACAAATATTTTCCTTCTGCCAATGCACAGGTCTCTGCCACGTGAGGCAGTTTTTGGCACAGGCTGGCAGAACAGAGGCTCACGACATGCTGGAAGAGTCCATCCTATGAGATGAGAGGACTGAGGACCCATTCCCATGGTAAGAGTGCTCGAAGAGCAGCTGCTGGTATTGTACAGCAGCTCACACCGCTTAAACTTGACATAGAAAAGTGTGCTCCATCCTCTCAGCCCACAGTTTGGTTTACAGCTCTGCTTGAACAAAGGAGGCTTTTCCCATGCTGCGGAGGACTTCGGAGGACTACTTTAAGGAAGATGATGGCTGAATTTGAGGCCAGGCACCTCTATGCTACTGAGTCTTTCTCTTTGGAGCAGGAGTTAAGGCAGACTGCAAATCCTCCATATACTTCAAGGTTTTATTCTTCATTCCCAGGGATGCTTTGCATGCATGCCAACCCTAATTAAATCATTCCAAATAATTATATTGTTTTCTGAAACACACACACAATGTAAAACTTACACTATCATAACAATAAATCAAGTTCCTGAAAGTCATCRAATCCTGCATCAAATTGCCTTCAGTCTAAACTGTTTTATTCCGTTCAATTGGGTTATAAAACCTTGACTACCTAGTGAATCTGGTAGCAGCTATAAATCTCTGCAGCTGGGAAACTGGAAGGCAGCCCTGTTTACCTTACAATGAGAGGAAACGCTGCTTCCCATTCCAATTGAGCAGTGCCTGCAGAGTATAAAGACCTTTCTAAGCAAAATCCTTCAAAAATAGTAATAAAGAGGGGAGCCCAGGGAAGAACAYGTAATTATAGATGTAATTTGGAGGGCTCTGCTGCATTTTGAAAGACACTTTGAAAGCCATAGCAGTGATGGAATGGGATTTTGCACTGCAAGAGTTTGCAGGCATCCTGCTGCAAGGCGCAATGAGAGAACACGTGAACACTACTGTACCACTGCCTAACTATATCACTTTGTTGTACCCACTACTTGTAAGGCCCTTAGAAACCAAGTGAGCTACAGTGAATGTTGCTGAACATCCATTTCCCAAGGCTATTGAAATGGGATTTTTTTTTTGGTGGTGAATGCCTAATGAATAGAACAATCCTGACGGAAGAAAACCAGCCAATTCCTGCTTCTATGTCAAGGCCGAATAGAGAGGATAAGCTCACACAGTAGTCAAAAAGGATACAACATACTTGTGATAAACTCTGGTTGCCTTTTGTCCCATTTTCTACTAACTTCCATATTTTCAGTTTTTCTTCCTTCAAAAATTATTATACAGCCTAGTATAACACTAACAAATCAAAGCTATGACTCTACAGTTGCCAGGAACACTTCTTCCTCTCTCCCTCTTTCTCAACCACAGAGCCTAAATCCTGTTTTCCAGTTACATGAGCTACCATGACTGAATGAATACATCTCTGCTACTGGACCAGCCAATTTACATGCTGCTTCTTCCAGAATGTGGGGATGGAGACTCTCTGTCCCCAAGTTTCTCTTCTTCCTCCAATGTGGTTGTTCCCATTTCTATAGCYTCATCCTTGTTTTCTTTCACTTGCAAATTCACCCTTGTCCTTAATTAAAAGGAAGGTAGTGCTTTCAGAGGCAGCCAGGCCAGTCTAAGGTCACACAGAGCTGCACAGGCAGATCCTGCTTCTCTTCTCCCTCAGCTCCCCATGAACCAGGGTGCTCCCACGTGTCCCTTGTGCTGACGCAGGTTCTTGCTGCACAGTATCCAGAGCTGATTCAGCTTGCTAACACGGCAAAAAAAAAAAAAAAAAAAAAAAAAAAAAAAGATAGCCATGTGCTTTGCTAGGGTGGTTTTCTGGTGGGTTAAGGATTGGCACAAGACATGGGATCAGATTTTGTGACCCATGGTAGGGATAATAGGAAAGAGTAACAGGGCCTCTTCTTGCTGGCAGAGCTAGGTAATCTCTTAAGCCATCTCACCCTGTCTCACAGAACTGCATCCCGAAGCAAAGCATTTGTTTGGTTTTGGTGCCATATTTTTAATCTCCTTGTTCTCACTGAGTTGTTCTTTCATTCCTCTAGCTGAAAGAAACCTTCTGCTTTTGATTTTAATTTCCTTTGCATTAACTCAGCTTGACAGTTGGCGGTTCTCACAATCTCCCTACACTTCCTGACCTCTAAGACGTGGGCTTCTTTTGCTGATCAGCCCTGTTTTTCACTCCTTGYAACCTTCCTGCTCACTCCTAATATCCTCTTTGAAGTGGTCTTATGCTTGGTTCAGTTCAAGGCCTTCCTCTACRTCATTGGTCCCTGTCCTGATGGGGAACAAGACCAAAAGACTTTTCCATGCTTGCCTGAAAGATACTCTGCACATCCTCCATACTGTAGTCCTAGAGCTCTTCAGCTCTAATTAATTTCTTTAATTTGTCCCCTTGAACCTGACTTAAAGATCTCTTTTTCATTTTATTTAAATCGATTCAACTAATGATCACAGWTCCAAAGTTAGTCTCCTCTCTAGATATCTTACTGTCTACAAAATCAAATCTAAAATCTCKACATTTCATATTTCCTCTGTAACTGATTAGTAAACGTCTCAGCTCACAYCAAGAACTGTCTGGGCCTGACCTTTCACGGTATCTTTTGTTTCCMAGCACACATGTGTAAAATTAAAGTTCCCCATAGTAACAGAGTTCTCACTTGTAAATATATTGCTCCATACATATATATGAAATAAATCTTTAGCAAACGTATAGTCTGGCCTGGAAACCTATAGGAGATTCCTAGTATGAYTCAACTTTGAATGCCTTTAATTGTCTTACAGTACAGCAGTTTTGACCCAAATGGATTTTGTTCTACCTATGTAACCAGTTCKTATTTTTTGGCAGTCTCCTGTCCTTACTGTACAGTACACCCCCCCCAATCTTTGCTTCTATTTCTCCTAACCACCATATATGCCTCATTTCCTGTGTTCCAGAGATGATGGCTATTCCACCATATTTCTGTTATCCTTGCAATATCCTGTCTTACATCTTGCACAGATAGTTCAAGTTCCTCCATTTTATTGTTAAGGCCCTTCTAATTAGTAGATAAATGTTTCAGTGCTTTTTACTGACCAGTACCAGTTTCCTAGCTGCATTAAAGTCTTTTTTCTATCAAATTGTTTATTTGATTATTGTTTGCAGCAATAATTTTTTCCTTTCCATAGTATTCATTCTTCTACATTCTCACTTACTGTACACATACTTTTATCCTAATGCATTGATTCTCCTCTTCCTCTCTACTGAATCTAGGTGTAAGAATTACATGAATGCCTCCCGTACTTTCTCCATCATTTCTCRTTTCAAATTTCTCATGAGAGCTTCATATATGCTAGCTTTAATCCTACAATATCACTCTCTTAACTATGAGCTGAAATCAATCCACCAAGAGAGCATCTTATTAGTAATTCCCTACARTCAAATATTTCAGACCATACTTTCTGATGAATATTTGGGTCATCTGTTGACCTCCAAGTAATAACTTCACCTGCCTTTTCCAAGGCCCGAAAGAATCACCTAAGACTCTCATTTCTTTCAATGTCTTTCCTAAGTGGCCACTGTTATCCTTGATTCCTCCTCCTGTCCTTTGGGGATTTGCTTTAGCTTCCACATCCAGTTTGCATTCTCCCCTATCCTCTAGACCTTTTCTAATGTTTTTCTTGACAAAAATCTTCAAATAGCCTTCTTTCTGGGGCTGGCCTGAATCAGTGGTGCTCTCTCTCCTGTCTGCAGATCATCACCTCACCTAATCTTTCTCACAATCTCRTGTTTTATCCTCTTACCTCTTTGTAGCTGCTTGGATATTCAGTACCTGGATATCTCCATTTTCTTTTCTGTGCTTGTTAAACTACTAGTTTCTCTTTTCTGATGGTTTCTCCTCCTCAGTCTGTAGAGCAGTGGACCTGTTTCTCAAACCTATTGCTCTTCTGCTTATCTTTTTCTCTACCTCCTGTTTACAGCAGGTTCTCCCTTGCTTCTATAAGTCGCCGCAATTGACCAGTAGTTTGCTCTTCTGGACAYCTTCTGCAATAGATGTTTGAAAAACCTGAGCTGTCCATGCAGGCTCCATGTATCTCCTGCAAGCTGTTGGTTCCCCTGTTCAGCTCTACTCGTCTCCCAAGATTCCCACTTCCTCTTCCATGAAGGAGCTGTACTTCATGCGTAAGTATTTCTAAACTAAGGTACCTTCAACATCTTCCGCATTCACTGATCTCACCAGTTCTTTGGATCACTTCCATTTCTGCCACAGTCATTCTCACCATTCCTGTTATTAACAAAAAGGAGACAAACACACTCAGCCTCCTATTAAAAACTCTGCGGCTTATGGCTCCCACGGTAGGATAAGAGTTCTGCAGGGTAAGAAAGGTGACATCACCAGCCTTTTGCTTTTAACCTGATGCCCTTCCTTCTGTGCTAATGGGATCAGTCCGAAATACCTTGTCACTTTATCTATGTCTAGCAAAAAATACAGCTTAGGACTTACTAGGAGTTGGTTTTTAGTGCCTGTAGAAGTAAGTAGCCATGCTCCTTGTGATGTGTATAGAGAAGGAGCAGAGTTGGCTTGGCTTTCTCCTCCAACCTGCCTGCCGTATGCGAATAACTGGCCCAGCTCACTTCCTCCTTCTAGCAATTGAAGGAACCAGGGATCACACTGTGGCTCTGGGAATTAAAATATGGTTTCATCTATGTAGCTTGAGCAGCAAAATAACATGCTACTCATACCTGAGGGCTTGGGTTTGAGCCATAGTTAAGGTCTTATTAGAAAAGTTTCCTTTGAGCCTCAGAGACCTGGTCTGTAGATAGCCTGATCCTGGTTTATGGATTCTGTGCTTAGAGGAAGAGTTACTACACAGAGCTTCTAACATCTAATAAGGGCTCTGCTCAAACTTGATTTTTTCTGTCTTTATTGTCTCTTCTACTGAGGAGAAAATATTTTTCCAAAATTAGTTTTCCAAAAATATTTAGAGGTTTAATAGCTCTGAAAACTTGGAAAACTTAGTTAAAATTGGCTGTGTGGCTCAGAAGTTACTAAAGAAAAATGGCTAATAGACACACACATGTATACACACGCAGAGGCACATACAAACCCCAACCATGAGAAAAAGGGTATTAATATTATTCATCTTAACTAACCACTGACAGCAGGGCAGTGTGTTATCTTTGCCAATCTTATTTTCACTTGAATGGTTTTCCTTTTGTCCCCTGTGGTGTTTAAGGTCTTCCAAAAGAAATACAAATGATCATTTGCAATGAATAGCTAGTTGTGCATGGGTGTTGGGAGAGTGCTGAAAATGGGCTTTCACTCTGTATTCAGTGAGAAAGTGAATCACTCTCATACAAAGCGAGAGCCTAAAATGCAAGGAGAGAGAATGAAAGCAGGATGTGATTCTGAGATGACATTTGGTGGTGTTTATCTAGTGGAACAGTGCACAGATTTGGTGTAAAGGAAACACAGTATCTCACTGCTGGGGAGTAATTGCATCCATTTTGAAGTGATCTATTAACTTTCAGATCCTTTAGAAAAACAGGGAATAACCTGAGAAGAGGAAGGAAAGGAAAAAAAAAAGATAAAAGTAGGAGAAATTGGGGGACTGGCCTGAAAGCTCCTTAGAAGAGGTTGTGGAGGGGGCTGGATTTAGCAGGCTGGTGTCTGCCCCAGCTATGCTTGTGCAGAAGGTTTAATCCACTCTTAAATTCTTCACGGAAGTCTCTGCCTTGTACCAAACCAGAGTCTCAGAGGCTGAGATAAGTGACACAGGAGTTAACCAGAAGCTTGGCAGCTATATAGAGTTAAAAACAAGCTCACTATTCCACTTAAAGCAAGAATGGGCTTGAAACACAGTCAGCTGTGTGGTATGTGTCTGTAAATTTAGCATGTTTGAAAACCGAAAGTGAGTTCAAGTGCTGCATAGCAGATGCGCTGGGTGTAATCACTTCCTTTCCGTCTACCCTTCCTACACCCATCTCCCCTGTCTCAGGGTGATGCTCACCCCCACACCATGCTGGTGTCTGCTGTCCACCAGCTGCCCAAGAAGGGCCATATCCCTCCTATGCAATCTGTTCACCATTAATTTAGAGGCTAATGCTTTGAGCACATAAAACACAAAGTCTAGTTGCTATCGGGTTCAAGTCCCAGCTGATCTAAATCAATGAAACTTCCTTGATCTCAGCTCATCAGCTCAACAAAGCCGGTGTCAAGAGACATGAGCATATTAGCCTCATTTAGCTCACTTATTTCCCCGTAATCTTCTCAGACGCTCTCTCCGGTGTTCCTGTACTCACAAGTAGGAGATGCCTGTCCTGAGGGGAGATCTTTCAGTGGTTGGCAAAAGGAGCAGACCTTCAGTTTGTGTGAGCTGAGCAGCGGTAGCAGGAGCTGTGTCTACACACAGTCATGGTTCTTACTGTGTATCCTGCTAAAGGCTATCGGYGTGTTGGGGGGACACCTGAGATAGTTCTAGGTGCAGGGCAGGGAAGGGGAGGGTTGGGTACTTCAGAAAGCAAGTGAGTAACTCTCCTACAAAGCTTAAGTGGGAAGTGACTCTGTCATGGACRTCTCCCTCCAGGCACCCAAACTCAGCAGCAGTATAGCTCTGCCCTGCAATGATGAGCGGACGGGTGAAAGCAGCGAGTCCAGCTGATCTGCTACAAGTTTTCAGGGTATGGATGCTTTCCCAAAAGCATGCTGAACAGGATAAAAAAGCAAGAGGGCACACAATCCCCAAAGCTTGCAGTTTTCCAGGTTAGGGAGGGACAGAAGGCTGGGCAGAACAGACGGAGACCCATAGCTTTCTCAGTGTCAGCTCTATGGCAGATCCAGCCCCCAGGAGCATCCTTGGTCCCCTCCACAGGGGGCACGGAGCCGGCAGTGGGTCTAATGTGGCAACACAGGAGACAGCAGGGAGGCTGTGACCCAGCTACCCCATCATGGGGCGTGGAGAACATGCACGCGTGTACCTGGGGCTACCCTCGGGCTAGCACTTGTGGGAAGGGTGCAGAGGGATGCAGCCCCCCGGTTCAAGCTGTGCCAGAGGAGCARCAGGGGCAGCTCCAGGCAGGTGTCTCTCAGGCAAATGCATGCTGTAAAGCTGATTTTTATGGCCAGCATCCTCCAGCCAAAAGAAAGTAAATCCAGCTTTTGTAGGAAATGTTCTTTGCAGCCTTTGTAGCTGAAAATGTGGAAGATATTCATTTTGGAGAGGAAAACTTGTTCCTGAAGACCTGATTGTCACTCTATTGTGCCGCACCTGTCTGAAGGTCTTGTGTAAGCGAGGGAGCTGGAGCAGGACAGTTTTCAGCACACCTCCTGCGACCACTTCACAAGGTCTACACGGGGCTAAGCTAGGCTGTGCAGAGAGCAGTTTGCCCCATCAGTTTCCATGCTCTAGTGTAGCCAACCTTATATCAATGATTGTGCTGACTACCTGGGGCCAGACTTAGGTATAGTTGGGGTCAGAAGGAGCCAGGGTGWCCCAAGTGCTGTCCCCCCTTGCTCAGAGCCAGCTGCACACCTGCTCACCCTCTCTGAGYTTACCCTCGCAGTAATTTGCTGTCCATGGTGACTGCCCTTTTACTTCTGCTCACAAAAAACAAGTCCATCTTCACAGATGGCAGCATACCCGCAGAGCGTCTGGCTCCGGTGTTCTTACAAGTCCTGCTTGAATTAAGCAATTATTTTAATTTGTAGGAGATTTGTAGATTCTAATTGCCACTGGAGTTTCATAGAATGCAATTACCTTTTTCTCAATCCATTTTTTACTTGTGCAATGAATTGTTAGCAGCAGTTTGTCAAAGTTACATACAGCATCTGTCCAAGACTATCTAGGGAGAAAATAAATCCAGCATTCTGCTTTATAAAGTGGTGATATAAAGCAACTTGCAAAGGTGCTTTTGTTGGGTAGGAACAAGCACAAAGGAATTTCTCTTTTTCTCTTTTTTGTTGGCAAAGTGTGGGTGGCGGCTCATTATCAATTGTAAATTACAGGGGGTGGAGAAAAGGACATGAATGACAAAGTTCAGAAACAGCATCTGCTGAAGAAAAGCAAATGAGGTGGGGGGCAAAGCAGGAAAAAAACAGATGAAACATTGTAATTGCTTGGCAACAAGTTGCTATTGTAATTTAGAAAATTGGAAGCATCCGTTCTCAAACAGTTCAAGCCTTATTTCATTTCTTCTTTATTTTTTGATTGCAGCCCTTGTTTTGCGATCAGCTGTGTCCTCCTATAGGATTATTGGCTCCCTCACACAGAGTAGTAATGGACCCCTCGTGTTTGGTTATGGGCCATCGAAGAAAGCATTTTGCGATTGTTTCACAGTGCAGTCATTTAACAAGATTAGAGATAATTTGCCCCTTGGAATGCAAAACTGTTTCTACAGGTGCTTAAGCTTCCTGGCTTTTGGATTAGAGGCCTCATTTTGTTTTGTGCCATTGCATTCAGTGAGGTCTCCAAGGACTGTAAATAAATGAACAGCTACCCTCTGCAGCTGTGAAACCAATTTTCCAGTCTGAGCTACAAGAGTTGCAACTTACAAAGCTCAGAGGATGCAGATAAATATGTGCATGCTAATGTAATAAATGTGCTGATTAACTAATACTGACTGTGCCTGAATGCAAGCCTTTGCCAGTTGGAAGACTCCAGAGAAACAAGCCCAACCAGGGAAGAGAGTGGGCTGCTGGAGAGAAGCAGGAGGTGCGAGGTCCTCTGCATTGCCCTGGGTAGTAGGAGACAACCATCCTCTGATAACTTCCCTCCTTCCTTCTCCCACAGGCAGAGGACAAGCCTCAAGCTTTTGGCTGCATCCAGGAGRACTGGAAGTCTAGTAGACGTCCGTTGAGATGGGGAACCTCAAGGAAGTCGAGAGGCCATGGACTCCTTCCAAAAGAAAGGAGAGCTAAAGCACACCCCTCACGGGGACACTTCTGCTCTGCTTCCAGATCCAGTCCCACCAAACAGACATGGTCTCTGGAGCAGTTCTTCAAGAAGGGTCATGAATGTCTGGATGGAGCTGTCTTGTGAGTCTCTTTGTGAGGACTGGAGGAAGCCTCATTCATTCATTTTCCTCCATTTCTTTCTTTGTCCCTTCCTTTTCTTCTGATGTTACTGTCACTTCTTCTTTGGGTGTAATTTGCTTATCTGAGCTCAGAGAGTAAACAGATTGGTCAGCAACTTGAGGGGCCATATATGTTCCGTTGTGATCAACCTTAATTTCTCATTTGTAGGAGACTGGTGGTAACAAAGTCCTACACACGAGAGAGGACTTGCTTCCTGTACCTCTCTGCCCAGTAGCAGCACTAAGCATTGAAAGTACAGCTCCCCTGGCTCTAGGATGGTCTGGCTTACCAAGATCAGTGCAGGTGGGCTATGCAAGAAAGACCTCTCTTGCATTATTTCAGACCATGGCTGTGTGGAGGAAGTTGATGGCAAGGAAGCAGGATCTGCTACTACTGCAGTTTGACACCTATGTCTGCTCAAATCTGACTCAAAGCCTGGTAGAGTTAGATAAGGATGTATGACTTCCATGCGATTCAAGTCAAACTCAAGCTAAGGGTCTTCATTTGCCTGCATAGCTCCTGYCTATCTCTTAAAATACTATTGGCAAAAAGGAACACCCACCTGTAAAAGGCAACATGATGTTTAAGCAAGAGAAGAATAAAGAAGGAATCCTCCATTCTGTCATTTTAGTTAAGCTTTTCCAAAATAAAGCTTAGGAGGTGTGTGAAATACAGAAAARATTTAGTGAACAAATGTTCATTCATTTCTGCATTCTTGTATTTCATTTTAGATCTTTAAAGTTTGTGGCTATTGAGAGATGGACAGGGCAGAAGAATGATCAGTGGTTTGGGGGCTAATCCAAGATCTAGATCATTGTTCAAGATCTTACTGTACCACAGGTCTTCTGGCTACTTTGAACCAAACGCCGCAAYTGTTTTCAGGAGTATTTACATGCCTCATGCCTAGCAGTCAGGTGAAATAACTTTGGTTCTAAAGGTTCATTAATGAAAAATTTCAGAAGTGACTTAGATAAGATTTTTAGTCCAGATTTTTACAGTCTTCAGGTGGGGAAAAACAAAAAAAGGAAGATTATGTAGGAGTGTMCAAAGCTGTGTCTAGCTGTAAGGGATGGTCTTGTTCCAGCCTCACTGCTCATTCCCATCTGCCCCAAGCCATGTGMTGGTGATGATGCTTTGGTAGGGTTGGTATTTTCCTTGGGATGCTTTCTGAACCAACATTCAGTGAGGTCAAATGAGTGCTGGGAACAGACAAGGCAAGCAACAAGATTCCTCCCTGCCACTTGGSAGGAATATAGGAACATTGTCAGAGCATGCAGGGATGTGACAAGGAAGGCTAAGGCCCATTTGGAATTAAACCTGGCAAGGGACATCAAGAACAACAAGAAGGGCTTCTTCAAATACAGCAGTAGTAAAAGGAAGACTAGAGAAAATGTGGGCCCACTGTTGAATGGGGTGGATGTGTTAGCACTGAAGGATGCAGAGAAGGCAGAGTTACTGAATTCCTTCTTTGCTTCAGTCTTTACTGCTAAGACCAGCCCTCAGGAATCCAAGACCCTGGAGACAAGAGAGAAAGTCTAGAGAAAGGAAGACTTTCCCTTGGTTGAGAAGGATTGGGTTAGAGATCATTTAGTCTAACCTGATACCCACAAATCCATGGGCCCTGATGAGATGCACCCATGAGTGTTTAGGGAGCTGGCAGATGTTATTGCTAGACCACTCTCCATCATCTTTGAAAGGTCATGGAGAAGAGGAGAGGTGCCTGAGAACTGGAAGAAAGACAATGTCACTCCAGTCTTCAAAAAGGGAAGGAAGGAGGACCCAGGAAACTACAGACCTGTCAGCCTCACCTCCATCCCTGGAAAGCTGATGTAGCAGCTCATCATGAATGTCATCCCTAAGCATGTAGAGGAAAAGAACATGATCAGGAGTAGTCAGCATGGATTCACCAAGGGGAAATCATGCTTAACCACTCTGATAGCCTTCTATGATGGAAAGACTGGCTGGGTAGATGAGCGGAGTGCAGTGGATGTTGTCTACCTTGACTTCAACAAGGCTTTCAGCACTATCTCCCAAAACATCCTCATAGATAAGCTGCATAGGTAAGTGCAGTTGAGACGAGTGGACAGTGAGGTGGATTGAGAAATGGCTGAAAGGCAGAGCTCAGATGATTGTCATCAGTGGTGCAGAGCCTAGCTGGAGCCTTGTAGCTAGCGGTATCTCCCAAGGATCAATACTGGGTCCGATCTTGTTCAACTTCTCCGTCAATGACCTGGATGAAGSGACAGAGTGCCTCCTCAGCAAGTCTGCTGATGATACCAAGCTGAGAGGAGTGGCTGATATACCAGAGGGCTGTGCTGCCATTCAGGGAGACCTGGACAGGTTGGAGAATTGGGTGGAGAGGAACCTCATGAAGGTCARCAAAGGCAAGAGCAGGGCCCTGCACCTAGGGAGAAATAACCAGTACAGGTTGGAGGCTGACCTGCTGGAAAGCAGCTCTGAGAAGGACCTGGGAGACCTGGTGGACAGCAAGTTAACCATGAGCCAGCAACCCCAGTGGCCAAGAAGGCCTGGGGTGCATTAGAAAGAGCATTGCTAGCAGGTTGAGGGAGGTGATGCTGCCCCTCTACTCAGCCCTGGGGAGACCACATCTGGAGTACTGTGTCCAGTTCTGGGCTCCCCAGTACAAGACAGACATGGAGCTACTGGAGAGAGTCCAGCATAGGGCTACAAAGATGATCAGAGGGCTGGAGCACCTGCCCTAGGAGGAACGGCTGCGAGAGCTGGGCCTCTTCAGCCTGGGGGAGAGAAGACTGAGGGGGGATCTTATCAATGTCTACAGATATTTTAAGGGAGGTTGGCAAGGGGACGAGGCCAGACTCTTTTCAGTGGTGCTCAGCAACAGGACAAGARACAACAGGCACAAACTGAACCACAGGAAGGTCCACCTGAACACAAGGAAAACTTTCCTGTGAGGGTGACAGATGGTTGGACCACGTTGCCCAGAGAGGTGGTAGAGTCTCCTTCTCTGAAGGTATTCAAAACCCACTCAGACTCAATCCTGTGCAATGTGTTCCAGGTRACCCTACTTGAGCATGGGAGTTCAATTAGATGATTTCCAGAGGTCCCTTTTACCCTCGACCGTTCTATGATTCTGTGATTTTTTTCAGCCACTGATGAACAYGGCCACCTCTCTGGCACACGGCAGACCTTTTGGCTCTACTGAATGGTGAAAAAGCTCCAAAATCTCTTAAATTCCTCAAACTCTCTCTCATTTAGTTTGAATTTTTCCTCTTTTTTTTTTTAAAAAAAATATGGTTAAATGACCTTCTCAAAATTACAAAATTATCTACCACTTTTAATGAATGTCAAACTCTTCTCAGAGGTTTTTTGCTTTCTTTTCTTTTCTTTTCTTTTTTGGCTCAAGACATTACCCATCCCTAACTCCAGAGCACAGACAGTTTCAGCTAAACAGAAGAGCGTTGCTGGCAAACAGAATATTTGCACAGGAAAATTTGCCCAGCTGTACTCATAAGAATTATTGAAAGCTTTTCTCACAGTTCTCTGTCTAGTAAAATGGCCAAAAAACATGTCCTTATCTGACATAGAGATTGCAAAAATAAATATATTAAATGTGACTATCTTATAGTGGGAGTGAAAAAGACAGGTACAACGAAGTGTCCTTGAAGAAATAATGATAAGCATTCTTAGAGCCTTGGAGGAAATACAAGTGGAAATAGCAAATTCCATGTAGTTCATCTGCTTCAGGCTGTTGAAGCCCTGTACTTACCAATRYGCAGTCTGGTACCTGTCTTTCTACTGATGCTCACAGCTAACATCAATTATGATAGCAGCTTTTGCAAAGGAGGCATTTCTACAAGAGGAATGACACTGAAATTTCCTATGAGTTTCGTACAAGCCACCAGGCAACCACTTGACAAACAGCRAATTCACTCAGTAGGGAGCCAAACCAGGAGGAAAAAAAGCAAAGGTACTASTAAGAAATCTTTCCAGAAACCACTACTCAAATAATCAACACTACTAACTAGGCAGCCACATGGAGAGCACATATACCTTCAGTGCAAGGTGAGGCCAGCAGGGATTGGTCAGGAGCAGAAGTTACAGATAGCCACATATGTTGCTCATGCAAATAGTATTTGTGTGATTTTTCACTGCTTGTGTACAGAAAATCCTAGCCATTACCCACATGAATGCTCAGGGAAAACAAACACTCCTGGTAGCATGCAAGTAAATACGCAGGCTTTATATGACCCAGTGCTTGTGGCTATCTGATGGTGGAATTAAGTAATCTCTAGTAGAGGCAGAGCAAAAAGGACTAAAAGACAGTTCGTAATCTGAAGCAATAGAATCCTGGAGGCTCTAGTCCGGTCCAGTGGCTTGTAGGTGAGACTATACCTAGGTAAATGCCCTGAGTTAGGACCTAGCCTTAAAATCTTAGTAAAGCATCTTGAGACTAGCCCCACTTGCCCAATTGTTAGTGCAACTTCAATCACTAYGTACATCTTTGAGCATCAGTAAAGTAATCCTGTTAAGCACAGCAAGCTAGCATGCAGTCAGTTGGATGTATGTACAGGTAAAAAGCARCATGTGATTGCTGCATGTTGATTTGGGTCCCAGAGTAGTTTTGGCACACATGAAGTCAGCTTTTCTCAGGGAAAATTTGCTCTGAAGGTCTGTTTCATGGGTAACCAAATGCAACCAAACCCTGAGATTTCAGTGTATCCACAYGACTGCAGGGGCTGAGGCTTCATGACCAACTCTAGTCTTCCACAACATACATTTTTGTGAAAAATAATCATGTGTTGCAATAAAAAAACCTATTGTGAAAGCTAGCAACCCCTTTGCAAAAGCTTATAACACCTTATGACTGTATGGTTGCCAGCACTGTGAGGGATCTTGATCGCAGTTAGTCTTTCTAAGAACCCAGAGTGCATCAATAATGCCTCGCCATTATTTTGGAGATTTATATTGCAGTAATACCTAAATATCCCAATCAAGGTGCAGGTCCATTTTGGTAGGCTCTACCAGCTCCCACTGGCCCTCATAGATTCCTGAAATTCACAGTATAGTGGGGTCTTAAAGTTAATGGTTGGGGATTATAAAGACTGCTTTTCCTGGGAGTGAGCTACACCACACAGCTCATGTCTCTAGGGCATTTTACCACCTTTAATTCACTGGTGGGTCTAGTTTTACAAAAGGTCAAAAGAAAATCTGCAGTGCAGCACACTACTTGCTCTACAATTAGCTATCTCCAGTCTTTCCCGGAGCTGCCTGGGGTACATGAGCAAGACTCATCCTCAGTGAAGAATCCTCAGGTTTTTTTTAAATGCTTTTTTTTCAAGGGAAAGTCACAGCTGGAGGAACCTGGCCAAGCCTGGATCCATCTCAGCTAATTTTAGGAGCTCAGCTGAGTGTCTGTCTTAGGAGCCTCATTCCTCTGGCCTCCCTCTGTCCACACTGGAAAGAGAGCCCCTCCAGAGGGCAAATGGGGCTGCCCTGGGCCACACTTGCATTTCTGCCTTTTCTAGTTGTATAGGGCCCTGGAGAGGACTGAAGCAGTGCTCACGGCTGGTCGTATTTTGGCATATTGATTGAGGATCACACTCACTTAGGTAGCACTCATGGCCTTCCCTGGAGCAAGGGGCTTGCTTTGAGTGCCGCGAGCAAGTTTCTTCAGGCAGGTTATTTTTCCTGGGAGTTACATGCAGTCCCCATTGACCAGAAGGCCTGAAGAGTATAAGTGAGCATTGTTTACCCTGCATTGTTCCCCTGGCTCTCCACTTTTCCCAACTCTTTCTTACCTCATCCTCCCCTTGCCGGCTAGAGAGCTGTAAGCTGCTGATTAGCACTTCATTTGACAAACAGGAAGTTGGGAAGAAAAGCATCATTTTCAGAATTAGAGCCTCGGAATGAATTGAAGAAAGAAAGGGGGAAGAAGGAAAAAAAAGAAAGAAAGCCCTGCACACTTTCCTAATTGCTCGTTAGAACCAATGGCCTTTGTGGTTCCTTCCCCCTGTGTCTTCTTTATAAAAGCGTTTGCACAAGACATTGCTATTGTCTGCCAGACAGCCTCAGGGTAGGACAAAATGAACTAATTGATTTGCAGTTATGTCTCCGTGAATAGTGTTAAACATCCATCTGCAGATTCCTTGTGAGGAGTGATTAATAATTTGTACTCCTGGGCCTAGAAGCCTGAATACCCTTTTTTCATGTAAAACTGAAGCATTTCATTCTCTCTGCATCACAGATATCTCGTCTACTTGTGGGTTATAAGGACAAGGTCAGGAATGGCTTGCAAGCATTGCCACATAGGCAGTTGTCTTCATATGGGTAAAACTCAGCACGGCTGTGGGATTAATGGGAATTTGTAAAGCTGACACAACGTACTGTACAGCATGCCTGCTACAGCCATTCCAGCGCAGATGTTCCTAGTCCCCTGTCATTGTTCCAGGGACGGAGGATTTTGCATGTGTTTTCAAAGGAAGCATTGGGAGATTTAAAATTGATTTTAAACACAGAACCAAAACCTAGACTGGGACGGTTCAAGGAATCAGGACTTGGATTCAGATTTCGGGATTTTTTTTTTTTTTTTTGATGATCATTTCTATAACCACCAGAGGGAAAAACCCTAGTGTCAAACACATGTAAGCACTGAGGAGTTTAAAAGGTCAGTCCAAAAAACTTCACTCAGATACTAAATACATGTTGGAGGCTACATGAAGAATAGCTYAAACTGTCTAGTAACGGGAGACTTTGCAAGATCGTGCTTGTGGACCTCCTTTACTAGGACCTCCGAGGCACTCCCTTGCTTTTCCCTTTAGATATGTGCCCCTGTAATATCTACACATTTAAATGATTTAAATGGCATGACTGAGGCTATAAGTMTATTGTCTCTAACTGAGCTCTGTCAGCTGTAATCTCTCGCGGTCCTTGCTCCCAGCCACATTGCGGTTGTGTCCCCAACTCCACCATTCATTCTTGGTCATTTTCAGCTTCACTTGGAATGAAAAACTTGTAGCTGCTCTCTGAGCCATTTCCTGCTTCCTAATGAAATATATTGGCCTCCTGGGGGAAAAAATAACATCGACTCAGTCAACACTTAATGAAGTCATCTGTTTTCATGGTGTTACTGGTGCCCTCAACTTTCCCTGTTCATTAAGAAAATTAACAACCTTTGGATACATCCAAAGATCCAGAGATGATATCTACCTGGTCAAAGTAAAGTACTTCCAGTAGATAAATATTTTTCTTYCCTTTGTGATCTTTCTCATCTCCTTCTATCACATACTTTGAACCTTTTTTCTGGGTACATCTACACAGATACAGAAGTCCATGAAGCCTTGCCTCATTATCAACTTGCTCCCTGTCTGGTTTAGACTACTCCAACCAACTCTATCTAAAATCAAGGCAATACACAATTCTGGGAATGGGTCTCTCCAGGGACTGTGCCCAGAAGGCAAAATGGATGCGAAGACTTCAGATTTGACTCSTCTTGTTCTTTACAGTCCTGTAACCCTATCTCAGGAGGCTTTGTACCCTTAAATGTTCCCTACCACTCCTCTGGGTATTCTCCACATATCCCACTTAAGTCCCATGCCATAAAAACATTCTGGTGGGYTGCAGGGCAGCCTTCACAGTATTTCAAACAGTTTGAATTGAGAGAAACATTGTAGAAATTATAATTATGTTTCAGTCCTGCACAGGGTCTGGGAAGAACCAGGGCCACATGTTCTATGTAATGTGGCTGCAAGAAGTCAGTGAGGAGCAGCTCAGGAGTGAGCCTGTCCATGCTACTTGGTTTCAGGACCAAGGATGGAGTGCTGTCATTTTTGAGAGGTGTGACTTCCATGCTGAAACAAGCTGTGAGTATTTAATTACTCAATTTTATCAGCTTCCAGTAATCACCCTGGTGATGCCTGGTTGTTTTCACCTACTAGTAGGTAAGAGCTGCTGAGGAAACTAGTTGTTCTGAGCACTATGCTGCCATGTATTAGGTAAAAGTGATTACTGTAAGTGCTTTGCAAGAATATCTTTGGCTAATGTATTTGATATAGCTCTGAAATTTATTGTGTGAGGAAATAATGAGCTCAGAGAATGAAAAGTGCTTATTTCAGAGAACTTTCCTTATAACCTTTTGGGGGTGACAGGCCCTGGATACTCATTAAATATAGTGGGAAAGCTTTATAGATGCATGGTTCTGTATGTAGTGAGATTATATTGGATGAGGCTTCAACTGAAAGAAACATCAGTTTAGAAGAGTGCTAGAGATTCAAGATTGATAGTCTCAGGGATTTCTGCAGAGCAAGGGAAAGAGCAAGGATCTGGGTATATTGTCATATTCTTCCTTTTCTTCTTCATTTTAGAGAGCTGGKGCTAATTTAGCCTGCTGAAAAGTAATGACCTGAACGTAAACAGACATAGTAGGTAGGTCTGGATGCTTTATGGCAACATCCTGCTTATAACTGATAGTCCCAAATGGCAAGACCTTGTTGTTCCATCTCTGAATTTCTCCTTAGAGTAATAACACATGATCAGCACGAGCGTGCTGCAGAGTTAACTTGTGAAACTCATTGCCACACTAGACTATTGAGGTCAAGAGTACAGTCTCACTCAGAAAAATCAGTAGGAGCATAACAGGACGGGGACAATTTGCACTGGAACATGTTGCCCAGAGAGGCTGTAGAGTCTCCTTCTCTGGAGATATTCAAAACCTGCCTGGATGCAATCCTGTCTAACATGGTCTAGGTGACCCTGCTTGAGCAGCGAGGTTGGACTAGATCATCTCCAGGGGTCCCTTGAACCTTACTGATTCTGTAACAGAAAACTGCRTTATGATATTGATTTATACAAATCAGTAAAACACTCCCATCTTGAGTATTAWGTGCAGTTTGGGTATGCTCACCTCAGAAAGCATAGCATAGAAGTGGAGGACATATACAGAAGGGGTGGTCAGAGGTAGAGAATGGCTTCTGTGGTTAAGGGCATGAAATAAACTCTCAGGTTTGGTCTGATCAGAACAAACTAAAGCAGACAGCTTTCCACCCCACGTGTGATTCAGTTGTGGAACTCCTTGCTGCAGGAGTGGTGGACGCTGAAAGTGAGTTTAGAACGCATTCAGAAATGGGAAAAWTTCACTGGGGACTATTCAAGGATAACATGCCACCATTAAATAAAAAGATCACAAATTTGGAAGTCTCATATTGCTGGAGAATGAGAGGATATTCTAGGGTAGCATCATCACACAGTTAGCCTATACCTATGCTCTTCSCTGTGCACCAATTTCAGCTGCTGTCGGAGACAGGGTAGGAGATGAGCTGCATCTGTGGTGGTCTGACCTGGTCTGACTGCTCTGTGTTCTTAAAGGATGAATCTCTATGCCTTCATGGGCCAGAAAGGCATCTTTGTATCTAGTAGTCTTTGATGAATCTGTTTTGTTGATTTTTGAGCCCGTGTAGACTTTCAGCAGCCACAATGCTCTGCAGCAATGGCTCTGTGAGAGGGAACTTTCATACAACACCTGATCTACATGGCTCCAATCCTCAGTAGGAGACTGCAAAGCATGTTTGTTAGGGGGTAAGCATCCCGGTGCTTATTTCATAGGAGGGGTGGAGGAAACACAGAGAAGGAATGTGACTTGGCTGCTGTCAACCAGCAGGTTTGTGGCAAAARCAGAACTGAAATCCACATCTCCCAAGTCCTCTCTAAGAGGTGACTATGTGTAGCTTACAAACCCAGCTGAAAGAAATTTCATTTTATGCCAAGTAGGGACACAAAGTCAAAAATCAGGGAATTATTTAGTGAGACAAGAGACACTGCAAAATATTCAGCTTCATTTTTTTCTGTGCTATTACCCCATCTGACAGGCGGTTAAAATTATCAAGTCGAAATGAGAAGTGTAGCACTTGTCAAAGCAACACCATTTTCTCTGAAATCTGAATGTGCCTCTCAGCATCAAAGAATCCTATTGCAGAAAATAGTATTCTTGTGTTTTGCTCCTCCTGCCCTGCTCTCTCAGGAGGAAGAGGATGATGGTGGGACCTGACTGCCTTGACCTGGTTGGGCTGTTTGCTGTCCCCCAGCAGTGTTGCCTCCCAGCAGTGGTCGTGTAGATCCCAGAAAGACCTGCACCCAAAACGATATAAATGAAGCAGAGAGAGAGACGGCATGAGATGCCATTACAAGTGAGTACCAATTGAATTGGGCAGGAAGGGAAGTATCAACATGCAGGGAGAGCACCTGATCCRTAGCTCAGGCTTCACATTAACCCTGCCAAACCGCGACGTGACCAGGTTAAGTAAAGCCGGAGATGACCAGTCTTCCTGGGGCAGATTGACAGGCGCTTGAACATCATATCCTGTGGCTTCTCCCAGGCTTTTCTGCACGCAGTGCAGGGCCTTGTGACAGAGGGGACGTTGCGGGGGCGGACGAGGAACGTGGTCCCTTTTCCCGCGAGCCCTGGCGTCACCAGCCACCTCAGAGGGAGCGTTGAGCCGCGCGGAGAGGCCGAGCACCGTGCCCTTTTCCGCGGAGGGCTGCCTCCTCTCCGTTTGTTTACCACACATCCTGTCCTCCTTTCTGTTTGCTTCACACATCACCGCCTTCATTAATCGTCCTCCCCACTCCCCATTTGGGCCTTTGGATTTGTGGCTAGCAATGGGTAATTCTAATTACCTCAGCCATAAAAAAATGAAATAAAATAGGAGCTTAAGTAGGTGCACTTCATTCTTTGACTGCCTTTTACAACCAGTTCAGTGCTGGCTACCAAGGGAATCTGATTAAACTAATTACCCTGATTGGCTTGTTTAATCAACTGCTTGGTTTAATTGGGCCTTGCTAATGTGGAATGGTGGAGTCTGTGGTGCGTAATGTGAGAACCAGGAGACCCGTAACACCGGCGGTGACACCACTACAGAAACCAGCCCACATTCCCAGCCTAACGGGTGAATTTTAATAAATGCAGACCTCAGCTGAGAGCCTAACTGTATTCTCAGGAGCCTGAATGGGCTGGAGGTTTTAGTGATAATTAAAATTGTTAGCCAAAAAAAAAAAAAAAAGGGAAAAAAAAAAAAGACCTTTCTCATTAAAGGACTTGTCCTTTCCCCCTCCCCCTCCTAGTTCTGGCCTCCAAACTTGAAGCAGTATCGTGAATCCTGTCTGAGTCTTTCAAACAACACTTCAATTCATCAGGGCACAGAATCCCTCCTCCTCCATCTGCCCCCACCCTTGAGGATTTTTAGTCCCATTTAAAGCATGTATGGCCCAAAGTAAATACACAGACAATGGGTTACAAATTACCTTGCACTAGGTAAATCCATTCTGAGTAGCTGGGGAGGTTTGTGGAACACAAACAGCTTCTGTGTAAGCATCCAGGGAATAATGGGAATAACTATAGCTCTAATTACTAGAACAATAATAACCTGGAGMGCTTTGCCTTTCCGTGTTCTGTTTCAGCTCTAACTTCCCATTCCCTTCCCTGCCCTCCACTTGTGTTAGCAGCAGGGAGCGATGAGGAAGAAGAGCTGAACATACGCCTTCTTTTGCAACTACYCGTCTGGAGGCAATATATTTTCTGGTGACATGCAGATTGAATTTGTTACTCATTGAAGATTTTCTTAAAGTCAGCGACAGAATGACAGTCCAGTGGTCACTGACAAGAGTGTCCAGTTCCCGCACTCAACATTATATTCCAGCACAGAGTTCCCTCATGGCATAGTGCAGGCCACTTGGTCACAGATGGACTAAAGTATGTCATGCCCAGCTGTCGTAAGCCTCTATTTTCCATTTGTAAATGGAGACAATAGCACTAATATGTTGCAAGTATGAAAAATTGTGGCTGTAAGGATCTGGTGGAGGCAGATATAACCACTCAGAACCATGTTAGCAGTCCTGGAGCTCTTCTAGCACARCTTATGAAGCTGATATTATCAACTTAAAAAAACGAAGGTCAAACTAGCTGGTAACATCTAAACCCCCACTGTTTCTTCTGAATTGTCCACAAAGTTGTCTCTCTTCTTCACTGCAAGAATGGATGCTGAGCTAAGCTGAAATGAGTTYTCCAGGGAAACCAGCTGAACTTTGCGTGTGCCTAGTTCCTCAGGTCCTTCTCCCCTATCCTGGCTGGCCATCATTCCTGGGGTGACAGGAGATGCCATAGGTGTCTCTCAGTTGATTCTTCTTGACAGTTGCACCCACCTACCTTCACACAGGACAGTGCAGTGTAGAGAGGGTCAGTGACATGCTATGGCATGTACTTGTACAGCAGGTAGGACCAAGCTGTGAAAGGAGCATCTACCACATCTCTTCTCTGTCTCCTGCTGCCCAAACCCAGGGGTTTCTGAGACATTACAGACTGAGGACAGCGGTATAGTTGTGTTCTTTCTTCAGCACATTCACACCCAAAGTTTTCATCTATTTGCATTTGTCTATTTGCATCCAGTGGAGCTAAATAYGACTAAGAGACAGTCAATCCTACAGTTCGTTTTAACTTCTCTGACTCCAGCCAAGTGATATTTTTCACTGTCTGGCTGATATTTAGGTGTCTAACTTGTCAAGGTGGGAATTAGTTGACTCAGTGGGCCTCTGGGATGAGATTCCTAGGAGAAGAAAAAAAAGAAGACACTATAAGCAGGCATTAAGCTGAAAGTTAGTTCAAGTTTCAGCTGCCTCAGTCCTTTATCTGACTTAGCTACTAGTGAAGGATTCAATACACCTAACTTTAGCCATGAAGAATACAGATGTATATATACTCCTGAGCTAACTGCTATAGGCTGCCTTTATCCTTGGTGTGGAGAAATGGGCATTTATGCCTGTATAAAGTGTTTGCTTCACAGTGAGGTGTGTCAGCCCAGAAGAGCCAGTTTCTTCTGCTAGTGAGTAGGAACTGCTGGTACTTGGAGTTGCATTATGACAGTCTGCATTTGGGCAAACGACTCCCACCCCAGCTGCAGGCAGGAGTGACCCCCAGGATAAGCACATGGTCACCCTGAAGAGCCCAGCCTGCGCTTGTGAAGGCACTGGAGACRTCATGTCTCACCAGACTTGCTTCCCCTACTTGCAAGCTGGCAGGATAAAACTGGCCTGACTTCCACCAAGCTCGCTGCTGTATTTGTGAGCTGTGTGTAGATGCTGGCCCAGCTGGCCCTGGGTAAGGGATTTCTTGCAGGCAAGAACAGATGCAGRAAAAGGGCCTGATCTTATTTACAACAGAAAACAACAACAACAACAAAAACACATGCACAAGGCCAAAGGTAGTCATTAATGTTTAGAAGATATCTGAGATCTCATCATCATTGCTGGAGTCAGCCATTTTTGTTTGAATTCCTCTACAACTGGTTCAGTGAATTCCTATGTTAGCCCTGTACCCTCTGGCTACTGTCACCTCGCATCTCAGCACYGCACACTTTGGGTTGCTTCGTCTCACATGCCTCCCCATCATCATATTTTCCTGAGCAAAATAATGATCCACAGATCAGCAAAAGATACATCTGAGTTCTATAAAAAATCAAATGAGTTTTTCTCTAATCATACACTATGGAAATTTCCTCTGCATTATCTCACCCATAATCCACAGAAAATGAACACTGTGGTTCATAAACCCATTTCTACTTGCTCTGGAGAAGACTCTCCTTTTAATTTTGTTGCATGTGCCGAGCTGAAAAGTGTCCATWGAAATGAGTAGGTGAAAGCATCTTAAAACAGCAGGGAGTCCCAGCATTAAGCTGGAAAGGAAATAAAAACCTTCTCCTCATGGACTGGATTTGTTTTATATCCCAAGTGACTGTGCTGAAAAGGCTGTGAGGCACTACCTTGGTGCAGTTATCACAGCGACTGTTCCAGAAGTACCACCTCCAGGATGCTGAAGTTAATGTGACAGCAAAAATCCTTACTGTTTTTATGAGGGAGCATGGATTTTCCATGAGAATATACTCAGTCATACATGAGAAAAAGAATAAAAAGCAGTAACCATTTGCTAATATTCCTGTTTTTGTAGGATTCATTASGATAGTTCTGTAGTGATCTCCCTCKACATCCTCTGGCCTGGCGGCTTCCATCTGGGACACCTAATGAATGATAGGTAAACATAACTTTTCCCAGCAAGACAAAATCTCTTTCTAACTCATGACCTGCTGACACTCATCCGTTATGTAGCCTTCTTCTGAGGACAGGTTGTTTAGGAAAACTATTGACCAGCTACATACTCCATACAGCTATCCTTTAATTACTTGGGAGTCCCTTTGAGTAGCTGTGTGATGCCAAAGGACTGCCAAGCAGATGTTATGTATAGGGTATCACAGCTGCTTCGAGCATAGCATGGAACAGCACTTCTCCAAGGAGACTTGGTGCYGTGGGACCTTCTGTGGAACCAGTGGAGCTGGAGGAGGCATCCACGCTGGCACTCCAGGCAGATGGTACAGAGCTATATCTCACTGACAGTCGTCTCCCCTCTTGCATAAGGATTTCACCTAAAGCCCAAGTTAAATACACCTTTGCCATCTGCTTGCAGCAGTGTGCAAGGTGCCATCCCCCTACTGTTTGTGCACCAGGCCATAAAAGCTAAACAAAATGATTACTCTAAAGCCAGTCATTTCAGCGAGTTATTTCTTACTGATGGAATAAATGACATCGGAGAGAAAAAGGCTATTTAACAAAGACTTTCATTTCCCACTCTTCCCACTGAGCCCTTGGGAATCAATGCAAGCTAGAAATAATGCTCACTTTTCTCTCCTCGGAAAGCTGTGGTTCACCTTACAACCTGGTTGCTCTTGCCATGTTTAGCTAAAGATTCAAATAATTARGGGATGGAAAGGTTTCTTTCCTAAAGTATACTTTATACTAATTTTTTCTTTTTATTTATTTATTTATTTTTTAATTCCCAGAGACGGCATTAAAACACCTTATTGTTGGTAAGCGGATGATACTGGAATGTCTCCATCATATTGGAATGATTCCAAGGTATCATTAMGTTCCCACTGCATTTTAACAGCCTTCATGGTTTCAGGGCTTTTCACCTTTACATTAGTAACACCTAAAACCCAAGAACTGCTAAACTTTATAACTCTCCCTAYGACCTCTGTGTCTTAAAACTGATTTCCCAGCGGCATGAAAGCAAARGGGATTTGACCAAGGTTGAATTGAATCAAAACAGTGGAAGCACAGACAGTTGCCTCTAGAGCCTTGGCACTGACATAAGTAAATAAAACCACTCTATRTTTTTCCCTTCATTCAGTCCAGATGGGTTGTTCTCCTTACATTGCTGTCATCATCCTGTATCAATACAAAGCCCTGAATGAAATTTCTGTAGCATGTTGCTTTAGTGAAGTTGTCCTAGAGTGGCTGTACTAGTGGTTTTGAAGTGCCTCTGAGTCTCTCATGTGGTTAGGGTTACAAATGGCTTCTGTGGTCTGTCTTTCTCTATCAGTCATCATTTCATTCTCATGTCTTCCAGATTTCCAGATACCTCCTGCCTGTGTCTGCTTGGTGGAAAGCTCCCTGTAAAGCCCTCCCATGTATTACAAAAAGATCTGCTTCTGGTTCTGCTTCACATGTGCAATGTCTGCTTTGCAAAAACCTAGGAACTGACGGTCAGATTATTGATCAGAAACAATCCTGGCTCCTCTGTGTCTAATCCTACACCCCCTGGAAACGAGTCATAGATTTRTTGAATGAATTTGCAGCTGAGGAAAAGCTAAGGTCAAAAGTGTAGGCTTCAKCCAAGCAGAGCACTGAGAGGAACTTCTCATTTGCTCTTCTAATTAGACTCAGTTGCAGCCTGTAGTGTTCCTGCCACTCAAGCCATGACTTTTTCTTGAGAAAAGCTTTTATCTGCCTGAAGTTATGCACTTCAGGACAGATTCAGCTCATTTGCAAACATGTCCAAGCAAGTATATGGGCAAACATTTTGTGCACAGGAAGTCCAAGGCAATGAGTACTTCTTCCCGTCATTCTCATSTGCCTGCTGAAGGTGAAGTTCAGCAGAGTAGCTTTGAGAGTTGTGTTGACTCCCTTAAAAAAAAATGAAACACCTAGTGTAAAAAGGTTAGGTTTAGCTAAGCTGGTTAGAGTGCAGTGCTGTTAATGCCAAGGTCATGGGTTCGATAYCTGTACGGGCCACTCATTTGAGGGTTGGACTAGATGATCTCCAGAGGTCCCTTCCATCCTTTTCAATTCTATGATCAGAAGGAAGGGTAAAGGCTGGAATCAATGTTCAAGACTCAGCCTCAGCCTTCCAGTGCAATCTGGGACAAAACATTTAGCACACATTAATAGCAGAGTAGAAAATAATAGAGATATACCACCAGAGTGGATCCATATACTGCTAGAATGGATCCAAGCAGCTCAGTCCATGCAGAGATGAACTGAGTTGGATGTATCTAGGAGGGTGTTACAAGCTCACCTGGCTCTGCTCCCCTGATACTGTGTCTCTAAATTAACAGTTAATGCTTTAAGGTCTGTCCTTGCTATTATTCGTGTAAACATAGCCCTATCCATTATGTCTAGACACCATCTGAAACTGAGTGAGAACATGTCTCTGTATCCCGGTCCTGACACAAACCCTTAGTGCCTCTCTCTGCCTTCATTCCTTCCAGTGATTCAGGCTTTAGGGGTACCAGGGACAGTTTGCAGTTACTTTGTAAGACTGACCTGATTATCAGACCAATCCAAAAAGCTGGCAGAAAGCAAAATTACTGGACAAAATCAGAAAAAACCAAAACATACAGGAGCAACCCAGTAGCATCACCTTCCAGGAGTTTCTGATGCTGCAGAACTTACACCGCAAGTTGGTTTCAAGGTGTTTCCTTTCTGAAACCCTGTTAAAAGAGCTGAGTAACCTCCGGGGCTTTGCACTGAGCTCTGCACTGCCGTGAGCAGGGCAGCTGGGATACAAAATATGACCCTGGCTTAGCGCAGCCTGACTCTGGCAGGGCTACGCACAAAGCCACGGAGCCTGTGTGAAAATGTCCTCAGTCAGGCTCATAAAATGTTGTAGTTTGCAGCTGAGAAGGGATAAATTAAACTAACAAGCATGACAGCTATTTAAAAATAAGAAATCATGTTTCACAGAGTAAAACAACATCTGAGGCCCCAGAGAGTCTGCACTTTGTATTTTTAATAGTCCTTTCACTGCAACAACACTCTCCCCTCCACTTAGCTAAAGCAAAGACCCCTAGTTCAAACATTTCCCCACTGCTCTCTCCTGGCCTGCTTTCCTGCAGCTCTCATCTTTGCTATCGCTCTGGATAACTTTCTTTTGCAAGTACAAGGGCTCGTTAGGAGCTGATAAACAAAGAGGAGGACAGCTCTGCGAGGCAGGCTGCCCGGCGGCCGCGGCCCGCAGCAGAGCCGTCCCCGTCACCGGAGACGGCCCCGCGCAGCCYCCAGCTGCAGCCCGTCTGCGGACGCGTTCGTGGACGGGCTGTCGGGGAGCAGAGTGGTCGCACAAGGGCTTGCAGGGAATGGTGTCCCCAGAGGATGCAAAAGACTTAAAAAGACTTGCACAGGCTTAGAGCGGCTGATCGCTTTGGGCCAGAGCAGTGGGAAYGAGGGACTCAAACCCTTCATGGGACTCCTGCGTTCAAGTGTCCCCCCATTTTTGTAGGGGAGGGGAGATCGGGGTACTTTGGAAAACACCAAGACATCCAAGTCCATCTGTGCTGCCTAAACTCTTCCAGCACTCTGGTGCTATCAGGAGAGATAAAATCAGCTGAACCCAACTATTCACCGGGTGGCACCTATGTAAATAGGGAAACTGAGGCAGAGAAGTGACACAAGGGAGGGCAGGGCTGGTAGCAGGGAGGACCATGCTTTATTCTTACAATCAAACCTCTCAGGGTGGGTGCTCTACAGCAGCCATCCGGATCAGAAGCACATTATCTTTTCCAAAGCTACAGTAGAACTCGAAAGCAGAGTATTTCTCTGTGTGACATATCCTATATATTCTCAGTGCAATGCACAGAGACCCCAAGACGTGGTTAAAATGAATGAGTTCATTTACCTTACCTTCCCTGAATAATAAAAAGTAAGGTTATTTGACTGTTAAACTAAAGAGCATTTGAAGTGAAGGTGTTCATGAACCTGTTTGATATCACCATCTTATCCTCCTAGAGGACAGCAGAGACAGCAGTCCCTGAGAGTCCAGAATAAGGCAGACTTCACCTCGACTTGGAGCAGGTGAGCTCTAAAAAGTGATGGTGTGGGGCAGCCGAATAGAAACAGAGCTTCCCACAGCCAGTGGCTTTCTGCAAACGTCCTCGTTCTGCCCGCAAATTGGGAAGAGAGTTTTCAGGGGCAAACYCTGATTCTTGGTCTGATGACAGTCTGCATGTGAACTGAAATGGAGCTAAGCTGCACGTTGCAAATCTAAGCCAACTACAGCATAGCTTTCTGCAGAGCTCATTGCAACATTTTTCATTAATGATGTCTGCTTCTGATGAAAAATAGCTCCACAATTGTGATACAATTTTTCATGGGAAACTTAGCAATTTTTTTTCTATTTCTGAGAAAATAAAATGGAAAACAGTTTGGAATCAAAGGCTTTGATCTGTAATGTTTTGGAATTAAAATGTCAAAATATTTCATTTTTCTTTTTTTTTTCCTTTTTTCTTTGTTTCCCATAAAGGAAAAGCAAATTTTCTTTAGTTTTTCTGCCTTTCCATACCTGTTCTTTCTCCCTCTCCTTTCAGCTGAGAACAGGAAAAACAGGATATCAAAGGAGAGAGGGAAGAAAAACTACATCAGAATCAAATATTGCATTTTTTAAAAAAATGTAAATCAAGTAAAATAGTCTAGCCATAGCAGGAGCATTTTCATATTCCTCTCCAAGTGTATTTGAAAGTAAAATAGCTTAWTTTTTTCATGCATTTTGAAAACATTTCCTGCTTTTTTTTTTTTTCTTTAGGACCAGTCTGATTCCTAACCCTTAAATTCTTCACTTCTTCCATTCTGCACTGGAGGAACATTTTCAAAAGCCACTGAAAGWCCTAGCTGCATATTGTCAGTGCAGATTTGCCAGCCTCGCAGGTTTATCCTCTTCTACCCTGCACAGGAATACCAACCTGAGGATCGTTTTGTCCAGATGAGGCACTACCAGGAATAATCTAAATGATAAATGTGTAAAGGCTCTACTCATCAAGGATTTTGATCTATAGGGTGAAAAAACCTCTTTTTTTTCCATAAAAGTTCATGAATTGGGGTCACAAGGAATAATTGGGTCTAATGGGAAATAGAGTCATCAGCATGAGCTGTGGGAAGCCTGGGTACAACTTAAGCTTAAGGAATGTGCAGCTAGCAGAGCAGCTCTTACAGCAAAAAAGAAAAAAAAAGAAAGAAAAAAAAGAAAAAGAAGAAAAAACAAACAAAAAAACCTTAAATAGCCTCAGAACAAGTGAAAAAAAGAGGTCTATGTCTCTCACAATAGCTAGATTCCCATGTAGACATCTCAATTTTCAAAAGATTGGGTAGATAGCAGCTCTGTTTAAGTGTGCATCTGGATTTTTGTATACTGGTCTATCCACACTCTACCCTTGTCCTTGGATGTGAAACAAATGGAGCTGAGCTGTGTGGACCCTCGCACGCCAGATTAAACCACACTTGCAAACATGGAAAGCTTGCTGCTGGGATGGGGTATCTGACAGTGGTCTGGGTATTGATCTAGCTCAGACCTGCCCCTCTCTTCTCACTGTGCCTTAAAGTCAGGACCGTGAGAGTGTTGTTTMAACTTAAGCAATGCATTAAGACTTTTACTGAACTAGTGCCTTCAGATGCAATCTGCTCCAACATTAGCAAAGGACAAAACCAGGGAATAGGAATACTCCTGAATTTTTACTTTATTTCAGTAGATGGAGTTTTTGAAACTTCTTTCTTTGTAAATTTTAAGGCTGTCTTACCTCTTAGCAGGGAGGGATGATTGCTCCCTTGCTGATTAGGGGACTTTGATTTGAGTTGGGAATACAAAGACTCCTCCACAGCTAAAGTAGTAGTAGTAGATGTCATGCACACCCATGTTCATACACATGCTGCATTTTATCACAGGAATATTTATTTTTCTGCTCATTTTTCTCTCTGCCCTGTTTTTCACCCCTTTTTTGTTTTTCTTTTCTCCCCATTTTGAATCTCTTCACAGTAAAACTTTACTCAGCAACTCATCCCCTAGTTTTCAGGGAGGGGTTGAAATTAGTCAAATCAATTTATCCATCCCAGTGAGACAGAAGATGCTCAAATGATATTTAGTATTGTCACTAAAACCTTAGACTTTATCAGTAGTCACCTCTGGTGATAGAAGCTGCTAGTTTCTTTGGAAAACAGATACAGATCAGGAAGGGTTACACTAAAAGATATGTTTATCTGTCAGTTAGCCAAAAAGCAGTAAAAATCCAAAYGATGCAGCTCTTCAAACACACTTGCCCTGTCATTATGGGTTGCCTCATAAAATGTCATCAGCTAGCCAGGTTATAATGATATGCACTGCCTACCATTTTTGCAGAACTAAGCAAATTTCAAATATGGATAATGTGAATCTCTCAGCTTCAATTAGTAATTAATTAATAAGAATGGTAGGGGGGAACAGGTCTTAGTGTGTTTTTAACACTCTGATTTAAAATGGAACTGTGCCTCTGTCTCAGAAATACATTGGTAACTCTTGCAGAGAAGTTAATTTAAATTATTTATCTGATTTGTCCAAACAACTCCAAAAGCTGCTAAGAAGCAGGAGTCAGGAGTGTGATCCCACAGTGCTTTATCAAAGGGAATTGCTATTCTGTTTGWGAGAGAGGCTGTGGGAGTTCCCTTTATCAAAAATGAGTTAACAAGCTTTCATTGAAAGCTGGCAGCTCAAATGATAAAGGCTGGAAAAAAATGTCTGTGTTCCTTCTGTCATTAATCATTCAAAAACTGTATTCCAACCCAAAGGAAAACTTGAAACTTATGTAGGTGAGGGTAACCTTATACTATCTCAATTTCTCAGAAATACTCTAAATTTGCTGGAGAATTCATGCAGCACAGGAGAAGTGTCGATGGTCAGCAGCCATATAATGCTCCTTGYGCCTTTGCCCTGCCGATGGCGTCTGGCTAAGACAAGGTCCGGGTAACTCTCCAYCTCAGAAATTACTTGTGCTTGATAACTTCCCAAAGACACTTGCATTTAGGATATGTTAGAGCAGCCATTGGACTGTTCCACATCACGCCAGCAACACTGAAGGAGCTTCAGAGCTAGAAAAGCGTAACATTGCTCTTTCAGCCGCTAAACTGAATGATGAAGCCGCCCCTGGCTCTGGCCCTGAATCTCCAGTGTGCTCAGTGTTTGGGGTCTCATTTTCCTCTCTGTTTCTGTTTCRGGAACCAGGCATGTCAGGAGCATCATGCAATGATTTACCACTCAATGCATATTCAAACACACATTCCAGACCTTTGGAAATTCACCATCACTGGTGGCATAGAGAAGCTAGGACTTTTCAAGCAGTGTAACCAAGTTAAAAGTATTTTTAAGCCCAGCGTTTCTACGTGTAACTTTGGTTATTGTGAAGGGATGGATGTTGCTGAGAGATGGATCCAGTTTACAAAGAGCCAGTGATGATGGAGGGAGATGAACATCCTATCAAATGGCAGTGATGTGAGGGTGCCTTAAATTAAAAAAGAGCCAGTTTTGAAGTAGTCACACAACCTCCTTCCCAGGTTTGGGTGGAAAGAGTAAGATTTCAGCACAAGATGATCTGCAGGGACTGTTCAGACTTCTGATTCAAGCTGTTAGGCACCACAGGTGAAAGCTTCACTGGYCCCTGATGCTTGTCCTGAGTGTAATCAGCCCTTCCCCATCAACATAAGTGGTCATATATGGTGAGGCATGCTCCTGATGGGAGCTGGGGAACAGGCACCTCCTGGAGATGTGTCCACAGCTCCTTCTCTGTGGCATAAACACAAGTAATGAGCAAYTTGCATATGGATTACATACATATGCGCATATGTATACACACAGACAAGTGACAGGCATCTGTGAGTTATGAGGCGTTTAGTCCCTTGCAGAACTCATGTGACTTTGTAAACCACAAAAATGGTGACATTATTGCCACATAATGAGAAATGTTCCTTTCTTTTAATTTTATATTCTRTATGGACCAGGATCCCCAATACCTTCTCATTTCCTCTTTGCAGGCTTCCAGAAGTTTTTCTTCTCTGCTCTCTGAAGGGCAGGTTATCTCACACAATTACAGCTTCTCCTGGTACCTTCACTTGCAGCAAGGTCCCTTTTTGTCACAGTGTGGCAAAACACAACCCCTACACTCAGATTTGTCCCATAACTGTTTCTGAATAAATCTCTCCATGAGAAAGGTCACAGCAAAGTGAGAATTTGGATCCTTGATATTGCCAGTGGTAATTCCTCGCATTAAACATTAATGCACATTAAACTGAAATTAAAACAGAGGGCAAACAGCATTAACCATTCTGAAACTTGTCTTAATACGATTCCTTGCTTAGAGCTGACAACTGAGGGCTGAGTCACAGCATTTCTTTTAGAAAGATATCCAGTCCTGGGAACCTGAGAATGTACCACAATCCTCAGGAAGCTCTTCCAATATCTTATCAGCATAAGATATTTACATTTCATTTCCAGTTCAGCTTTTTCCTGACTTCAGTTTGCAACCGCTGGACCCTGTCACACTTATATCTATGCAATTAAAGAGGACTGAACCTTTGCATATCCATTCCTTTTACAGGCAGCTGTAGTCCATGAGCAAGAYACTTAATCTTTTTCTGATCAGCAAACTGGTATAATCTAAAGTATCCTAGAAATGCATACATTAACTGGCAAAATCAAACCCCAAGGAATTTGAAAATATACTGCTGAGGTAGTTYTATATTTGATCTCAGCTATTCAGTGTGTACATAAACACATATATTTTAACATTTAAGCAGTTAAAATACCACGCAGATAGAAACTGCAGAACAAATTCAATGCCATAGGCTTTTATCTTGTTTCATTATGCACTTTTTGTTGTCATTTCGTTTTGCTTGGGCATTTCCATAAACTTTAAAAAATTAATGTTGGTAGACACTGTCAGACAAAATGCAGCTACACAGAGATCAGGTGAATCAACATCTCATGCCTACTTGGAGTGGGATGAGAAGAGACCTGAAGAGAAAGTTGGGCAGTCCCTTTCTGCTGGTCAGCACCTGCATGATCATTTCATCAGGGCACTGGTCAGTAACTCCAGCACAAGTGCATGAATGTGTTTAGATCTCTAAACACTGCTAAAATCAGAGTCTGAATTGATCTTCAGCCTCCACGTTGCTGTGAGATGTCTCCCAGGTTCCTTTGACAAACTAATAAAAAAAAAAAAAAAAAAAAAAAAAAAAAAAAAAAAGTAAGACAAGTCTTTGCCCATGTTGCACCTTCTAACAGCAGAATACAACTGGCCTGTGTTTACTGTTTTAACCTTTGATACAAATTTCACCATTACTCCCTCTATCACCCCCTTTCCATCTGGATATCACACTCCCAAATTTCTGAGGGTAGGTCTTGCCCTGCCACTCCCTCAATGTTGGTGATCCATGTTGACTCATGAAGCTTTTATAGCATGTATGAAGAGCTATCAATAAGTAACTCAGGTTTCATGCCAGTTACTGAAAGACAGGACTTCTCTGCCAAGATCAACAGACTACAACAAATTGGAGTTTACAGAAGGTATTGTTTTGAAGAAATAAAGAGCTGAAAGAAATCCAGGCTGTGTTTCAAAACCRAAGTCTGTTTGAATTTCAGGCTTGCTCTACTACCTTTCTCTTCCTTTTTTTTTCTGTGCTCTCACTAACATCCCTCCATGCTTTTTGCAGTTTGCACTCAGCTTTTTTTATTCTAGTTCTGTCTAAAACTGCCTATTTCAAGGGCCTCGTTTGAATCACACGGAGCAAGGTAAGGCTAAAATGCAAGCAAGTCWTTCTCAGCCACAAAAGTGACCACGTTGCTCGTTGACACGTACTGATACACATCCACACAGCAATTCAAAAATATCAGTTTACAACTGAAAAAAAATAAAAATATGACAGAAAAATGCATATATTGTTGGCCAGTTCTAGATCTACTGCTTTCAGACCTAAGGATTCCCAGAAGTGAACACATTGCTCATACATTTCTCCTTAGTATTATCTGGAGGGTTGAGGTTTCTTACATAATTTGCCATGTGCTCAGCTCTGTAATTGGTTAATTGCATTTCTTCATTGGTTATTCCACAAACCACATTTGAAAATCGCAGTGCCAGAAGTGGTAAGCTCATTTTCAAGTAAATTCTGGGAAGCAAAAGCCAAAAAATTGGAACATACTGATAAAAATATACCAGTTTAGTATTTTCAAGTACTACAACTTCCCCTGGAGTTCTTTCTGTGTTCTGAGAAATGCCTTAGAACATTCTAACACTTCTCTATGTGGCATGATTCTTGTTTGCAACAGCACAGAATATAATAAACAAATAAGTAAATAAATTAATAATAATAATAACTAAAAAAAAAAATCAATGAAAGACCTTCATATCCAAGTCAGGTGGTTGTCAACGTGTGCATATTCTAGCCAAAATCCCTTGAGTGACAGAAACATGACATCCCTTTTGAACTCATTTCCAATTATTTTTGTTTATAAATTGTCTGAGGCCATTAATCACCAGAGTTTCCTTGAACTATCAGCAGAACCACTGCTCCACTAGGACATTTCTCTTTGAAGCGGATTACAAAATCATTCGCTGTAGTTTCATTCCACATGAGTTCCTGCTCTGAATTGCATGCTAAGTTTTGGGACTGAATAAGTTTTTCATCTGGTTTCACGTCAAAACCATCTGAAGTCACAGAGTTCTGCACAGAATTGATGCAGAGCCATAAACTTTTCAAGTTCACTACAGATTGGCCCAACCATGTTTGTTTGAGAAAGGGTGGGAACTGGAGCACAGCCATTAGGGAAAATGAGCTAAGTTTCAAATAAAATTCAAAACCATGCAAATCTTACATGATTTCAGGTTTTACTGCCAGCATCCTTAGAACTCTTTTCTCTATATTTTCATCGAGAAATCGGAACCTGGCACATAGTGGTCTTCAGAAGGGCGTGCAGAAGAACAACTGAGACAGAGAAATACGCCAAGTTTCGCTTATAACAGCCTGAAATTCTACATTTTTAAATTCAGTGTACTCATACTTCTTTTATGTCTTCCTAAACAGCCACGCATGCAGACTTATGGACCTGACACATTATTTCCCGCCCTCAAATGTTCAAGTCAAATGTGATCACAAATAGACCTTTAAAAAAAAGAAAAAAAAAAAGACCATCATTTCATCATTTATCAGGCCAATCACAAAGATAGCCAATGTGGCCTGAATGTTGAATATTAGAGAGTAAGAAAAACAACCTTTAGTTTTCAATAAACAATTCTGAAAAGGCAATTCAGCAAAAAAATCAGTTGAGATTTGACAAGAGAATATAGCTGAGAAAATCACTGTCTGCAGGAAAAAATAAAAAGGAAAAAGATAACACTATTGGCTAAATCTGCTTTGCCAAATTCTCGTTCATCAAAATAAAGTTCATCTTGGATGGAGCTGAGATTGTATACATTTTAAATTATTTTGAAGAAAAAAATATTYTAAAGAAAAAAAATATTTTCAAGAACAAATTATTTCATGTTCTTTATGGGCTCTATCTTCTATTTCAGATGTTTTACTGCAAGRCAGCAACAGCTAAAGTTTCTAATGAGGATATTTAAATTCCAAAGCTGTTTTCTCACTTTCTAGAGCTGCTTTATGTGGACAAAATACCATTGTTATTCATTTCAGCTTAGTACAAAAAGGAAAAACAAATTTTGTAGATAGAGATAATATCCCCTACCAGAATATTTGGTATAATTGGAAAAAATAGATACAATTTGGGGTRTACAAGAAGGACTTCTGAGTTCCAAAAAGCATGTCTAATATCTTCAGTTATTAAAAGACATTACTCACCAATTTCTGCTCTCTCGCTCCAGCAAAGCACTATCAATGTCAGGAAAAAAAAAATCCAGCTAACACTGCCTGGAAACAGATGTGTTCAAGCACTACTTGCTGCAGCTTGTCCCCACAGGGATCRCAGACCAGCCCTGGAAACCATGGCTGAGGTTTGATTGCCTGGACATAATCATCCAGCGCCATTTGGGACATTGTGGGACATGCAAGACATCTACATGTGGCTGGCAGACATGACAGAGGACCCATAGGAGTCTGTGCTCTTCTGGAGGGGCAGCTGGAGGCCAGGTGAGCTGTAAGAGGTATTTTAAAGGCACCTGGTGACTGTATTTAAGCAGCTGAACCCCACCTGTCCATCAGATGCAAAATTCAYTGGAGCCAATGCAGGAGTTTATAAAAAAGGGGACATGTAAAGGTTGTCATTTACCTACTTTTATCCTAATTGGTTTAATTTAAAAATAAGCTTTAAAATGCCACAAAACTACATTTTGGAGACAACTGATACAAAACAAATACCTCTCTCTCCTTCCAAAGCTTTAATATAGGAACATGTTGTTGAGGTGTTGGAAGTGAGATGTTAAAGGTTGAACTTCCTAGACAGAGATATATGCRGGGCAGTGTGTAACTCCTGTTATCGCTGTGCCAAACCAGCTGGAACTTGATTTGAAAGAAAGCAGATCTCTCGCAAGTGCTGAGATCCAAACCTAACAGAGAGTTTCAGCTCCTGATGCTTATTTGGGCTCCTAACTTCCAACTGAGACAAACGGGAACAAATCATTGATCCTATGCCCATGTGATCTCTGGACACCACAAATATGTCTGGATGTCTTCACTCAGTAGGGATAGCCACTCAACAAGTGACAGTTCCAAATTTTTTTCAAAACCTCATGTAATCCCTGACACTTACTTCCAGGAATAGGAAATACAATCAGCATATTCTTCTCCAGTTTGTAACTGTCTCCACTGGCTGGTCATTTTGTAAGTGCTGGTCATCCTAAAGCTTCTCCAGGGATGATTCCAGGGGACTCACTCTGCAGTATGAAGTCTCATGGGTTCTTATGGATTTGCAGCTCTTGAGTTTTGGCTGGAGATTTTGATCTGAAGTGAAATTCTGACCAACTTCAGCTGCAGCTGGTGTCAAAATTGTAAAAAAGTCCGAAAGTTTCTGCATGATATTCATGGAAACAAATAAGATACCATTATCTGCTTGAATGTTAACAAACATTAGCTCAAAACAAAGTTTTGAACTTAGGATAAATTCAGTTTTGCCAGGTTTGATTTCCTTTAAAGTTCTGCAACCAGATCAGAGATCCACTATCCATGCACACCTGTGTGTCTCCCGCTGAGCGACCATCAGTACTATGCAGTATTAAATTAGTCCTGGCATTTCACAGCATTCACTGATTATAAGCACATCTGTTGAAGAGCAGTTACAACCAGTTTGTGGAGGAAAATCGGAACATGTTTGATGCATGTGTTTGTTTTCCCTTAGAGCGAGGGTGGGATAAACACTACTTTAAAAATCTGTAATTGTCATTTCTCTTCCAAACAAATGTAAACGCTCTCTCAGCTCCCCTGGAGAACGTAGTTGGAATATAGAAGAGTCTCAGGGAAGAAGAGCAAGCCTAAGGACTAACTTTTTTGTGAATCTCTTCATGTTTGTTAAAATTGATTTAAAATCCAGAGAAGGAAACCAACCTGAGGTCCACACAGGGGTCTTGCACCTAAGATCAGTGGGAAATAGKCGTCACTGCAGCATCAGTAGTGTCTGGATGTGTGTATACCTGCACACTCGAAGTCCAAACATGGCATAACATGGTGTCTCCTTTCACCTTTTGAACTGTGATTTGAGTCTAACCTCAACATTTCCGGCATTGTGAGAGAATTGCCTCATTCAGGAACAAGCTCATGAGACTGAAACATTTTGTTGTTCATCTACTTTAGCAAAGAATGTGGTGAGAGTAAAAAGGTCTCTGTTTTGTTTACACAATTTTGCTTCATTCATGATCAAGGGTTTCAGGAATAAAATCCCTTATTCCCTCAGTGGGTTTCACATTCAAATATCACTTGATCACAGACAATGAGATAGAACTATTTGGAGGTCTAAAATCCTGTATCCTGAAACTTTTGCATTAGTGTGGATAAGAAAAAATGATCCTGAAGTCAGTAAAACTGCCAGTGTCACAGTCAAGTAAGAAGGGGATGCCTTGCCCTCAAAGCTTCATTTCAGCTTCGGCCTCTCACAGGACCTCTGCTCACTTCACACCAGTCCCTCCTTGACCCAAATCTTTCTCATCTCCCTTAGCATGCCCCCTCATAGTCAGTTAACAGMTATTAGTGTAAGAGCTGGTTATCAAGGCTTAAGCTATCTATTAGTCTTTGGGCTTGTGAGCAGCCCCAGGTCAAATTTCATCACATTGATCCATCATTTATGTCTTGCATTCAGATATATGTGGGACTATTCAGCGATCAATGGAGACTGCTTCARCCCCTCAGCTGTCCTCTGGGACAGGGTACCACTGACGCAGAGCACCCAGCAGTTTGAGGCCAAGAATGGGTGAGCGGTGAAGGCATTGCAATTTCTTCTGCATTCACATCAGGCCACTAATCGCTTCAGCAGGACATTTGCCAGTTAATTTGGATATCCTAGAATCATCCTGTCTACCTTGCAGCAATAAGACACAGGAGCAGAGGAGTCTGGCTTTCATGAATCATTGCTGGTATCAATAGTGTATTACTCCAGTCTAGGGGATTTTACCCCAGCAGGGACTCTCAGACTCACCAGTTCTTCAGTGCTCACACTTTTCTGGGAGAAAAAGCTGACAGTGCTGGGATGCATCTCCTCCAAGATAAGTTGAATTGTATTTTAATGGTGCCCTGAATCACCGCACAGCTGTGCAAAGAGCAAAGCTGTGGCACAGCTCAGGAACACCGTTGTAGTTAAGTTCAAGCTGATAGATGCTGCATCTTACAGGACTATTGCATTGCAACCAAATCTCGGACATGGTTATTTAATAGCRTAGATGGGCCCAGCATTAATACCTTTCCCAGCAAGGTCTCTTTATTTGCAGGATTTTGACAGACATGTGGAATTAAGAACACATCAGGTCACTGCAGTAGTGGCAGAAGATAAAAAAGAAAACAGGCTATAGGGGTGGTGTCTTGTTTTACGTGTTGTACAAAGAGGACCATATCCTTCTCCAGGTCACTGAGTTGAAACCGGCAGAGACAAACTTAGCCTATTAGTGAGTCGTGCTATGGCTCTGAACCGCATATAGTCTGCTCCTATACCGAGCCTGGGAAGCTGGACATGAGCAAAACTGTTGCCTGGTAAAAGAGGATGGACTAGAGGAGAAAGAGGCAGTCTTGTTATTATCTGGACATACATATCAAATCCTTAGAGGTCATGATACAGCTTAGTCCGAAGTAGAAGTAAAAACTGTTTGGATAAAAATTACTTACACATTCCTGTGCTCTATTCTTTTTGACAATCTCTTGTGAAAGTGTTTTTTAGCATAAAACTGCACCACCGTAACAATATGCATCTCTTGAGTAAAAAAAAGTGTGACTCATACCTCTGTATARGAGATAAAAGATGTGTGAAAACCATAAAAACACTAATCCAGTATGCAAAGCTGATGGAGTTGCTGATCTTCATGGAACATTTTAGTGTCTCTCTCAGTCCTCCAGGAATGTTATGGGACCATCTACACCTTTAAATAACCTCAACCTAGAAACAGGTATCTAAAATATCTTTCCTAAAGATGCTTCTGCAAAACAGCTTTAGGAGAAGCCCTGATACAGGGTTTAATAGCACATTCTTGGTATTAGTAGCCTTAATATTAGCCAGTATCTTCCTCCTTCGCAAGTGTAATGGTAAGGAGGCAGCAACGCCAGTAGCAGAGAGGGTGCAGAGGGGTGCTGACAGTGAGTCTCTTCCTCAGCACGAGTTCCAAAGGATTAGTTGTCGCGTAAGCAGAGTGATTAGACCCCAGCTCCTTGCTCCCTCCTGACGTGCTTCATCCAGCACTTAATGCCATGCCCATCCCTTCAGGCCCGCTTTCCTTCTGGAGTCGTGACTTGCCGCCTCGGCAAGCCTCGTCCCACTCCCCGAACACTGCATAACCTCATGGTCTGGGCCCGGCCCYGCAGTGCAGCAGTTCTAAATGCAAACCCATGTCTCCTGCTTCCTGGGAGGTCTCTAACCACTGGTTGAGCTTGCAAAAGTGAGACACTGTCACCATCTGCCTTTGATCCAAACTGTAGTCTTGAGTTAAATATATCTACTAGCAAATTACATTTGTATGCAGAGACATTTCATTTTATTTGTGACTTAATGTGTGACAACAGGTTGACATGAGCATCTCTCCCTTTTGGGGATGGCCCCAGCCACTTGATCTCATCTTCGGTCTGTCTCCCAAGCCAGACATGTCCTCCCTCACCCTCACATCCTGGTGAGATAGAGCTCCTGCAGCAGACACCTCAGGGTCTTTTGGTGCCATTTGATGCGATAAAAAAGGCTAGGGAGAGCCATCAGGGTCTAATCTTTGGGAGCCAGCTGGCTGACAACACTACAGATGGGAGCACTTTGGGCTCTCATTGCCCCAAAATGTGAGCCCACGGAGGCTGCAGGCACACAGGTTGGTAACAAACACAAAGGCACATGCACACATACACATAGGCGCAAAAGTTGCTACCACTCCAATGAYTGACTGGCAGTACTGAGGCTGACTTTCATTAAAAAGTTTCTTTGGAAACCTCATGTAAAGTTTGGCAGTTCATGGGCTCCAGAAAGAGGCAAGAGTCCTTAGGTTGCTATGACATTCTTTGCAGGCATTTTATTAATCTTAAAYTGAAGCAGTTTTAATTGCATGTCTTGCTCCCTGGCTCTAGATTCATGTAAACTGCATGTTAGATCAGTTCAATCTCACCTTTGGCCTTTTACAAACACCAAATGCATATATTCTTGCTCAAGAAGTCTGTCTATGCAGATACAGCTGGCGTGACCTTGGTTACTTATATCCATGGTTCCCTTCATTTTTTACTTGGTCATCAGCTCATCTTCACCCACTAGGCATAGATCTACTAGACAACATATCATCTAACATTTTTAGAAACACCAGATATATTTTACTGATGTCATCCCAAAGCTGACTGTGCAGCTAAGTCAGCAAAGAGGAATAGAAAGTGATTTGCTGTGGCTGGACTCCTGTAGTCCTGGCCAGCAGCAAATCAACCAGAAGTGCAGAGYAAAGAAGAAGCATGAGCATTTACACAGAGTCACAGARTGGCTGATGTTRGAAGGGACCTCTGGAGAGCATCTAGACCAACCCTCCTGCTCAAGCAGAGTCACCTAGAGCATGCTGCCTAGAGTTGTATCCAGACRGCTTTTGAATATATCTGAGGATGGAGAGTCCACAACCGCCCGGGGCAACAGGATTAAAGGGGATATCCCATTTAATACCTCGATTTAATAGTGCTGTCCCATATTCCTTGAAAGTGCTGCTGGAGATAAAATTCATATCCAGCCACTATGCTTATTTGCATAAATCTCTGCTGTACAATGCTCTTGTTAGGGTGCTGCYCCAGACTTAGGACCATATCAGGAGATATATATATTACTGGTTAAAGGTGTCTAGCTTGGATTCAAAAATTAGGGCCACAAGCTAATGGGGAAAAGTAGGTATCTCCTGGAGGTCATTTGGATGYTGAGTTAGGAGGCTGACTAGTGACTGCTGCCAGTGCAGAGAAATTAGGGCCTCCATAACTGACCTAAGCCACCCAGCTAATGTGAATGCCTCCATACCTCTAATCATCAGCGTTTGACTAAGACTCTGCACAGAGGCAAAGTCTATATCCCACAGTTAGATTTGCTGTGGGATGCTAATTCTCACCCACTCCATGGCTGTTTCACAGTATAAATTCAAGCTACTTTATTATTTGGAATAGATGAAAAATGGAAGTTAAAAGACATTTTAAAGAGATTAAAGTAGTATCTCTGCAATTTGTCAAAGATCCCTGCAACTCTGTTCTCTCACTGCTGGTAAGCATGGCTCCACAAAGCTTCCACCCACCCCTTCTTTTACAGTGTATAGAAAAAGGAATTCAGTGAGGTTATTAAATAATTTTATGCTTATAAGTTACTTCCACTATTTATTGTTCTTCTATGTCTCCGATTTCCAGTCATTTCATCACTACTTTATGTGTCAGAAGGTATTAAAGCACCTTAAGGACAGTAATGAACAGAAGTTAGGACTTCAGTCTCTGGATATTTTCCTGTTCTTCAAGGTTTGGACTTAATATCCTTTGGTCTCCTAGAAGAAGATCACATGGTAATTAACTGGTAGAGAGAGATCATGTTAGCTTTGAAAATAGGGCTGTCCTGTGGTCCTGCAGAGGGCTCATGGAAAATTTAAAATAGGAGCCCTTGCATAAAGCCAAGCAGACCCAGAGAGCTGAATGAGGCACTCACTCCTAATGATCTTTGGGGTGGTTTCCTCCCATATTCCTCTACRACTTTAAGTGGAAGACAAAGGGTGGTCCTAGTACATTTTAGAGCCTGATCCAGTGTTTGCTAATAGAGAGAGAAAGACCCAGACTTGGTCCTCTGCTGCAGGTGTGGAAGAACTGTTTCACACAAGTGTGAGGGTGAGGAAAGATGCTGTATCCTTAAGGAGAGGGTTCCCAAACGTCTTTGTCTGATATCACCACCAAAACCAGCATCTCTCAGCTCTCGATGATGCCACATTCCATGCTGAAGTAATTTATATACATTAACATGGAAGACAGTTTGGAAACTCCTGCACAGAGGTTTGTAAAAGTGGCATAGAATGGGCTGATACGTATTTAATAATGTGTTGTATTAATGTTGTATTAATCTTGCACTATGACTATCARTACTGAATAGGACTTTTATCCATCACTACTGTTATGTAATATTTATACCATCTGCAATATTATATATGCCATTTCTAGAGATGGGCACATGAGGCAGCTCAGCAGGCCATGATATTTAGAACGGGTGAATGCAGAGTATGTAAAATCATWTGGCAGTCCTTGTCAGCGTCAGAGCACTCATGATAAAAACCATCTCTGCGTTGTATGGTGCTTAAACATATTAAGAAACTTAAGAGTGAAATACCAYACTGAATTGCCCAGCAAAATGAAAAAATATTCTGCAGGGAGGAGAAACAGCAGCTTATCCAGGCTGGGGACCGCGTTCAACACTGTCCCTGTCCTTGCACAGCAGTTAGGCACTGTGGTTTTCCCCCCACAATTTTTGAAGACTATTTTCTAGTTCTTAATACTGCAGGCAGGCACACTGGTATGAAATCTGTTCACAAGAACATTCATGGCACTTCTGTTAGACACTCCTTTAAAATAGGCATTTATCCTCCCACCAACAATCTCACTGGAAAAACAAACCTCACCTTCTTTTCAAAAGCCTTTTGATTTGCTCAAGTTGCAAACAGGACCGAAGAGCTGGGGGGTTACTACCCCTCCCTCAGAGGCTGTTTGTAAAAAAAAAAGGATTTTTCACTCTTACCATAACTCTGAATAAAAGGGCGAAAATACATCTAATGTGTCTGGGAAATGAGTAATCGCTATCAAGCAATGACATGCACATGCATGTTGAGTTACACTCCTGCAAATGGTGCCACTGTGCTCAGCACATGGACTCAGGGGGAGGTGAGCCCCATGGATRAGGCCATCGGGGAAAGCTTGTCACCTCCTAGAGTCTGTGGAAACTTCTGATGCCTTGTCAGCAATTCCCCCTAAAATAGATTTCTTTCTTTTGTTCTTTAATTCTTTCATTATTTTTATTTCTTTCTTCTTTCGTCTTTCCCTTCCCTTCTCCTTCTTAATTCAAAGACACTAGTTTATGTCTGTGAGTACCATCTTCATATGCACAAATAAAGCAATTTCCAAACATTGGTGCTTGCAAGAGTTGAACCTGAAGTGTTAAAGTACAAACACTTTCTGATCAGTCATTCCCTTGATAACAGATGGCCCAATGTCTGCTCCAAGACTGTCTTTAACTCTGTCTGACCCAGTGAAAAACCAAATGTTCATAAACTGCAGTTCTTGGTATCCCAAGATGTCCATTTTTGGCTGTAAATCTGGAGTGCATGCTGTTATCTGAGATTTGTAACAGTCGTGTGCAATGCAGGGAGATGCGTTAGCTGACTTGGGGGGGAATCTAAACAACACAGGCAAAYCAGTGCTCCCCTCAGAAACTTCAGCTCCTTCTCAGGAACTTTCTCGGCCAGTATTTCCAGCGTGATAAAGATGTTTCTTGATCTCCTTGAACAGTACCTCGTCATAGTATCTGGAGAAAATGTACTAAGGCCAAGCCATAGCAATGACATGTATTAAAGGCCACAGGAACTGCATGGCTTTTGGATGGGAAGGGGGTCCCTGTGTAACACCCCAGAATTTGGGTATCAGACCTGCAGGGATGTATGCTGCTTCTTKGTATTGGCATTAGCATTGCATCAAGGGCAGGAGAGAAAACAAAAAAAATCCCTAATCCAGAACCCACAGAAACTGTTGGGAGTTATAYTGATAACAACATGAAGTTAATGAATTATGTGGGATCTAACAACACGAGGCTCRGATATCTGGTTGAAACCAAACTCCCCCAGCATTCACTCCAAGGTGCTCCTACTAGATTATGATCACTCGTTTCTGTCCTAAAGGGCATAGGGAGATAGCTCTGAATGGGTGCTTGGCACTCCTCGTTTCATGAAAAAAGGGACACTGGATTTGATATTTTTGATAAAGCTGCTAGTTCTGTTAATCAAAAGGATGCAAAAAAATTGCTTTTGTATACCCTATGAAATCATTGTCCCCAGCTTCAAAATAATAGATGATTTGCTTTTAAATAAGTCCATAAAATAGACAAATGTTCAGGTTTCATTAATGCTAAAAAATACCTTTTCAGAGGCATTATTTTTTGCAGGGGGGAAGGGGAATTTCTAATCTGTTTATCCTAGGATTAATACTAGGAGTGAGTTAGTTTTTCCAAGTTTCAGTAGAGCATGAGGAGGAAAACAAAACAAAACTTATTTTCAGGAATGTTTACCAATGGGTTCTGGTCATGACTTGTGTTTTGAAACTTGGGAGGCCAGTTTTTGAGCCTCACTGTTAGTGTTTAACTTTAGGATTAGGAATTATTGAGTTAGGTTCATTAAAATAGCTGGGTTTTGTCCTTCGAAAATTTAAGAAAACATGGTATAAGCCTTGGAAGCAAGGTCTTTTTCTGAGTAACAACAGACTCATTCAGCTCTAAGCATATGGCAGGCTTTGTCTGAGAAACCTGTGTTAAAATAAGACTAACGCTCCCCATTCCAGCAGACTCTTCAGCTGTATTCTCAGGGATTTACGCTGCTCTCAATAACTCCAATTTAAAGCCTTGAGAAATCTACTGAGATCACAGTATATTAAAACTAGTGTAGCTGTGATGGGAGGGGGGGTGTCAAGTCTTCCCTGAATTTTATATTCAGTT